>NW_020897757.1:158091-188207 GCF_003984885.1 Neopelma chrysocephalum | reverse complement strand
TGGGAAGGGAAGGGAAGGTTTGGGAAGGGAAGGTTTGGGAAGGGAAGTTTTGGGAAGGGAAGTTTTGGGAAGGGAAGTTTTGGGAAGGGAAGGTTTGTGAAGGGAAGGTTTGGGAAGGTTTGGGAAGGGAAGGGAAGGGAAGGGAAGGGAAGAAGAGATAAGAAAAAAGCAAAGCAAAGAAAAGAAAAAAAAAGAAAAGAAAACCCACATAGGTCCAAAAATAAAGGAAACCTCCAATTCCCTGGCATGTGCCACTGCAGTTCACAACACCCCAGTTGGCTGGAGCTCACCAAAGGAGAGCTACATCTTTTAAGTCAAATATTTGTCATGCCTGTGGGAAATTAATTGCTGGTTTTCCATAATTAGCTTCCCAGCAGCCTGAATCTCTGACGACAAAATGACCTGAGGGACAGTAGCAAATTCAAAAATTTGAAGTAAATAAGTGATTCCAGTTAAAGAGATCAATGAGATGAAATTATTCATTAAGGATCTCTCTTGCAGGTTTTTTTTGAGGAACACTTGCTGGAAAAAGCTAAGTAATTAGTTGGTTTGGTCTGATTTGGGAGCAAATACCTGCGGGAACTCCTTCCAAATCCAGCAGTGGGTCCTACACTCTCCTACACATGGGTGGGATATTCAGAGGAGACTGGGGAGTAGGAGGGACAACCTGGGTCATGGAGACTTTCTTACCCCTTTTAGGTGGGATTTTGGGAGTTAGAGGAGAAATCCTGCCCACGGGAACCAGCCCCAGCACAGCCTGTGTTTTGCAGCACTAAAATAAGCTGGAATAATAAAGGGATTTTTCACTGGATGTGCTAAAATGTAGTTTGTATGGATTTCATAATCCCAGGCCAGTTTAGGTATGTACACACAGTGTTCTTGTTTGTGAGTGTAGTGAAGACTTTTATAAAGAATTTAAAATATTATTAATAATTTTAATTTATAATTAGTTAAGATTATTAAATTATTTTATGAATAATTTAAAATAATTTTAAAATTAGTCCACTAATTTTTAGGTGTGCCACGAAATCTAAGTTCCACACAGCCACTCAAGTCAATGTGTGCACACACATATATCCACATACACATATTTATGCACACAGAGCTTGGAAATACAGTGGCAGAGGTATTAAAACTCTCTGTATTCCATGTATATGTTGGAATGTTGCCACATTCCTGCTGCAAATATCCCAAAGGTGGCTGTAGCTCTGCAAAGAGGACGATGGGCTGTCGATGCCCAGCAGGTTCCATCTGGTTTTATCTTTAAACCACATTTTTGACTCCAGGGTAATTTGGTTTTTAGCCCCTACCTGGCAGAGAGTCACTGGAGTGATATCCCAGGAATTTTCAGAAGCTCCAAGTGATTTAGGAACTGGACTTTGGGAAATCTTCTGGAAGTCTCACTTATAAGACACTGTCTCCTGGTGGTGAAGGCCAAGGCTTAAAAGCAGAGCTTGGATTGGCCCTGAGAAAATAGCTTCCAGATGAAGGAAAACAGATTTAGATTAGATATTGGGAAGAAATCGTTGCCTGGAAGCCCTGACACAGGTTGCCCAGAGAAGCTGTGGCTGCCCCTGGATCCCTGGAAGTGTCCAAGGCCAGGTTGGAACGACCTGGGATAGTGGAAGGTGTCCCTGCCCATGGTTTGGAACTGGATGAGCTTTAAGGTCCCTTCCAAGCCAAACCATTCTGAGATTCTGTAGTTTTTTAGATCACTTGAAGGATAATTTGTGGTCCAAGAAATCAGGGAAACAAATATTCTTCCCTTAAAAAGCAGTGCCTGACTCCATAATCCTAGAGGGAGAATTAACAGGGAGCCCTGGGAGGCCAAGTTTACGGTCCCTGGTTGTGGCTGGGTGCCTAAATTTGGAAAAGATATATTCCAAGAGTATCCTTTAATGAACTGCCTAAAGAGCTCAGAGCTAACACAACAAAGGGAAAACAATTTTCCCAGAGCTATGTAGCAGTTCCTTTTATGTGTCCTGTTAAACATCAGCAGCTGTTTGCAGAGCTCCAGGAGTTCTCCCTCTCCTCACCCACGATCCCTTCCCTCTGTCTTTAGTCAGTGAGTGCCTGGAAAGCTCCACCTTTCCATCTAAACTCCACCTTTTCTTCCCTGAGGTCCCCTGGCAGAGATCTGCTCCCAGGTTTAGTCCCCTGGCGAGCAGGAGGATTAATAACTGCAATGGAGACGTATCTCTTGGCTGACGTAGGAGAGAATAAAGCAAAAACTAATGGGTATTTTCAGATCCCCTGACAGTGATTAATTGCTGTTTCAAATGCTTGAGCATCCCTGATTTATTCTGGGTGCAGGAGTAGGAAACACATTGCAAGGACCGGGAGGGATAAATCACCACTTTCAAAAATAAAAGGCAAAAAAAGGCAGATGAGTGAGCGCAGGATCAGCCCTCAGAAAGGGGCAGAGCACACGAGAGGGGAAAGGTCTCCATCCTTTGGATGGGAATGGAAAAATGAGAGGGAGGAGGAGGAGGGCAGGGAGGCCACAGGGAGGGTTTTCCAGCAGCATCAGTCGTGTGATGACGCCGGGGGTTTATGTTTGTGATGGGAAGAGATAAAGATCTGGTTTATGGACAGGGAGAATCAGTCAGACATCACCACTGTCACTTTGGGAATGAGGACTGTTTGCTTGATATAGTGCATGATTAAGGGACAAGGCTGGAAACGCAGAACCATCAGCTGGGCAGCTCCAGGGAAAGCACATGTTTGCATTTCTCTGTGTGTGTGTGCTGTTGGAAAAGCTGATCCCCTGAGCTCTGCTTTGGGAAGGAGAACAACTGCTGGAGCAGGAGGATATTCCTGGTTAGCTCCTGTGTCTGAGCCTGAAGTGTGGGCATGGGGATGTGTCATGGTTTGAGCCCCAAAAAAGCCAATTTCCAAGCCCCCCGCCATTTGTTTCAGTGTGAGAGTTTTCAGACATGCACAACTACCAACATGGGGAATTATATCAAAATGTATTACTAACAGAATAAAAACTAGAAACTAAAAAAGCAAATAAATACACAGTATTAATACAACTTTGACTGCCCCTGGGGCTGGACGAGTCAAACCAGGGCAGGATGTGTCCTCCTTGGAGCTGGTCCCTGCCTTCCCACGCTCCTGCCAGCCAGGCTGGAGCACAGAGCTTGCCCTGCCCGGGGGCTTTGCCTCTGAACTCGGTACTAACAAAGCCAGGCCTTGTGCATCTCCCACAGCAGGATCAGAAATGCACCTGCAGGAGCAAGAACTGCACCCCCCCGGCCCTGGGGGGGGCACTGGGGATCCATCAGGGGGTGGTTCCAGACGTGGAAAGGGGAGCTGGGACTGCAGTTGGAAGTTGGACGGGAAGCAAGCTCGGTGTTCCCATGGCCCCATCCCTGCCCCTCTCCATGCCAGGGTGGGCCAGCCCTGACTGGGGCTGAGCTGGTGAATCTGGCAAAGAAATCCAACCTCTGTGAGACTCAGTGACACTTAAAAACAGAGGGAAAGTGAGCCCTGGAGCAGCGACCTGCCAAGAGACACCAGCTGGGACTTCAGCCTCCACATCTGCCTTCAAATAATTTCCTCATTTACTGAATACACAGAAGGGAGGAAAAAGCACAGCCTCGGAGTTCTGTGTTAGCAGAGCCACAAACTTTTCCTGTTCCCATCTGCTTTCATGTCAGTCCCTCACAGCAGAGCAGTTTCTGCCCCAGCTCCTCTCTGATCACTCTCAGACAGGGCAGGTTTCCATCAGAGCTGTTTGACAATTTGTCTTTTAATGAAGACCTGGCACATTTCATTCCTGTTTTACTGCAGCAGCCTGGAATTCTAATTGCTCTGACTCTTTTTAAAGCAGATTCACAATGCAGGTCTTTTTCATATTATTAAAAAGGGACTCCCCTTCCCTGTAACCTGTGCCCTAATTTTGTGTCAGGTTTATTTTATCAGGATCTGGAATTACTCTTTAACTCCAGACTTTTCACTCCCCCTCCCATGTACCTGGTGCTTCCAAAACAAAACAAAAATGGTAGAAATTGAGAGAGACAGAAGTGATGGTTTTGCCCAGGCAAAATCAAAAGTTCATTCCTCTTCCAAAGCAGTCTCTGCCCTGTCCCTGTTAACTCCTTCCCTGTGCCAAAGGGATAATGGTGCCCTTCTGCACCTCCTGTGCCCTCCTTGCACCTACAGCAAAGTCATTTCTGTGGCCATTCCCTTGTTTCCTTCTTCTCTCCATCTATTCTGTATTTCACAGAATCATGGAATGGTTTGGGTTGGAAGAGACTTTAGAGATCATCTCATGCCACCCCCTGCCATGGGCAGGGACACCTCCCACCAGCCCAGGTTGCTCCAACCTGGCCTTGGACACTTCCAGGGATCCAGGGGCAGCCACAGCTTCTCTGGGCAACCTGGGCCAGGGCCTCCCCACCCTCCCAGCCAACAATTCCTTCCCAATATCCCATCTATCCCTACCCTCTGGCAGTGGGAAGCCATTCCCTGTGTCCTGTCCCTCCATCCCTTGTCCCCAGTCCCTCTCCAGCTCTCCTGGAGCCCCTTTAGGCCCTGCAAGGGGCTCTCAGCTCTCCCTGGATCCTTCTCTTCTCCAGGTGAACCCCCCCAGCTCTCCCAGCCTGGCTCCAGAGCAGAGGGGCTCCAGCCCTGGAGCATCTCTGGGACCTCCTCTGGAATTGTTCCAGCAGCTCCAAGTCCCTGTGCTGTTGTTCCCAGGGCTGGAGGCAGCTCTGCAGGGGGGTCTCATGAATATCCACAAGATAAACTTTATGTGCAGGAGTGGAAATCCTACCCCAGTCTGGCCATGAAGGTGCTGTGGTGAGAGGAAGCTTCCCTGGGAATGGGTGAAAGCTAGGAATATTCTATTTAGGTAGCACAATTAACTGAAAAAGTGCTTCTCTGGGCAACCTGTGCCAGAGCCTCCCCGCCCTCACAGCCAAGAATTCCTTCCCAATATCCCATCTAACCCTGCCCTCTGGCACTGGGAAGCCATTCCCTGTGTCCTGTCCCTCCATCCCTTGTCCCAAGTCCCTTCCCAGCTCTCTTGGAGCCCCTTTAGACCCTGCAAAGCTGCTCAGTGGTTATAACAATAATCCTCGTGTTGTTGCCATCACTTGTTCCCGTGCTGCCTTAACCCCTCTGTCCCTCAGTTCTATTCAAGCTGCAAAAAATAAAAAAAACAGGGAGCAGGGGAGAAAAACCAAGGAGAAACCCATCCCACGTGCAGAGCTGCTGGAGGGGCACAGCCACTCTCCTGGAGCAGCTTTTCCAGCTGCATCCACATCCCACCCCCTTCTCCCACGCACGTTCCACACAGTGGGAATCTCATCTCGACTGGGGCCTCTGGGCACAGCACTAATGTGAATAATAACAATAACTTTTAGTCAGGCTTTTAATGGTGAAGCAAAGCTCCCTCCCTCCCTCCCTCTCTCTCTCTCTGAAGAATCCTTTCAACGCTCCCTCGCTCTTTATCTTTTGCTTCCTTTAAACTGTGATTGAGTTTAGGACTAATGAAAATGTGAGGCTGAGAGCATTTACTGGAAGGCAGCTGCTCGTGCTTTTTCATCTCCCTCTCTCTCTCTCTCTCTCTCTCCCCCTCTCTGCTGGCCTGTGTCCTGATCTCCTTTTCCACGTCCACCCAGTGCAAGGGAACAAACACATTCCTGCAGGGGAAGCTGGTGTATAATCAGGGTTTGAGCAGGTTTGGGTCATTCATCTTCTGTGGACAAGGTCGTCAAGTGGGCCCTGCTCGCTTATTTTCCCTCCTAATATCTTTTCTCAACAGCAAATGGCTTAATAAAATGGAAGCTCTCCTTTCTTTTTTTATTTTTTTTGTTTTGTTTTGTTTTAAGAGAGAGAAAGGAAGAAAATCAGAGCCTGAATGTGCTTTGCCTTTCCTGCAGCAGGCAATCAACATTTGGCTTTTATTTTCAGTCCGTGGATAGAAACCCAGACCAAACAGTGCTCAAACCCCTCATTCTGGTTGGGATTGTTGTGCCCTTCAAGAGCTGGTCAAATACTGGGGGAAACGTTGACACAATTTTTCACAATGGAGGAAAAATGTCTTCCTTGGAAATCAATTCTTTGTCCTCCAGGTCCCCTCGTGGGCGGAACGAAGGTCACCCTGTGCTGGCTGCTGGCTCTGGGTTTATTGCCCTTCCTGCATCTCTGTGCTTTGATAACAGAGGAGAGGATTGTCAGGACAGGAGAGGAGTGTCAGGGGCTTAGCAGAGGACATTGGTGACTCTCCTGGTCCCTGGTGTCCCTCAGCCCACCCACCACCAGCTCAGGGGTGTTCAGCCCTGCCCTGCAGCAGCTCAGCCCCGTGGGCAGCGGGGTCTGAGGTGGGATGTGCTCATACTCCTCACCAGCACAGCTCCATGTCTTCCACAGCCTCCCTGGAACTCCTGAGGAGCTCACCTTGCACTTCTGGCAGAAGAGAGCCATCCTGAAGGTCTTGGCAAGTCCTGACACTCCTACAACCCAAAAGAGCCTTGAGGTTGCAGCGCAGTTGTCTGACAGAGCAGCCACCGAAAGCTGTGGGGTGGTCAAACATGTTCCTGCTTTATCAGTCCTGCTGCCTGTTGGCATTTCTGTAGTTTCCAAGGAAACCTGGTGCCTTGGAGAGCCAGAAGGATGGGTAGTGTTTGACTGAGGAGTTCTGTAATGCTTCATTTTTTAACAACATTTTTACCTCCTTGGCCTTTGCCTCATCCAAAGTCGGACGTTCCTGCCTTGCACGGATGAGAAAGAGGGGGAAAACCCCAGTGCTGCCCTTCCTTCCCTGCTCCCTGCAGAGGAAACAAGCACAGCAAACCAAGGAAGCCACCGTGGCTGGGGCTGCTTCTCATTTGAACGAGGTTTCACCTTCAAAGGATCCTCCGGAGCGTTCCCCGTTCAGAAGCACTTTTGTTGGGACACACAAAGAATTTTCCCTCTGAACCTCTGAGAGCTTTCCCTGCTCCCAGCACAGAGCAGCCACAAAGATTTATTAGCCAGCTTCAAAGCCTGGATTGCTCAGGAAGCTTATTACTGGAGAAGTCTCCGGGTCAGGAACCTTTCTTGGGAGAGAAGGGGGTTTTTCGGTTGTTTTGTTCTGCTGGTTCTGAACATGTTCATCTAATGACAGGACTAATGTCTGCCAGATGTCAGTGGAGATAGATGGGGGAGAATTCAGGGATGTCTAGTCTGACATTTGTCTTGAAAATGATGGCTGGACCTGGTCCTCAGATACCATGACGTGAAGACCGTGCTGGACTGGCTACAGTCATTTTTTGCATGGAAAAGTCATTCCCAGCTGCCTGGGAGGTGAATATTTCCATGTCAAGACAGAGGAATTGTCCACAGTGACATCAGGACAAACAGTGTGATTTATATCAAGGAGTATCAAGGAATAGTTTAGGTTGGAAGGGACCTTTGAAGGCCATCCAGTCAATCCAACCCCCTTCAGCCAGGGCAGGCTGTTCATGGAATTGGCAGAAATGTCTCAAACACATCCCAATTTCTTTGCAGAACACAGGTCTGAGACTGCCAGGGGTCTGAGCAGGCTGGTAGCCAGTGGGACACCCTGCCAGCACGTCCTTGTTTCCCACAAGGGAAATGGCATCCATAGAAATCACACTTTAGCATCCAATTTTCTGATTTTCCTTTGTTCCTAAATTGCCATTAAAAAGGATATTTCCCCAAGTGACTTAAAAGCCTCTTTTCTACCCTTTGTCAGGTGGTTTAGGAACATCAATGGCAAAGGAACTGTTGCACATGCCACCAGTTGCTGCTTCTTTGGTCATTGAGACAACTGTGGTGTCAAGACCTCGGGAATCCATCCCTCGGATTCCTTTGAAGAAGGAACTTTATTTCATGTGGAGCTTTTGAAGCCCTAAATCTGTAATGAGAAATAAGCTGTTGGAGGGTGAAGCAGCATCATTGGAGTTTTATCTTTGTGTTGGTGGCTGTGACTGGACTCCAGCAGCATTATCAGCCCCCCAGGGCAGCCTCACTCCTTCCCATGGAGCCAAAGGCCCGATATTAAATGGAAATTTATTCTGTAAACACAACCCTATTAATCCTGAAGCCTCTGGGATCAGAGCAGGCTGGAATTACAGAGGGATGGCTTCAGGTGGGAATTCATGCGCTGGATTAGCTGATAAGAGCCCTCAGCAAGAAAGGGGAGCCCGTGGTCCTCTGATCCCATTTAGGTGTTGTCAGAGACAGGGAGGATCAGAGACACCTCCCTGGAGACAGGAGTGTGTCAGGAGGCTCTGGAAAACCAGGCAGGGATGGTGGGCTTGCAGGAAGAGTGTGATCCTGGGAATTCCCATGGGAATCACTGCTCCACCTCAGCTCTCCCACTGCCTGATGCATCCCGGGGTCATTCAGGCTGGACAAGCCCTCTGAGAGCCACAGCTTTTGTCCTGCTCAGTTTAGGGCTCTCTGTGCTCCAAAAATGAATGACCAATATCTCCAGGAGCCTTAGTCCTGGCTGGGGTGATGGAGCTTCCCTTATCCCTGCAGCTCCAGAGGCAGGGATACCTCCCCCCCCCTTCTCCCAGGAAGGCACCTGGCAGCGAGCTCTGCTCTTCCATTCTGGCTGCTTAAAATCCTTGCCCTGTAAAATGGGGTAACAGGGAAAGAAATAAGTGTGATCTGAAACCTGATCAGTCCAGAACAGACAGATTAAAGTTCCAGAAGCCACAGAGTTCGACTGATCAACATCTGCCACCAAACCATCATTGTTTTCCAATGGGAGCTCTCAGGAAATTCAAAGATTTTTCTCCTCTCAAAGCAATGAAACCAACCCAGAGTGTCTTGACCCTCCAACTGCCTCTCAGTCCTCTGAACACTTCGTGGACACTGTTCCTGTTGGAGATTTCACTGTGGAAAATCGAGCAATGCTTCATTTTCCTGTCTGGGATCCTTCAAAATCTCGGCAGCGCAGAGGGAACATCCTTCCCACACACCTGCTCTGAGCTCCAGGGGGAGAGACGTCCTTCCAACCTGCTTTTCATCTCCCAGCACAAGAGAACCAGCACATTTTACGTCTCTGTGGTTTATGCACAAGCTCCATCAACTTCCTTGAGGTTCCTCCATCTCCTCACCAGTGTTTGCTCGAGGACTTGGGTGGTGCATCCCCACCTTGCAGGAGATATCAAACTCCAGAGTGTCCTCACAGCAGGTCAAGGACTATGATAAAGGGCTTGATAAAGATCCCTGGAAGTGTCCAAGGCCAGGTTGGACAGGGCTTGGAGCAACCTGGGCTAGTGGAAGGTGTCCCTGCCCGTGGCAGGGGCTGGAACAAGATGGGCTTTGAGGTCCCTTCCAACCCAAACCACTCTGAGATTCCATGAAAAATAATATCAAAATGAAGCTTTTAGACTCCTAGTGATGCACAAAGCACCTTTCCTGTGTCAGCCAGCAGCTGCTGGGAGGTTTTCCAGCCCATACTAGGTGAATTTTGCCTCTTCCCCCCAGTCCCTGTGGGATGTTGCAGCTCCACAGCTCAGTGCCCCCGGGGCTGGGGAACCTTCCTCAGCTGCTCCAGTAAGAGCCTTTCACTGGGACTGAACCCTTTGATGCAGTTTATTCATCTCCTGAGGAAGGGAGGCAACCACACCCACCATGTCCTGACTTTAAATGCCTAAGTAACTTATCAGAGGAGATAAGTGGGGATTTGAATGCAGGGATGTAACTTATCTCTAAATACACATCTCCCTATTTAGCCGAGTTTACACTCCCCACATCTCACTGCCTGCAACGTGCCCTGTTCCTGAGCAGCTCTTACCTTTGATGTGCTGAAAGGCTCTTTGTAGCACTGAGGAGAAAAGCAAGGGAGAAGCTGCTTCCCCAATCCTGGAGTTTTCTGTTGCATTCTCCTTTCGACTGTCTTTCATTTCATGTGTCTAATAAATGGCAGTTTACTGGAATCAAAGGATTCAAAGCTTCTGTTCTTGGTGATGAAAACAAGGAATAAGAGGCTTTTATATGCTGGGAAATCTACAGAAAGCCTGAGATATGGGGACAGCTTTGCCATAGGTGTCTCCTGAGTGAGTGCTTATCCCGAGATGGATGCAGTGATCTCCACCAGGAAAATCAACATTTACAGCAAGTGCAGGTGCTGTCACTGGAGCTGAAGGAGGTGGGAGTGCTGCAGGATCCCATCCCAGGGTGGGATGACCTGAAAAGCTTTCCAGTGCAATTAGGACGGGGTTTGCAGGGTTGCCTGAGACCAGCACAGATCTGGCCTCTGTTTTTTATTGGTTACAGCTGAGTGTTTAATTTAATGATGTCTTGAATTTTCAGTCCCACCCACATTGACCCTTATCCTGTTGCAGTGAGGTCTCCAAAGCTGAGGAGGGAAGGGGGATCAGAGCTGCTGGAGTCAGTCCTAGTGGTGGGAGCTGCTCACAGTGACCAAATCCCTGAAAACCTTCATTTGCTTCACACAGCTCCGTCCTGAGCTCAGCTGCACAACTCAACCAGTTTGGGGAGGTGTCAGATCAAGACATGATCATTCCTTCCTCTCATCGGAGATCAGAGCTCATCATGCAACTAAACAACACAGGAGAAAGTTGGAAAAATAGAATCACAGAATCATAGGACACCTCCAGGGATGGGGCAGCCACAGCTTCCCTGGGCAACCTGTGCCAGGGCCTCCCCACCCTCACAGGGAAAGATTCCTTCCTAATACCTCATCTAAACCTGCTCTTTCTATTTGAACCCATTCCCCCTTGTCCTGTCACTCCAGGCTCTTGTGAACAGTCCTGCCCCATCTGTTCTTCAGACCCTGGCAGGCTGCAATTGGAATTATTGTCCTGCTCATCTCACAGGGAGTTGCTGGGGCTCAGGGGTGTCGTCCTGATGGGAGCAGGGGGCTGTTCCCAACCTGCTTAGGTCTCTTTTCCTTTCATCTTTGGATGACATCAGTCCCTTTAGCAGAGACAGACCCCAAACTGGTCCTACGTCCTTGGAGATCACCCAAGGATCATCGTGTAGAATAAAAACCACACTAAAACCTCACTGCCAGGGAGGGAAGTTGGTGACATCCCAGCATTTCTCCTTCCCTCCAAAATTAACTCCGGTTCATTTATCCTGAATTTAATTTTACAGCAGTAAAAGAGTTGAGTTTCTCAACAGATAAATGAACGTCTGCCTGGGATTTCACTGAACCTTCTCAGTGTATAAATTATTTCCCGGAGAAACAGAATTGGTCCCTTTTAAAACAAAAAAAAGAGCGAAAGATTTAGGATTGGCTCCTTTGCAGCCCTTGTTTGTGTTCCTGCACTGAGGGCTTTGTGGATCTGTTGTACTTTGCAGCGACTGCAGCTTAGTGCCTGAAAGCACAAAGGCATTAACGCTGCGAGACTCCTTCTTAATAACTCTGCAGAATTGTTCTGCAAACGAGCAAAGATAATGTTGGCCTGACAGGTTGAGATTGGGCTGGTGATGGAGCTGAGGCTGAGCAGAGTGATTTCCCTGACACATCCCAGCATCAATCTGGGAGAGCAGCTGGAAAAAGCGTAATAAATATATTTTCTCCTCTCACACGTCGCGAGTTATAAATATGAAGCTTCTGCCTCTTTGCATTAGAGCATGAATTGAGTCACTTATCCTGAAGTTATCTTGTTCTAAGCTGTAGTTATTTGGTTGTGCAGCTGCATCACAAATGTCACCCTGAGCTGGTTTTTGTGATTATCTTCATTTGTGTGGTAAAGTTTCACTGCAGGGCCCGGGAACGCTCCTCTCGTTCCCTTGGGTGTTGTTTTCTGTGGCCGGGGCTCCGAGGGAGTTTGGGCTCGGACAAATAAATTGTGGTACAAATTAAACGATCAAAACGGGAGGAAAAGAGAAAGAAAACTCAGGCTTTTGATGTCAGTGGTGCTGCTGCTGTTTTCTCAAGCCTGGAGCTGTTCTTTGCGCTGGCAAAAAGTCAGGGAAAATGTTGGCTTGGATTTCCAGCAAATCCGGGGCCAAACTGCAGCAGAGACACGGGGCTGGGTGAAATCCTTGTCTGCCAGGAGCACTGGGAATCCTGGAATGCTTTGGGTTGAAAGAGAGCTTAAAAATCATCTGTTTCCACCCTCTGCCATGGGCAGGGACACCTTCCACCAGCCCAGGTTGCTCCAAGCCTTGGACACTTAAGGGATGGGGCAGCCACAGCTTCTCTGGGCAGCCTGTGCCAGGGCCTCACCCTTCTCATTATAAAAACCTTCTTCTTTAAAGCTAAATTGACCATCTTTCAGTTTAAAACCATGACAGTGGTGATGGCAGCACCATTGGAAGCAAATCCTCTTCCCATGCTCCGGGCTGGACCAGCCAGGGAAGGTTGGGACAGGACAATGCTGAACAGGCTGGAGAAGAAATCAGGGCACAGGCACCTAAACCTTCATGAGATCCCTCAAAAGAAAATATTTGTGGCACATAGAGAACAAATACTCGCAAGAACCGGCTGTGACAGAAGGTTAAAGTATTAAACTCAATATTAAAGCCTATTAAAGTACTCTATTTGAGTATTTAAATGTCTTTGGAGAGCTTCCCTTTTTCCCAGCTCACCTGTGGCCACGTGGGTTGGGGGATCACCAAGACTGTGCAAACACACCCAGAGTTGCTTTTTACTCCCCTTACAACAGGTAAATAGAGAAGAACCCTGGGAAAACTCCTGCCAACATGAATTTTTCAAGTTCTGAGGGTGTGAAGATCAATGGAGAAAGAGCCCGTTTTTTACCATAAAAATATAAAAGAAAAACAAAAACAAACGTTAGTCAAAGTTGAAGACAAATTTTCTGCCAGGAAAGGAGAGCTCTGCCAAGGCAGTTCCAGGTGTATTTTTTATTTTATCAAATATTTGGCCTGGAATCTGATGTGCTGAGGATCTGTAATTACCTCCAGGTTTTGAGGAGGTTGGGTGAAATGTTCTGCAGAGCTTCTCAGCATGCAGGAAACACGGGATATTTGGAATTATGGGATGGTCACAGCAACTGCCTCAGTTTCTCCAGCTGTGGAGCAAGGCATTAATATTATTAATATGTATTCAGAAAGGTATTAATAAAGGTAGAGGTGTTAATAAAGGTCAAAGTCATCATTTACAAGTAAAACAAGTTTTGGGAGAACATAGAAGAGATAAAGAAAGCCAACCATGGCTCAGCCAAATTCTGAATTATGGAAATTATGATCTTCTTGTGCTGGAGCTGATGTTTTACCCTGGAGAAAACTAAGTGAAGGTAGAAGTAATAATTTAAAAGCAAAACAAGTTTTGGGAGGGGATAGAGGAGGTAAAGAAGGCAAACAATGGCTCAGCCAAATTCTGAATTATGGAAATTATGATCCTCTTGTGCTGGAACTGGTGTTTTATTCTGGGTAAAATTAAGTGTAAACCATTCCCTGGTTCTGGTGATGGTCTGTGCCAAACCTGCCCCAATTTGGGAGAGATGGATGTGCAACTCAGAGCTGCAAAGGCTTGGAGGAACCAGCTGCTCTGCTAAATATCACAAGTGTTTTTCACGTCTCCTATCATAAAGCCCTTGCTCCTGAAGGCATGTGATTACAGGAGAATTTCTTCTCTCATTAAAAGGAAAAAGCAAAAAAAAAAAACCAAAACCAAACAAGAACTAGAAAACACAAAGTTTTCTTGTATGGATGGAGGAAAAAAGCCTGAGTGCTTCATTCAAGTCGACTCATAAAGGTTTAGAAACCAAAAGAAAAGCAGAGAGTGCACAAGATTTATTGTTTCAAATAATTCACAGTGGTTCTGAAGTCCGATCCTTTCTTTTGTGCAATTCTCTCTGCTGGAAAAGTGGAGCCACTTTATTGATTTCAGGTGATTAACCCCAACCAGCCTCTCCCAGGTTTGTCCCTGGAGACTCAGGGAAAAGCAGGAGCGGGTTTGTTCCTTGTGCCTTTTCCGTGTAAAACAAAAGCTTTGAGCAACAGTTAAGACCAAGTAATTACAGACAGATATATAGTGTTACAATTCAAACCTGCACTGTAATGGCTCCATAAAGTCACCCAGGTTTAGATAAATAGCAAACCATTCCTCACCTTGCAAATGAATACTTTTTTAAGAGCTATAACTTTCTGGGAGTTCATGAATTTCCTGGATTCATGGCCCTCTGCTAGAGAGAGGAAGGAGCAGGAGATACTGCTGGGCAGAGAGGAAAAGGAGGGAGAGTGGCAAAGGGAGCTGAGGCAGAAGGAAAAAATAAATCCTTCGAGATGAGATTTCTAAAAGCTGCTTGGAAATAAAAGCTGGGATAAGTGTGGGACACGCTCAATAAATATCACTTTGCTTTATCACCCCTTCTCTTTCCCAGCCCTGCCCAGGGATTTTGGGAAGCTGATCTGAAATGTGAGGCTTTTAATGGCCAAAAGCCTCTAATCCTGCCCTGCCCCAGTGCTGGAATCCTTGGGCAGGGTGGGAGGGGTGGTTGGGATTGTCCCAAGGAACAAGGGACAGGATGAGAGGAAACGGCCTCAAGTTGTGCCAGGGGAGGGTCAAGTTGGATATTGGGAAGATTTTCTTCCTGGAAAGGGCTGCCCAGCCCTGGCACAGCTGCCCAGGGCAGGAGTGGGATCCCCATTCCTGGAGGGATTGGAAAGCCCTGTGGATGTGGCACTTGGGGACGTGGTCTCTGGTTGCCTGGGCAGTGCTGGGGGAACAGTTGGACTTGACAATCTCAGAGGGCTTTTCCAACCCAAGTGATTCCATGATTATGTGATTTTTGCCTTTTTCAAATGAAAGGGCACAATTCTGTGCTGTTTGTGCTGTAATTTCCCATCCCAAAGAGCACTTTCAATCTGGGCAATTTTGGCAATTAAGGAAAACCTCAGAGAGGCACAAACCAGAGCCCCCCATGTCTCAGGCAGTGCAGAGGGTGGGATTGGTGCTGTCCAACCCCTCTGGGGTTGAGTCTTCATGCACAAGGGCAGCTAAATATCCTAAAAACAGAGCACCTGTGGCACACCTGGCACAGGACAGGGCACCCAGCCAGGCTGCCAGCTCAGGACCTCATGGCCAAAGCTGCCACGTGCCTTGCTGAGCATTTTCCTCCACAGCAATCAAAGGGCTTTTACTCCTTTTCTAAAACCTGCTCAAATTCTCCCCCACCCCCATGCTCAGACCAGCAAATCCATCACTCTCAGGCAGTTAAATCAAGATTAAGGGGGCTTGAGAGGTAATTAATTTTAATAATCATATGCTTTTTTCCTTCTAAGTCGCAGACATTGGTGCTCTGATGGAGTTGGGAACCAATTTCCCCCTGATCTCAGCGAGAAGCACAAACCTTCCTATCTGTAAGGAGCAGAGTTCTCCTCTCTTTACAGACACAGAGTGAACCTTTCCTGCTTTCTGAAGCCAAGACCTGATGAAAACTCCTGCCTGGGAACCCTCCTGGGTGCTCCAGGGAGCCAGCGAGGGCTTTCATCTGCTGCCTAGAATTTAGGTGTTTTTTTTCCTAAATTCTAATTTGCTTAACCGAGAAGAAAATCTTTCACCTTCTTCTAGGGGCATAATTTGCTCCCTGGGGTTTGTAGTGCCTTTTTTTTTGTTTAACATCATTTAGGCAATTTGCTCCTGTGAATTGGCAAATGAAGGACACGGGGAGTGAGAGAAAGAGCCCCACAGAGGTGTAAAACGAAAATAAAGAGGTGAGAGCGGTGAGTGCACTTGGATCTCTGCATTTTACTGACCATGACAAGAGGAATCCATCTTTCCTCCCACAGCTTTTTCTAAATGTGCCCCAGTGTCCCTGGAAGAACATTTTGCCTTTCATGGGAGGGCGTGTAATGAAACGGCCTCATCCTGCTTTAATCAGTTTTGAACGTGGAAAAAGACAATCAGGAGCTGAGAGAGGCAGTGTTTCCCTTGCATGTGAATGATGTGATACTGTAGCTTCATTAACATGCTTTACAGTCTTATCTTTATTCATTCTGGCAAATTAAATTAGCACTGTCTTTCAAATCTCTGCCTATTTTTCTCCCTCCGGGCAACCACCAGCAGCACAAAATAAACGACAGTGACGGGAGTGGATTGCTGGGTTCTTGATGCCAGTCGCTGGATTTTAAGCAACCATTCCTCCAAGAAATCATCTTTGTCCCTGTTCCAAGAGCTGAGCTGTGCTCCAGAGTCCTCACTGCAGTTACAGAGCTCCTGGCACAGGGTCTGGACCAGCACACGGGGCACCCACTGTCACCCTGGAGCCCTGGTGGTCCTTTCCTCTTTGGCCTCTCCTTCCTCCCTTTGTGGTCTTATTCCTCTGTCAGCTCCTCGATTGGATGGGAAAAGCACAAAATGTGGTTGTGGTAAGGATGGAAATCCAGAGCAGAGAGATTTTTGCTGCACAGGAGGATTTTGCTGGATGGGAACATTTTTTCCTCAGCTGCTGCTGAAGGACACACGAGCAAATGTTTATGGGGCGGTGGAGAAAGACTATTACTGATATAACCCTGCTTGTTTGGGGCCTCTTTAGAGGAAAGGTCTTAGTGGAAGGGTATAAAAGGTGGGATGAGGTGGCAAAGACTCTCCCCACTTCCATCTCTGCCCTGCAGCCACCCTGGACCAGCGAGGATTTGTCAACTCTGCAGTCGAGCGTAAATGGAGCCTCATAACCTTGCGAGTGCAAAGCATTTGGAGCAAGTGATTTTACATTAAACACTAAATATTGCGGCTATTAAAGATCATCCATCATCCACACAAGGTGCCTGAGCAGCAATGAGCTGTAGCACCTCCTGCAACGTTGGCTGGAGGCACATTAAACACCCTCACTGGGCTGGCAGTCACTCCCAGCTCAGAGGGACCACCTGGTTACTCATAGGTGGGTTCTACCACAAAGACAAAAGGGCAAGACTGTGAAATTAGTTGTGATGGAGATTTTCTTCCCAAAATCTCAATGTGATTAAAGGGGGGAGACTTTATTTCCTCCTCCAGAGCAATTCCTCTGCACTGCCCGTTGTTCTCACCCCCTCCAGACACGGCCCAAGCCTCTGACCCACCCAAGCTTTCATTTCCTTCTGCCTTCCCACCTCCAGCCCAGCCAAGCCTGGCTTTGCACTGTTCTGGGAGATCCACTCAGCCCAAGATTGTGCTTCAGATAAGGGTTTGGATGATTATGATTAATACAAGTGCTTTATTTATCTGACAGGTGGAGTGATAAAAAGATCCTGTTGCTAAGCCTCCCTTCCTGATCTGATAAACAACACAGACAGCCTGCAATTCTGATGTTTCTTGGAGATCTCTGAAGGCAGAGGTCAGGGCAGACCGTGCCTTGCCCTTTGATTGTACTTGGATAAAGGATTTCAGTGCTGGGAGTGAAGGGTGGTGATTTCATCAAGCCCTGACATGTCCTTAGTTTCCAGCAAGGAAAACAAACAAAACCTCACAGTTTTGAGTGTAGAGTCCAAACAGCTGAATGCTCATAAAAGGGCACAGAGCCTGCAGATCCAACAGGAAAAGTAGCTTTAAATGTCACCAGAAACTGCTGCAATCTTTGGTGAGGGTTTTTTTTTTCCCCTTTTTTATGATTCTTTCTGTCTCTACCTGACAAGAGCAGGTGGAAGTTTACAGTTTCTCAGTCCTGGTTCTCACCCCTGCCCTGGGACAGCTCAGTCCCGGCCCAGGAACAGCCCTTCCTGCAGGGATGGGCACATTTTCTGGCACTTCTGACCCTTGGGCATCCCTTTGGAGCTTCACTGCCCATCCTGCAGCCAAGGGGACACCACCACGCTCAGCTCAGTGAGCTCTTGGCTTCAGCCTCAAAACCCCTCTTTGGTAACACTCCTAACCCATCCCATGCATCCACACATTTCTGAGAGTGACCAGCCCCCTCCTTGAATCCTCTGCCCCAGCCCTGGCCCCTTCCCAATCCGTAGAAATTCCACAGGAGCTCTGCTGTGTGTTTGCCTCCCAGTTAGCTGGAAGCTGGGGAGGAGTGTTTTGGGAAGGTCTTTGTGCAAATTGCTGGAGAAATTCATGGCAGAGAATCTCCCAGCAGCAGTTTGCAGTTTGTGTTGTTCATCTGTAACAACTCAGACCCCAGAGAAGATTAGAAATGCTGATTATAACCTGTCTGTCTCACTCAAGCAGATCATTTAATATAGGCTTTCCTTGCAAAAGTGTCTGGGAGCCTCCCATTTCCTAATGAATTTTTCTTTTTAGTAGTGAAGGAAATGCTGATTTCTCTGCAACTCCCTGACAGGAGGGGGGAGCCAGAGGTGGGTCGGGCTCTTCTCCCAGGGAACAAGGGACAGGACAAGAGGAAATGACCTCAAGTTGTGCCAGGGAAGGTTCAAGTTGGATATTGAGAATATTTCTTCATGAAAAGGGTTGTCCAGCCCTGGCACAGCTGCCCAGGGCAGGGGTGGAGTCACCACCCCTGGAGGGATTTAAAAGCCCTGTGGATGTGGCACTTGGGGACATGGTCAGTGGTGGCCTTGGCAGTGCTGGGGGATGGTTGGACTCCATGATCTCAGAGGGCTTTTCCAACCTGAAGGATTCTGTGATTCATGGCACCCATCAGGAACTTCTGGAGGCAGAGAGGCAGGAGCTCTGTGCACGGAGAGAGGGAGATGAGGGGAAGCTGAAGAGCTTGGGCACCTTTAGCAAGACTGATGTGCCAACCCAGGCCCCGTTCCCAGCTCAGAGGGTGCATCACTGGCTGTTGCCAGGGGGAGCTGATTTAGATTCTCTCCTTGATGATGAAGAGCAGAGCTTGTAATCCCTCCTTTGTCCCGAGGTTGGTGGCCTCAGGATGAGATCAGCTTTTACTTATTGCCTGTTCCTCCCCACCAGGCTCCAAAGAATCCGAGATTCAGTTGGACTTGCTGATCTCAGAGCTCTTTTCCAACCTGAAGGAACTGAAAGTGGGGTAAGTTGGTACCAGATGAAAACCACTCCCTCACAGGTAAACTCTGCCTCTCATACTGGGATTCTTCAGTCTGAAGGGTCCAGAGGGACCTTAAAGCCCCTTCCAGTGCCTAAAGGGGCTCTGGGAGAGCTGGAGAGGGACTTGGGACAAGGGATGGAGGGACAGGACACAGGGAATGGCTTCCCACTGCCAGAGGGCAGGGTTAGATGGGATATTGGGAAGGAATTCCTGGCTGTGAGGGGCTGGCACAGGTTTCCCAGAGAAGCTGTGGCTGCCCCATCCCTGGAAGTGTCCAAGGCCAGGTTGTACCCGGCTTGGAGCAACCTGGGCTGGTGGAAGGTGTCCTAGTTGGGTGCTGGGGAGAGGGGCCAGTTTGACATCCCTGCCCTCAGCTCTGGGATCAGCTCAGTTGCCCCCTGCTCTTTGAACAGATGAATCCCTCCCCTCCATCAGGCTTTAGGGGAAGATTAGGTGTTCCAAAGCACTATTTACATTTCAAAAACTACCCAGGGCCTGGTGTGAGATCAAAGTGAGAGTGGGCTTTGGGTGTATTGATCAGACACCCACAATGCTGCACCTCTGTATCTCCTAAAGGATCAAACAAGAGTTTGGAAATAGAAGAACTGTCGGCATTGTTGGGTTTTTTTTCTAGGGAAGAAGTTTGTAATCCCAGGTATTTAGAAGCTTTCCTCAAAGAGAAATCGTTCCTTTGTGCTGTCAGTGAGCCCATCTCACACGTGTGGCTCTCATCCCTCCCCATCCCAACCTGCTGAAATGCTGCTCAGCTGCCAGACCTGGAAAACGCTCCATGTGTGGATCCTCTTTTCCAGAGGTCACACTTTATCTCTGCTCTTCTCTCCAGTGTCCTGGTTCTCCTCACACTGGGGGTCACAGAGCCCCCTGCCCCAAAACCTGGGTGTGCATGAGGCTGGGATGGTCAGGGAGAGCTGCACTAAAGAAGGAACTCTTTTCTAATTCTCAGGAAGGATTTCTTCATGGAAAGGGATGTTAAGCATTGGCAGGGGCTGCCCAGGGAGGTGGTGGAGTCTCCACCCCTGGAGGTGTCCAAGCAAGGATGGGCACTCAGTGCTCTGAGCTGGGGGACAAGGGGGGCATCGAGCACAGGGGGGGGCTTCATGGGCTGGGAGGGCTTTTCCAACCTCAGTGATCCTGGGATTCTATGAAAACCTCTCTGAATGACTTTCGAGAGCAGGAGGTGTCCAGAGAATACAAACATCCAGATTTGAAACTGGAATTGGATGGATTGGCAGAGATTCCATCCTCATCCCTCGCTTCATCCACCATCCTGACACAGAGAATGGGGCTCCTTGGGACCTGATGATGGGATGGGGGTGTGCCTGAAGGCTTGGCATCATGCTATTGATGGATGATGGATACTTTAAACTGCCAGAGGGCAGGGTTAGATAGGATATTGGGAAGCAATTCTTCCCTGGGAGGATGGGGAGGCCCTGGCACAGGTTGCCCAGAGAAGCTGTGGCTGCCCCTGGATCCCTGGAAGTGTCCAAGGCCAGGTTGGAGCAACCTGGAGTAGTGGAAGGTGTCCCTGCCCATGGCAGGGGGTGGGACTGGTTGAGCTTTAAGGTGCCTTCCAACCCAAACCATTCCATGATTCTGTGACATCAGGCATCCACACCCCTGCATGTCCATCCTCACCAGTGGCTTTTCCGATGTCAATAATCCACCTTTGCACCTGGGGATTTCCATTCCTGACAGATAAACTACTGGCATCGTGTTGGGACCTCCAGGCTCGAAATGGGAACTGCAGCCCTGGACCAGCCTTCCCTTGGCACTCCCTGCCTTCCCTGTGCCCACCCCCCCTCCTCGTGTGCAGGAAAAGTAGGACAAAGCATTCAAGCCCTGTTTATGTGGATTTTGGCCAAGCAAGGAGCTGTTTCAGTTAACCAGCGTGACTATTCTCCTCCCAGAGCAAACTTGAAAAGTCTTTTTCCCTTTGTGCCGAGCTCCGCGCAGCTGGGAGCGAATTCTCTGCGGGAAGCGGCGTGTGGCAGGAACAAAGCGCCGTGGTGGGCGCCCCGCGGCAGGGATTTGTGTGTGAAACCGCCTTATCAGAGTCCTTTGGATGAGGGGGAGAGGGATTTGTGGAGAGAGGGGCGGAGGCAATTATTTAAAACCCTGCGGAACGATTGGAGCCGAAAGGACGCTGCCTGGAGGAGCAGGAAGGATGTGCGGCTTGGGAGGAGACACCTCTTGGGTGTAAAGCTGCAAATGCAACTGCGGGGACATTGCTGTGACTCTGGATGGGTGGCAGATGGTGCCAGTGGTGCGGTGAGAAGGGTTTGACGTGACCAGAAGCTGATGTTGTTCCAGCCAGATGATACTCCAGGAGAGAAAACTCCAATGCCAGGCAAAAACAGAATCCCAGGATGTGCTGAGCTGGAAAAGACCCACAAGGATCATCCAGTCCAACCCTGAGCCCTGCACAGGCCCAGCCCCAAGAGTCACCCCCTGTGCCCCAGAGGATCAGCCAAACCCTCCTGGAGCTCTGGCAGCCTTGGGGCTGTGCCCACTGCCCTGGGGAGCCTGGGCAGTGCCCAACCAGCCTCTGGGGGAAGAACCTTTGCCTGAGATCCAACCTGAGCCTGCCCTGACACAGCTCCAGCCGTTCCCTGGGTGCTGTCCCTGCTCCCCCAGAGCAGAGCTCGATGTCTGTCCCTGTGCCCTGATGCACACACAGCATCACTCCAGCAGTCCCACAGCTGCTGCTTGTACTTGTACTTGCCTTTCTCGTGCCTCACTGGGAAAGTACAAGTTATGACAAGCTGAAGTGTTGCTAAAAGCAGGCAGTGGAGTCAGCCTGGCGTGGAGGATCGATCTGTTTTGGAAGTGCCAGCAGGGTGCTGCTGTAGCTGCTCCTTGGAGGTTAAAACCCCCCAAATCACAGCTCTGGCTTGTGAAGCCGTGGTCTGCTCTGCCCCTGCCTCTGGGAGAACACTGCTGTTCTCTCAGATAAATGGAAGAACATTTCCTTGAGAATGGCAGCAGCAGAGTTTCCTTCCCTCTGCAAGGAAGTCCCTTCAGGGGATCGGAAATTAAATTCTGCCTCCTCTCTGCCTGAGCCAGCGAGGCACAGAGGACGTGAGCCAGCAGGGAAGTGCTCTCCCGTCTCTGCTCACCTCTCCTGGGTTGGTTTCCCGCAGAACAGCCACTTCTACCCTCCTTGTGCAAACATTCCCACAAGATCCTGCTCTGGGAGCTGTAACGTCCCACAGGGACTGGGCAGGACTGGGATGTGGGGCTGGTCACTGGGTCACAGCCACTTCACCCCAGGACACCGACAGCAATCTGAATTTCTGCCTTTGGAGCTGTTTATTAGAGCTTTATTTATTTATCTGTTAGACTGACCAGTTCACAGTGAGGAAGATCCCACCCCTCACCCCAGCAATGACTTATAAACTTCCCCCAACTCAAATTCAGACCTTCATCCCCATCTGTAAAATCATGGTGGGCCTTTCCCCTTGCAGAGGGTCCCATGCTGAGGGGACAGGGCCCTCCCAGAGTGTCCTGTGGGGTTAAACATGACCCCATGGCCCTTATTAGGAAAAATCCCTATTAGGAAAACTTTCTTCGTGGAAAGCGTTGTCCAGCCCTGGCACAGCTGCCCAGGGCAGGGGTGGGATCCCCATCCCTGGAGGGATTTTAAAGCAGTGTGGATGTGGCACTTGGGGACGTGGGTCAGTGGTGGCCTTGGCAGTGCTGGGGAATGGTTGGACTCCATGATCTCAGAGGGCTTTTCCAACCTGAAGGATTCTGTGGTTCTCTGAAGTGCTGAGCCCCAGCCCTGCCCCTGCACCCCTCCTGCACCCCTGAGCTGCTGTTCTGGGGGTGGCTGCCCTATCCCAACCCAAACTGCCCTCAGGGGAGGTTTCTGAAGAATTCCCAGTTCTCAGCTCCCTGGGCAGGGGCAGAGGAGGGGCAGGGACTGAGCTCTGCTCTGGGGGACCAGGGACAGCACCCAGGGAAGGGTTGGAGCTGTGTCAGGGCAGGCTCAGGTTGGATCTCAGGCAAAGGTTCTTCCCCCAGAGGCTGGTTGGGCACTGCCCAGGCTCCCCAGGGCAGTGGGCACAGCCCCAAGGCTGCCAGAGCTCCAGGAGGGTTTGGCTGATCCTCTGGGGCACAGGGGGTGACTCTTGGGGCTGGGCCTGTGCAGGGCTGAGGGTTGGACTGGATGATCCTTGGGGGTCCCTTCCAGCTCAGCACATTCTGGGATTCTGTAATTCTGGGATTCTGTGACCAGTTCCTGAATAAACCTTCCCCCAGCACTCCCCCTGCCCTGGGGCTGGGCTTGTTCCCCCCTGTTTTGCCCCCCAACCCTTTGCCTTCCACTTCGAGTCCCTTTGTTTTTATGGAGATGAACAGACTTTGGGCTGTGGTTGAATAATTGATCAAACCCATCCAGGCTTCACAGACTCCAACCCAACCTTCAGCAAAGTTTCCTTCCCACACAAGGCTTTAAACCCAGGCAGATCTGAGCCAGGCAGCACCTGGCTGTTTGGGATCTGATCTGCTAGAGCTCTTAAACTGCATCATCCCTGTCAAATCTGCCTGTTAGGTTTGTGTCTCACAGCGCTGTGAGTGCATTCAAAAAGAGCTTTTCTCCTATAAAAAAGGACTTTACGTTTCAGTCTCTTTCCAAGGGGCTCTTTTGGTTGTTTCAGAGCGTGTTGACTTCTCTGAACACGATAATTCTGACAAAGGCCCATGTCTGTAGCTGTGAAAGGCTGTGGAGTCCCAGCAGTAGCTCCAGAGGAGGTGGTTTCACATCCATTTCGTGTGGCAGGATAACAAACAACACAACAGGATTTTAGTCAGCCCCTGGAGGAGCTTATCCTCATCTTCCTGGCTCCCCAGCTGTGCTGGGATGGAACAAGGAGATGCAATGCTGGATACAGAGTCAGGTGTAGGTTTGTGGTCCCTGATGTGTCTGTGGCTACATCTCACCCTTGGCAGGGGACTTGGGGAGGAGGAGAGGGTGGTTTTGAGGACCCTGAGTGACTGGTGGCCTTCACCTCAACCCAGCAAAGCTTTTTGGCAGCTTAACACAACCTGCCCATCACGTGCTCAGTGCTGGGCAGTGCTGGAGGCTCCTTTAAATCCCATCCCATGGATTCCCCCAGGACAGGAGCCGGTGTGGAAAACAGCCCACAGGTCTTCCAGGAAACCACTCACAGTGTTGGAGGAGACTTCCCAAAGTGGCTTCTTGTGCAGCTGGAACCAGGAGCAGAAAGGTCGTGTTTGGAGCTGTACATGTTTGTTGAGAACTCCAGAACATCCTGAGCTGGAAGGGACCCCCAAGGATCCTCCATCCAACTCCTGGCCCTGCACACACCCCCCAAACAATCCCATCCTGTTGTCCAAACCCTCCTGGAGCTCTGGCAGCCTTGGGGCTGTGCCCACTGCCCTGGGGAGCCTGGGCAGTGCCCAACCAGCCTCTGGGGGAAGAACCTTTGCCTGAGATCCAACCTGACCCTGCCCTGACACCTGCACCATTAATAATAATCAAATAATAACATCTGTAAACAAGACCTGATGTGAACAAAAGAAACACGAGCACGACACAGGCAAACAGTGGTTTTTTGTGCCTCGTGGTGTGTATTTAAGAGCTGTGGATGTGCCCACTTTGGGGGTTTTATTCCTGCCATGCAATTCAGCCACTCTGCAGCAGCCTGGGAGTTCCATCCAGGGTTCGTCCAGGGTTGGAAGTGGAAGGATGAAGGAAAAGCACCCAGGCTGGTGCCCAACGTGGCTCCTGCAGCTCCAGAGTCAAATCCACCATCCTCCCTGCGCTGCAGCAGCTCCGAATAACAGCGGACCCAGCGTGAAAACTCCCTTTATTCCTTCTTAATCCCGGGGCTGTCTGCTGAAAGACAAAAAGTCTGAGCCACTGGAGAGAGGATTGTTGTCCTTTACGCCTCGTTACAGCACAAAGTGACCACGTGGTGCTGAAGGACAGGGATTGTTCCCCCGGTTTCTGCTTGTAAAGCAGAACAAACATCCCAGTTTTCATCTTTCTTCCCTCCTACCGGCCTGTCTCGCTTTTCCCCACCTACAGACACGAGTTAAGCACTAGAAAGCAGCTTAGATCAGTGGTGACTTGTTGTTGCTCTCTAATTCATGCAAATGTTCTTTTTAACTAGCTCGGAGTCTCGAACAACTCTCTGGGGACCCTTTTGTGTTTATGATTATTGAAACAAAAGTCTCTTTCCTTTAAGCACAAAACAACTGGGGGAGAGAGGGAAAGAACCTGTTTTCTTTTCTTGCAAACACAGTGAATTTAAAGGTCAGGTCCAAGCTGACAGAGCAGTGGGCAAATCAACACCTGGAAGAAAGGCCCTGAACAGCAATGAAAATGAAAAAACCACCAGGTTTTTCACCTGTTTGTATCTGACTTTACAGGGTCTGGGCCAGGTTTGGTTTGGGTGAGGTTTGGCTGTTCTGGGACGTGTAGAGGTGTCAGATACCCCCCAGCAGGGGCAGCAAGAGACCTGCTGCCACTTCACAGCTGGAGCGCCAAGGGTGGCTAAAAACTTGTCCTAAAAAACTTGACCTAAAAACTGGGGTCCAGGCACTTGGGTGGCCTCAAAACCCAGCCAGGGGTTCACGGTGGGTGTCACAGAATCCCGGAATATTCGGTGTTGGAAGGGGCTCAAGGATCTTCGAGTCCAGCTCTTAAAAGAACAGCCCCCACAGGGATCAAACCTGCAATCTTGGTGTTATTTGCACCATGGTCTAACCAACTTTAGGTAAAATTTCTTCCCTGAAACAGTGGTTCAGCACTGGCACAGCTGCCCGGGGCAGTGGTGGAGTCACCATCCCTGGAAGTGTTCAAAAAATTAAGGAATGTTGAACTTATTGGTGTGGTTTAGTGAGCATGGGGAGTGTTCAAAGGTTTGACTTGATGATCTTGGAGGTCTTTTCCAACCGGAATGTTCCATGGTTCTGTGATCTCATAACAGTTGTGGCTCCAGATCCAACCCCTCCTGACCCAATTCCCACTAAATCCGTGTTGTTTGTCCTCAGAGCAGTGACAGACAGCACTGGAACATGCTGAGTGCTGGCTCAGTCCAGAGCTGTTCCTGCACAAACAGTCTGACTGGTTTTCCAGGGCTGGAATGATGGACACAGCCTCTGGCCCTCGCCCTCCCCTGACTGAGGCTCTTTGGGGACACCACAGCAGCTGTTTGTCCTTGGGCAGGCCTGACCCTGCCCTGTGACACACAACCCAGCTCCAGCTCCTGCCAGAGTGCCAACAGCTCCCTCCCAACCACAACTGGGAATGCTTGATCTTAAGGTACTGCCACATAAATACACCACAAAAGGGTCATTCGCCCCAGGGAAATGGGTTTGAATCCTTTAAACTGAAGGTCCTGCAAGGTACAAAGCCCTGTGTGCTGGGGTTAATGTGTTTGCAGGCTGAGCTCCTCCTCTGTGCTCTCTCTGTGGCTCTGGGGGATGCTGAGGGTTGATGGTCTCTCTCAGCCTCCACATGGGCACTGCAGGAGGCTCCTGCTCACTGAACTGCCTCAGGTTCCCGGGTTAACTCTGCTCCCAGCTTCCTCTTTGATTGGTAGCTTGGACTCAATTAAGGGCAGTTTGGATCAGCTCTCCCATCTCCAGCTTTTCTCCATGTGACAGTGGCCCACTGCAGCTGCCAGGAACGAAGGAGGAGAATCCAGGAAGCTCATCCTGCTGATTTCCCTGAACGCCCCACAGCCACTTGTGGGGTTTCCACAGCCACTTGTGGGGTTTGCTAAAGCAGAGTCACTTTATGCTCAGGATCTCTTCAGGGCTTTCTCCTCCCATCGCCTTCTCTGCTTCTGAAACCCCACAAACCTCCAGCCCTTGCAGCAGCTCGTGTCAGAGCTCCACGTTACTGCTCCACATGGGATCAGCTTGTTTTCCAGGCTGCTGCCTGCTAATTCCAATTAACATCCCATAGTTCTCTCGCTACGGGCAGCACACACTCTTTTTTTCCTCACCATCCACAGTCCTGGTGTTTTCACAGACAGCTTTTTGGTGTCCACCCCCCCTGTTGTCTCCTCCCTGACCCTCAGCCAGCACCAGAAGGAACTGCACGGATCCAATGCCCTGAGCTTCCTAAAACAGCCACTGGCAGGGGTGACACTCTTATTTTGCACCAAATGAACTGGGCTCAGCATCTTTCCCTGGCTTCTCAGTATTCCAGAGCCAAAGACAGAGGCCCTTTGCTCACAGACCATCTGTGCAATAGATCATTCTGACACCAATTCACTTGTTCTTTGTGTAATAAGTTATAATCTACCCATTCAGACAGACATGTAAAAAAGCAAACTAACATGGCCTCTAAAATCAATGAGCCAGTAAATAGAGGGCTATAAATAATCAGGAGAAAGGATTTAATTAGCAACCAAACTCACTTGCAGAGCGCTGGGTGCGGGTGCAGCCCCTCGGCCGGAACCGCCTCACGCTCCGCTCGCTCCGTGTTATCTGCTCGTGCCCAGGATAAAAGAACAACTGAGAGGCATTTTGGGAGCTTTTCACTCCCAGAGTGTGATGGTTGTCCTGCCTCAGCAGCGCTGCTGCAGCATCAAACCTTGAGAGCAGCATCAAACCCCAAGAACAGCCTCAAACCCTGAGAGTCCAAGGGCAGGAAGAGAGCAAAGCTCCCAGCGACTTGTGATTTATGGAATCACAGAACTGCTCAGGCTGGAAAAATCCTCCAAGACCTTCGAGTCCAACCTTTAACCCAGCACTGCCAAGGCCACCACTAACCCATGTCCCCAAGTGCCACATCCATAGGGCTTTTAAATCCCTCCAGGGATGGGGACTCCACCACTGCCCTGGGCAGCTGTGCCAGGGCTGGACAACCCTTTCCATGGAGAAAATTTCCATAATATCCAACTTAAACCCACCCTGATGCAACTTGATGTTTCCTCTCCTCCTGTCCCTTGTTCCCTGGGAGTAGAGCCCGACCCCTCCCGGCTCCCCCCTCCTGTCAGGGGGTTGCAGAGCCAGAAGGTCCCCCCTGAGCCCCCCAGCTCCCTCAGCTGCTCCTGCTGCTCCAGCCCCTTCCCAGCTCCATTCCCTGCTCTCAGCAGTGCCTGTGCAGCTGCCCAGACCCGGGAGAGGTGCAGGCAGGATGGCAGAAGTGGTGCCTGCCCTCACTCATGGAGACATTCATCGCCTGGCAAAATCCGGGCACGAATCCAGACCCTGCCAGGAATCACATCCCCCTGGATGTGAATCCAACCAGTGCTAGGCTGTAATCCCATCCCAGGTCAGCTGGATATGGGTGAGGAGGGGATTTCTCTCTGCACTGGTGACCAGAACTGCTGCTCTCCGTGCCTGGACTCCCCCCTCCCTTCCTGCAGGGACGGGCTGTGCACCTGGAGTGCAGGAGAGGGGCTGGAATTCTCCATGTGCTCACTTCAGGAGCTCTGTCACTGCTTCCCTGCTGCTTATTGATAACACAGGGGGTGAGGACAGAGCAGCAGAGGAGCTGAAATGAGATTAAATTGTACCCAGAGTCTATGGTTTGAAGTCTGTGGCTTGAATTGAAGGGCAGGTTTGCTGGATCCCTGGTGCATTCTGGCAGCCTGGCCTGCAGTCTGCAGCTGAAAAGGGATCATTTTATAAAGAAGCTTTCCCCAAAGCTCTGAATTTTCTTTATTTTGCACCTGTTTGCTTCCTCAGCCACAGTTCAGTTCTCTCCTCATCATTCCCTGCTTGTGAATTCACCCCAGGTTTTCAGATGAAAACCTGCTATTGAGCAGCAGCAACCCAAAACTCCTGAATTTCCGGGAATTACTCCTCTAATCTGAGCCATCCTATATCATGTGTATCTATCAGAGTAATTTTATCTTTGAAAGAATGACTCCATCAGGTCAAAGCAGATTGTAAAGATCCCTCTCCTGTGTTTTACTGCCTTTTCCAGGACCCAGCCATATGCCTCCTTAGCATCCACGTGCTATTTGGTTTTATTAATGTTGCATCTGCTGGTGATTTGAGCAAGGGCCAAAGGTTCAAAATTGCAACTCAAGGACCCTCCACTACTAAAAGATTTTATTAGCCATAAATCTATTCCAAAGTGCCTCTGTTGACAATAGGGAATAATACAATCCAAGCTCTCTCCCCACCAGTGACAGCCCTGCAAGGATCCACGTGAATTAATCTGTCTTGTTAAGCAGCCTAGAGTAAGTGCTTTTTAGGAGGAGAAAACACTTGGAAAAAATACAGAGAAACAGCTGTGCTTTTACAAATATACCCTGTTTTCCAGAGGGGCACTTCCAGGAATAGAAGATGCTCCATTCCAGCCCCTGTGCTTTGTGTTGCTGTCTCAGGTGTTAAGTGAGCAACAAAATGTTCCAGCCTGGAAATTGTGGCTTTGTTTGTGCTGATTAAAAGAGAATATTTGGGGAAAATGAGGTGCAACTCCATGTCTGTGGTTTGCCACCCTCAAGGGGAAGGGAGCACCCACAACTTAGGGATGCTGGGGGTTAAAAGGAAGGACAAAAGCCAGAGGGGCACAAAAAGCTTGTGAAGTTTTACAAGCTTATTATCATTCCTAATTTAGGTCAGTATAAATTAGACAGTTGGCATAGAAATTGGATGAACTTTAAGGTCCCTTCCAACCCAAACCATTCTGGGATTCAATGCTCTATGCTGGATGCAGTGCTGTTAAGATGTGCCTTATATTTCAATTATTTTATACCTTTCAGCCCCCCACAAGCTCACGCTTTAGGTCCCCTTTTGAGAAGGCCTGGGTGAAACAAGCCCTTTGTATTTGAGAGTCACTCACTCACTGCTGGGTTTCTCACGCCAATGTTATGGGTGGAAAATAAATGGGTTTTCTTTTCCATTTGCAGAAACTTTCAAGCACTTTTAGCAATCCTGAAGGGAAGAATAGTTTTCAGCCTCACAATGCCTTCCCTTTCTAAACCCTGCTTTTCCAGGACAACTCTGAAAGGATCACAAAAAATAAAATGTTGACTATTTTGTCGATATCTTAAAGTTGTTCAGGCACCACCAAACAAACAGAGCTGAGGAGTGAGATTGTTGTTGTCATCAGCAGTGCCCAGCAATTCAGGGCACTCTCAGCAAGATCTAAAGCTGCTGGTCCTCCTGGGGGCTCCCAGGGAATGCTGTGAGCAGGGTCAGGCACTTCCATTGACTTAACAAAAGCTCACTTCAGACCAGGGAAGAAAATCCATCTCTGGAAGTGCCCAAAGCCAGGTTGGACGGGGCTTGGAGCAACCTGGG
>NW_020897757.1:154780-157691 GCF_003984885.1 Neopelma chrysocephalum | reverse complement strand
CCCCCTGAACCTCCTTTTCTCCAGGCTGAGCCCCCCCAGCTCCCTCAGCTGCTCCTGCTGCTCCAGACCCTTCCTCATCTCCATTCCCTTCCCTGGACACGCTCCAGCCCCTCCATGTCCTTGTCACCAGAGGCTCAAAACTGAGCCCAGGATTTGATTTGATGCAGGATTAGAACTCAAAGGGTGGTTTTGGACAAAATTTATCCCCTTTTAGAGTAACATCATCACTCCTTCAGCCTGGGCCATGTGGGATGTTCCCACCCCACCAGATCCCAGGGGCTGAGCAGAAGTTGGAAGGCAAAGGGTGGATTTTCAACAGGCACTTTGGGAACTCTTCTCCCCTCACTCCAGCACAGGAAAGGGAGGGGATCAGAGAAGAGGTGGGCAAAAGATCATTGTATAAGTGCAAATATTAAAGCTGCATTTAGCACCTGTCTAATTTTTAATCTGTGCTTAGCTGAGGCCTATTAGGCACTGAGGGAAGTGACAATTTATGCAGCAATTCTAAATTAGCTGCAGCACAGAGAGAAAAACTGACTTCTCTGGCTCAACAACCACAACAGAAACTCAAATCACTCGGATCCAAGCCAAAAAAAAAGGGGCATATTTGGGGAAAGGGAAGGTGGATAGCTCAGAGTTTTCTTCCTTTGTGTTAAAATGAAGGGGATTTCAAGGGCCAGTGTTTTGAAAGGAGAAATCTTAGTCTCTGAAACATTTGTGTCACTTCATTTTAAGAAAGCCAAGAGTGCAAACAGGTGACCCAAAGCTGCATTTTTTTCAATTAACTGGAGCTATCTAAACAGAATATTCCCAGCTTTCACCCATTCCCAGGGCAGCTTCCTCTCACCACAGCACCTTCCAGGCCAGACCTGGGTAGGAGTTCCACTCCTGCATATAAAATTTATCTTTAAAGTTTAATCTTTTAAAGTTTATCTTTAAGATAAACTAATCACTTAAAGTTTATCTCCCAGGCCCCTCCAGTGTTGAAAAACCTTTTGGCGACACTGGGATAACTGAGACTGTGATCTGGACGTTCAGATCTCCACCCCAACCAAGCTCCATTTGCTGCATCATCCACAGGGGGGTTTTTTTGGAAGAGTTTGGGGCCAGCAGCTGGAAAAGCTGGAAGTGCCAACCCAGCCAGGCGGCACCTCCCGGCTCCGACTGAGCAGAGCTGACAAACTTCATTTCCAGCTCTTGTCTGGAGCCCTCACGCTGCAAAGCACAGGGAAATCAGTGCCATTAGTGAGGAAACACAACGGGAGGACTTGGGCCAGCTGGGATAGGAACTCTTGGCACTGAGGTTCAGCTCTCTGTGTCCTAAAGGAACATTTTATTCCTGTCTCCAAACCCAAGTTACACCTGTGCTCGTAAAGAGGCATCACCGGCCTGCAGAGCATCCGTGTTCCCCTTGGAATAAAGAATTATGCCAGGATAAAGTATTTCTGTGAGGGAATGTGCTACTTGCATAGTTATTAATTCATTACCAGCCGTAGCCAAACTCACTCCTCTCCTAATTCATCTATTAAATGAGCCAAATGAAATTTATTAACACAGCATTGATCATTTCAGTCTTTTAGCAGAAAGCAGAACGGAACAGAAGCAGAAGTCATAATTTCTTGCTTGGCTTCTGCTTCTTGTCTCATGCTCAGAGCCCTGTGTTGTGGCTCCCGTCGTTCCCAGAGCTTCTTCCCAAACAGGCCTGTCACAGCAGCAGCTTTTTGTTTCCAGACAAAGGGAGTTTCCCTTCGGACTCGGCCCGGGATGACTCTGAAAAGTGTGTTGGAAAAAAATAGAAGCGAGTTTTTAAGCAGTCAGAGGGAAGGAATTCTCCCTTGGACAATAAATAACGGGGTGTTGCCCTGTTTGCACTCAGAGCAGCCGGTTCATTGTCCCTGCCAACCTCGAGCTCTGTTCGCGGGACCTCACCCATGTCTGCCCTCGTTAAAAGCAGAGGTTCTGAGGGGGCTGGGGCAGGGGTTGGCCCCGGGGTTGTCCCTGGGCTGCTCCTGCAGCTCCTGCCTCCGCTAGAGGTTGCCCCAGTGTCGCTTTTCCAAAGGAAACGTCACATCCCCGGAGGGAATCCTCTAATCACCGCTTTGTACAGGTGGACTCGGGCTTTACAAAGCTACATTCACAAAGCTGAGTTTGTTTGGGCAGGAGATAATTAGGCCTTTAGGCAGATGAGGATTGCCAAGGGGTGTCTAATCCTGAATTTCTGGTGGGGAGGTGCTGCTCTGTGTCCCTCCTGCTGCCCCCCAAATTAAGGAGAAATCACGAACCTTTCTCTGAGTTGAGACAGGGCCGGGGCAGCAGCCACGGAGACCAAAGCCTCCCACCTTTGAGGGACGGGTAAATGATGCTTGTGAGGATCTTGTAGCATCCAAATCTTCTGCATTTCACTGCAGAAAACCGCAGACAGGCCCCTAAGAGTTCAGCCACATCAGAGATGCTCAAAGCTCTCAGCTCCTCATGACATTAAGTAAGAGCTAACCTTTGTGGGTCTAAATTGCATTAGGTGGGACTTAGAAGCTTGAGCCAGCAGAGAGCAGAGAGCAGAGAGCAGAGCCCTTCCTGTCCCCTGCCTTTAATCCAGGGTGGGGACAGAGAACAGAGAGGGGGGTTTGCAGAGTTGGGGCTCTGTGTGTTCACCAGCAGCATCAGCCACAGGGTGACACATCCCAGGGGTGTGATGGGTGGGAAGAGCCAGGAATCTCCATCAGGTACCTGCAAACTGTTGTCTTAAATCTAGGCTGGAGGGGGAGAGGGGAAGGACAAAACCCTGAGCACCCCCAGGATAAAGACCTCAAGGAATCCCCTGTTTCCAGGCCCTCCAGAATAAACCCCTCAAGGAATCCCCTGTTTCCAGCCCCTCCAGGATAAACCCCTCAAGGAATCCCTTGTTTCCAGC
>NW_020897757.1:143458-154770 GCF_003984885.1 Neopelma chrysocephalum | reverse complement strand
ATCCCTTGTTTCCAGCACCTCCAGAACTGGGCTTTCTGGAGGAGTAGCTCCAAGAGCTGTTGGTAGTTTCCAGCCCCAGGTCTGGGGAAATGCTCCAGAAAGCCCATCAGGGTCTCCGTGGCTCAGAGCAGACCTCTAATGATCCATCCCAGCAGTTCCTGACCCCGTGGAAGGTTTGAGATGTCCCAACAACACTCACTAGAGAACAGGAAGGGCTATTCCCCCATTCTGCAAGGAGGGAGGAAAGTCCCTTCCCTCCCCAGCTGCTGGGATTGGGAATCCCCCAGGATGTCAGACATGGCAAACTGCAGCAGTGGCCCTGCAGAAAAGGGTCCTTCTGCCTTCGAGGGTCTTCATTTGAATTCCCCCCATTGAACTGTTGGCCCTTGCAATTAAACCCCGTGATTAACCCAGTTTATCAGCCCACTTTCCCTCTCAGAGCCATGGAAGTGCTCGTAGCTTTTATTCCCCTTTATGAATATCTTCTGCCTGATCCTTCCTTTCCATTTCAAGGCTGGATTAAAAGACTCCTTTTAAGAAGCTGGAACAGGTTTCCCAGGCTAATGCAGCCCCAGCCAAGTTATTCTTTCATCAAGGCATTTCAGTCTTCACTGCAACATCTCTCAGGCTTATTAATTCAGCCTCGTCTCCTGAGGGATGTTTTAAATGGGGGTAAAATACCATATTAAGCAGTCCAGGAACTCATTTGATTTAATTTCATTTGTATTTAGTTTTTTTTTTCTTTGTCTCCTCTTCAAGAAAGAAGAAAGAACCATTTGGAGGTATTCTAAAGATGCCCCTTTCTTAACCTTTCAGTGATGTAATAATTCAATAAAGCCTTAATAACCTGCCTCTCTCAGCACTCACAAAAATCCATCCTCCCTTCTACCTTTTCTCTTTCCTTCTGCTCTTACCACGCAGATACAACAGCCCAGAGCTGTGGGATGTCTCTCATTCCTAAATTTCCAGTGGGGAACGCTGTAAAATATTAGGGCAGATGTTAAAAATAAATTACACTTGTCAAGTAAACGAGAAAAAGACCCTATTTGACACCTCACCCAGCTTTTTGCTGAGGGAATTATGGATGTGTACGTAACAGATGAACTGGCCAAACTGTTGGATTTAGAGTTTGGGTTCTTGACCATTAGAGCAACCTTAGTTGCTCAGATTGCACAGTATAAGTGTTTTTTAACAATAAAATTAAAAGGAATTAAGTTATCTTAGGGGGGAAAAAAGCTTTTAAAACGATTTCCTGAGGAAAAGGCAGTGCAGTGTGTGTGTGTCTCTCCCATCACAACTTTCCAGACCTATTGGTCCCTTCTGAGAGGAGAGATTTGTTAGAGGCACATGACAGTGTTTCTGGGCTGGGAGAGCTGGGGGGGTTCACCTGGAGCAGAGAAGGCTCCAGGGAAACCTGAGAGCCCCTTGCAGGGCCTAAAGGGGCTCCAGGAGAGCTGGAGAGGGACTGGGGACAAGGGATGGAGGGACAGGACACAGGGAATGGCTTCCCACTGCCAGAGGGCAGGGCTAGATGGGATATTGGGAAGGAATTGCTCCCTGTGAGGATGGGGAGGCCCTGGCACAGTTGCCCAGAGAAGCTGTGGCTGCCCCTGGATCCCTGGAAGTGTCCAAGGTTGGACAGGGCTTGGAGCAACCTGGGCTAGTGGAAGGTGTCCCTGCCCATGGCAGGGGGTGGGACTGGATGAGCTTTAAGGTCCCTTCCAACCCAAACCATTCCAGGATTCCAGTTCCACCAGGCACATTAAATCCTGTCTGCAGGAAAGTCACTCTGGCAGTGATCCTACCCTGGTGATGTGGCTGGAAATCCCAAATGTGGGACATTCCTGTGGCTTGTTGGTGGGTCAGCACAGCCTGGAACAGCCTGAAAAGTGGCAGAGGAGAAGGTGGGGTCAATGCACATCAGTCTCTGGGACTATTTTGCTCTGGAGCCCTTGAATTGCCATTCAGCAGCTCAAGTGCCTCATCAGAATTAAAAGGGGCCGACGGTGCTTATCTGCATTTCATGCAAATCAGCTCCAGCCCCGCTTTCTGGCCGCTTTCCAGCTCCGATTACAAATCTCTCTCTCTCTCTTTCTGGCTCGCAGCAGCCCATCGGTGGACTTTGATAGCTGTTCCCTGCCCTCCCGGCTCTGATGCCCATCTGAGCCTCGGGGCAGGGAGCAGGAGCCCGGAGAAGAACGAGCTCCGCCGCTCTGCTGCGCCCCGGGCAGGACCCGCCTCCTCTGAAGGACCAGAAACTATTGTTTCTGGGGCCAGCTGGGCCCGGGTGAACAGTTCACCCTCCATCCCAACCCTCAGCAGCTCTCCTGCTCCCCTCCCTGACTTCTCTTGGAATGGCACACGGCGGGTGCATCCCGTGCCGTGTCCCTGTGCCCCCCCCGGGCTCCGAGGGGTGATCCCCCAGCCTGTTCCAGCACCAACAAATGCCCAAGATATCGGCTTGAAAAGCAGGAAAAAACCCACGTGCTGCTCCCAAATCCTTCGCCTGCTGCTCCCTGCCTCAGTTTGCCCAGGGTTTGCCTGTTTAAGCTCTTTGTTTGGTCTCTCTCCTTGCGTGTTCCTCCAGTGCCAAGTACAGAAGGTGCCGGATTTCGCTGCAAGTTCTGAACTGTTTCCATCACTCAGGCAGCAGCTCTTGTGTGCCAGAGTTTTAATTGCCAGGATCCCTGAGGTTTCTCTGCACTCCCCTCGCAGGAGGCAGAGCACAGGGCTGACCTCTCCCAGTCACTTGTTCTGCCTGGCAGCCTCTTTTCAATTATTTTCTCCCCATGTTGCTGTTTACATTTTGTACTCACACCTTCCAGCAGCCCCAGTGCCTCCTAATCTGAAGTGTATTTCAGTCTTATCTCTATCAAAGCAGAAGGGTAGGGGAGTCATCCTCATTCCTGGGTGCTCCTGATCCATAAGGAGGCTGAAACCATCAGCTGCTCGTCCCAGCTTTCACCAGATTCTCAGTAAGTTGCAGATGATTCTTCGGTCAAGAGCACCGAGGACAAAATGAAACTTGGTGGGGTTTTTTTTCCCTGTTAATCTCTTCCCAACGTGCTGGGGAATGATTGTGTGCCATGTCTCATTGCAGGCTGTCACAGGGTTTACTCAATCCCCTTGCCACGAGCCAGGCCGTGGGATTCCAGGGCTGGGGGGGTGTGATGGTGGAACAGGATCCAGGTCTGGCACTTGCTGCAACAACTGGGTTGGTCTCCACATAAACCAGTGCAAACTGGGATTGGGATTCACTCTGGTACCACAGGGAGAAGGTGTTTTCAAGCTGGACAGGAAGAGCAGTTGGTGTTGAGCGAACTGATTGTGTTGGTTGAGGGATGAGGAGGGACCTAAGAGAGGAAGAGCACCTTTCCTGCACCTTTCTGGCTGCCCTGGGGGCACTGGGGGCTCTTCAGCCTGCTCCTCAGCCCAGCAGGCCACAGAACCCCCCAGAATCTTGCAACTCTCTGAGCAGACTTAAAACTAAGTGCTGCCAGGGATTCCCACCCTCCTTTTGGTGAGTGCTGGGACAGAGAAGGAAGGAGATCCTGGGAAACCCCTGCTCAGCCCTGAGCACAGCGTGGCCAAGGCACAGGGAGCCCTTTCCTGGGTCTGTAAAGGGTTATCAGAGAATCAGGGAATGGTTGGGGTTGGAAGGGACCTTAAAGATCATCTAATTCCATGGTCAGGGATACCTTCCACCAGCCCAGGTTGCTCCAAGCCCCATCCAACCTGGCCTTGGACACTTCTAGGGATCCAGGGGCAGCCACAACTACTCTAGGCAACCTATACCAGCCCCTCTCCACCCTCACAGCCAAGAATTCCTTCCCAATATCCCATCTAACCCTGCCTTCTGGCAGGGGGAAGCCATTCCCTGTGTCCTGTCCCTCCAGGCCCTTGTCCAAAATCCCTGAACAAAAAATTCTCTCAAGGGCCTCCCATCCTTTCTCACTGTGGTTCTCCATGTTCTTGTCTTATTTCCTTCACTTGGAAGTAAAATTCAGGGCCACTTTCTCCTCCCTTCTCCTTCCCTATGTACACATTCATCCATTCTCTCCTTGGCCACATCAATTCTGATTAATAAATCCCTGAAGGTCTCAGTGTTTTCATCCTGGAGCCAGGATGTGGTTTGCTGGTGGGAGAGCCTGGCCCCAGAGTGTTCCAGAAGAGCCATTTCTCCTGAAGGGCAGAGCAGGGCTTGATGTCCTTATTTTCCACCCTCAGGTTTTGTAGCTTTTACCCAAACCCACGGGGTTGTGTTTATTGTCACCTGGCACATTTGCTGAAATTTTGGTATCGATCAGAGTTGCAGAAAAGCCTTTTGCAAACAAAAGCCCCCTGTCAGGCTGACAGTGAGATCTCACTTCTCTCCAGCAGCAGTAAAAAAAGGAGGTGACAGAGAGCTGAGTGCACTGAACATGCACCAGACACACACCCAGAAGTGTAATTACTGGTATTGAAATGATCACTGTAAAGCCCTAGTTAGCAGTGGAGCAGGATCATTAGCATCAAAACTACAAGCCCAAAAATGCGCCGAAATGACAAATACAAGGAAGCTGTATCAGATTTGCATTAAATTAGTGACTCTGGGAGATGCTATTTAAATGGCAGGTGACTAGAAAATTTCTTTCCCTTTTAGTGTGAGCGGCTGAAATGTTCATTTTCATGGTAAACAGTAACTGCACATTGATTTGGAGCTTTAAAGCAGCTCTGCAAATAGCTCTCCCAGCGAGAGGGGCTGGAGGCACAGAAATCAGAGCTCTGCCTCGCCCTGCACGGCTCTGAAACTCAGCAGCACAGCTTGAATGTCTTTCGTGCACTTGTTAAAAAACCTGCAGTGACAACAACAAGAAAACCAAGCCCGGGGAGTGGGAAATCAATTCCCACGGAATTCTGCGGGAGAACGATCTGATGGATCCTCGTGGAGCAGAAACACGGGTGAGGAGGAGCAGCAGAGAGCTGGAGGTGCCCTCTGGGTGCTCCTTGTCACCCTCAGAGCAGAGGGATGGGCTCCCATCTCACAAATGGGGTCTCAGGGTTGCTCCACCAGCTCATGGATCCCAACCAAGTACGAGCCCAAGCTTGGATTGGTGTTGTCCATCTGGGAGGATTCCCACTGCCTGCTGGGGCTCTCAGTGTCCAAAACTCAGCACAGAGCCTGGGGACACCCCCAAACACGGATCTCCAAGATGTCCAAGCTCTTTGCAGATGTTTGGAAGGACAACTCACCACTTACACCTGAGAATGCACGAAAAACGCAGGTTAATCTCTTGGGGAGGAGATAATTTGCACACATTCAGTGGCACAGGCAGAAGTCCAGCAGAAAGGCAGATAAATCAGTATAACCACCTATATTCCAGGTGGGTTTATCCCAGGGATCTACTGACACCCACAACAGGGTTTCCACCACCAAGCTGTCCTTCTGTGGGACCCCCTCCAGCTTCCTGACATGATTGATGTGCTGCTTTGGCCTGGGGTAGAGTTCATTTTCTTCAGAGGAGCTGGTCCAGGGCTGTGGTCTGGGGACCCCACAAACAGCCTGATTTGGGGGGGCACAGGCTGAAATGGGAGGTATTTGAGAGTTGCTGTGGGATCCAACACTCTGACCCCACAGGACAGTGATTCCTCCGTGGCAGGGAGCTGCTGGAAGTCTCCCATCAACTTGGATGGCACCAAAGCCCCAGATCCATGAGCAGCTCCTAAAATAGTTCATATAAACAAAAAAACAACAACAAACAAACCTATAGAGATCTTATATCAACTTGGGACTTTCACCCAATAGGAATTTTTCTTTGTAGGAATTATTTTGCCCCTGGATCCCTGGAAGTGCCCAAGGCCAGCTTGGATGAGGCTTGGAGCAACCTGGGCTAGTGGAATGAGATGGGCTTTAAGGGCCCTTCCAACCCAACCCATTCCATGATTCTGTGATATCTTGGGAAGTGGTGAACGAATTCCTGGCTTGGCTTTGCTTGCACACACAGCTTTTACTTTCCCTATTAAAGTGTTTTCACCTCAACCCATGAGCCTCCTCACTTTGATCCTCCTGATTCTCTCTCCCACCCCACCAGACAGGAGGGACGGAGCAGCTGGGTGGGACTGAACTGTTGACTGGGGTTAAACCCCAACACTGAGGCTTTTTCTCCAAAACCTGAATGATTTCTGCCACTAACACACTTAAATCGTGGTGTTTTGGGGAATGAAAAATGTGAGTTCTTTCCCCAAACGGTCCCATTGGAAATTGTCACTTGGCAGTGCCACACGAGAAGAAAGACTTTTCTCCCCAGGTTTTGCTGGTGGTCCCTGTCTGATAAGTCTCTCGGGTTCACTTCAACCAATTTGCAAGGAATTCTTTGAATGGCTTAATGTGTCATGAATCAAAAGAAGGAAATCCTGCTCTTGGTAATTAAGATGGAACGGGTAATTATTTTTCTCTGTCTGCAAATTCCCTTTCTGAAGGAGGACGGGGGAAAACTGAGCTTTTTATTCTTTCCACCACGGAAGGAGCCCACAAGTGTTTGCACATATTTACCTGTGTCTTCCCTGGCAGGCTCAGAATCCCTTTGAAAACTGAGCCCACCTAAGGAGAGGAGGAAAACAGGAGCTGGTGGGAGCAGCAAACACCCAGCAAACACTCAGCTCTATCCTTCCCCTGCACGTCTCTCCAGACGCTTGACAAAAATTCGAAGATCAACAACAAGAAACGCTGAGGGGGAACAGCGAAACTGGGACTTTGAAATTCGCCCTGAAAGGCAAAAAAAATCCTGAAATCGCTCGGCTGATGATCAGAGGGTACAAATGGGAGCCTGAAATCCACAGTAAGGGGTTGTTCTTGACGTGTCAGGGCCACGTTTGGCCGCTCTGGTGTCTCTGTTCATCTGTTTGTAACCTCAGCCTGGCAGCCCCTGCGTCTCTTTGGGCTCCTGTCAGTCACCAGTCAAGTTTTATTTTATTTGCCTCAAATCAAAGCCTTTGTTTTGACAAAAGGTGGTGTGGGGGGGAGCAGCTATCAAAGCACTGGAGGAGAAAAGCAGAGATCTGAGAGCTGGGGAGGGGAGGGGAGAAATGGGGTATTTATTATCCGAGGAAACGATGCGGTGTGGGGGATTCAGAGAGCAGAGGGAGTTGCTGGGGGGGAGATTTGGGGTGATGCTGGTTTAGGAGGGGTTGGGGGGGGCTTTAAACTCCAGCACAAAGGTCTAAGCAGGAGGGCAAGGAAGAAAAATGGGAAAAGGTGGAGGAAATTCCCCCATGTCCTTGGTAAGGCTGGATTCAGGGGGGTCATGCCCTCATGGCCAGGGGGGCTGTGGGGCACTGGGGACCCCACAAACAGCCTGATTTGGGGGAGGCCCAGGCTGAAATGGGAGGGATTGGAGAGCTGCTGTGGGGTCAAATGCTCTGATGTCCCACGGGATGGTGATCCCTGCGTGGCAGGGAGCTGCTGGAAGCCTCTCATCAACTTGGCTGAGTCCCAGATCCATGAGCAGCTCCCAGAATAGTTTATATAAACTGAAAAAAAAAAAAACCTAGAGACATCTTATGTCAACTTGGAACTCAGGACTTCTGTCCTAATAAGGATTTTCCTTTGTAGGAATTATTTTGCCCCATCCCTGGAAGTGTCCAAGGCCAGGTTGGAGCAACCTGGTCTAGTGGAAGATCCCTGCCCATGGCAGGGGGATGGACCTGAAGACCTTTAATGTCCCTTCCAGCCCAATCCATTCTGTAATTCCATGATTCCCTTGAGAAACTTTACAATTTCTCCTCCATTTTTTTCAATTCTGGGGTGGGATTCCCTCCCCCCTTCATATTTCCAGTTAAATTCTGAGGAGATCAAACAGCTTTGGGGTCACTCCAACCTTTTGGGTTTAAAGACTGAAATATCTCCCACCTGTTTTACTTTTAAAAACTGAACATAATTTTAATATCAACGGGGGGGGAAATAAAAAAAGCTAAAATGAAAAATCACTTCATAAGGAAAATCAAAACACTCTGTGGGTTTTTTTTTCAAATAAATTGTGATTGAAGTCAACACGTTCCTGAGCAACACCTCACTCATCAAAAAATGGCATTTACTGACAGAACAACATTTATTTCATGAAATGAGCTCTCAGTTTGGGCTTCCTGGATAATGATATTAAATGTGAATACTTGGTGGCTCTGAACATGGAGAGGAGACACAAATGATAGTGTGGACCAATGATTATTCCTTTTTTTTTCCTATGCTAAAACAACATAACCCATAATCATCCAGTGGAGCCAGAGCCTTCTGCTCCACATCTCCAGAGACAATTAGAAAGCTGGAGCTGCCTCCTGAAAATAGGGGCAATGAACCAAAACAATTGAACAAAAATAGGTGCCAATAAAAGCTGAGAGACTCCACATTTTTTGGTTCAACGGCCAAATGGAGGGGAAAAAAAAAACATTTTGAGTTAACTTGAAGTGAAAATTTTTTCAATTTTTCCAGCGAAGCAAAAAGTTGAAAAAAGAAAAATTAATAGCAGATTGCTTTTTCTTCTCGGCTTTTTTATTTTCTGTTCCATTACTTTTTCAACGACTTTTAGGGGAAGTTTCAGAGCTTATTTCATCAATCCCAAGCTACAGTTTTGTAGTGGGAGAAAAATGAGGTTTTTTGCCTGAAATTATTTCGTCTGCTGTCAGGTGGAATGAGGAATTTTTGCTTGGACCTTCCAGAGGGGGGGAATTGTTTGAGCTGTGCTCAAAAAACAGGGTTGGTTGATCTCATCATGGGAATAAACCCAACCAGCTGCCAGACCAGCCCCCCCCCCCAGGGAATTCTTTACCCCTCATTTGGGTTGTTCTGCTGCAAAAGCAGCAGGTTTAGTTCCACCAAAATGGTTTGGTCATTCCTGATGTTCCTGAATCTCCCACTTTAAAGTGTGAAGGTGGAATGAATCCACGGGAGCTGTTCAGCCTGGAGAAGGGATGGCAAGAAAACCATCAGCATTTTAAGTGTCGTTTATCTCAGCACCTGAAGCATCTGAGCCTTAAAAACGGGCTCATTTTGGTTTTCAAAACTGCCCTAAATGCAAATGTCCGTGTTTTAAACTGCCCACGGAGATCAAAAGGCTTTGTTTAATTTGTTTAACCCCATCCAGTTCAAGTTAAACACCCAGAAATGCAGGTTCCCTGCTTCTAACCCGAGCAAAGAATGGAGCTGGACCTCACTGCTGAGCTACTCAGTTCTTTGTGGGAGGGAAAACGATTTTTATTTGGGATTTGGGAATTTTTTTTGCCATCTCTTTAACATCCAGAGAGCTTCATTCTCTGTCTGCAATTCCTAACTCAGCTGCAAACTATTGAAAAAAAAAAACCCGTGGCCAAAGGTTGGAGCTCTGACAGCCTCAGAACTGTTCCCAGTCTGGAAGACCTGTGGAACTTCCAGGTGGGATAGGGCTCTCTCCCAAATTTTCACAGCCCCCTATGGAAATATGAAGAATGGAGAGCTGGGAGGTGTTCAAAAGGGGTGTTCAGGGGATGCACAAAAGATGTGAAACCCCTCCAGATCTTGGTTATCAGACCCTCAACTTCAAGAGCAAACTGTGTGAAAGCCTCACCTCGATAAAGATCATCCCAACAGCACTGGATGAATTCCGTAGAAACACTTGGAATTTAAGATTTGAAATCCAAGGGAAAATGATATTTCTGCCTTATTTTTTTCCCTCTGGCCATCAAAATAAGCCCAAAAATAAGAGAAACATGGCTACATACACAATAAAAAGTTTAAACTGGAAGATTGGGCAGCAATGAAAATTCCAGCCCTGTTCTTTTGAAGTTGTTGGAGCTGCTCATTCCACCTCCGTGGAGTCACTTTGTTTTGATGAAGTCAGGCCCCTTCTCGTACCACAAGCCTCACATCTGAGATTCGACATGTCTCCAACAAGAAAGGGATCCCAGGGAAGGAAAGTTTAAAAGGAAATGAAAACAAAAGCAGAAAGTTGTAACGAGCCCCTCGTGTCTCATCAAAGGACTTTGACACCTTTGAAAGGGGATGAGAGCAGGGGAACAAATGGCTGCAGGATTCTGTGCCTCGGGAATGTGACTGTGGCAGAGGGGAGCCCATGGAATGTTTAGATCTTGGCAAAACTGATTAAAGTGGTTAAAACCTCGAGGCCGAGGTTGGACGGGGCTGGGAGCAACCTGGTCTGGTGGAAGGTGCCCGTGGCAGGGGGTTGGAATGAGATGGGTTATAAGGTCCCTTCCAACCCAAAGCATTCTGTGATTCTGTGAGTCTCCACCTCTCGAGGTCTATCCTAACCCAAAGCATTCCAGGATTCTATGGAATTCTCTGTCAAAGCTTTTTAGACCAACACAAACACCGAGATGTCACTACAAGATGCTTCTCCAGGGCTGACACGACTCTGGAGTAACAGGAGGGGTGATAAACCCTCCCTGTGCTTTTATGCAGGAGAAATCCAAGCTCAGGACACAACATGGGCTGGAGAAACCAGTGACAGAGTTGGGAGACAGGGAAAGAAAGGTCAGAGCTCCCAGATATCACAAAGGGACCAGGATTGATCTCCACCATCTCATGAGAAGATTCTTGGAGTGATGCACCCCCAGGATCACCCACTGCTGCTTCCCACCACGGGCTGGGAGGATGAAGGATCATTATTGCTCCAAGCTCTCCCTGGAAGGCATTTTTGTCTGCCTGTTGGAAGATGGAGCTAAATGCTCCGAGCTATTAGCAGACAATTAAAGCTAATGTTGCAGCCAGCAGAAAGATCCCAGGCTGTCACTTCACTCAGCCTTAATCGTGGAAAATTTTCACAGTTCTAATCAAGGAACAAAAAGGAAAATACATATAGATGTACGTGTGTATATATATATAAATCAGAGCATTAAATTTCATTGTCAAATCAAGTTAAAAATTGCTGAACGAGGTAAAAAGGAGGAGAAATGTAATAGACTGTTACCACAATACAGCTCCTGGCTTTCATTTGCACACAGCTCGCCCCCACACAAAGGCACTCCGGGATATTTGAGGGAAGAAAATAGGAAGGTTTGAGAGGGATAAAATAATCAAGTAAAAGGCAGAAAAATCTGCAAAGGAGAAGGTTGAAGAGGGGTTTGTTGGGTGATTGTTGGGGATTTGTTGGAGGTTTTGTTGGGGGTTTGTTGGAGATTTTGTTGGGAGTTTGTTGGAGGGTTTATTGGGGGTTTTTTGGAAGGTTTGTTGGGAGTTTGTTGGAGGGTTTATTGGGTGTTTGTTGGAGGGTTTGTTGGGGGTTTGTTGGAAGGTTTGTTGGGGGTTTGTTGGGTGTTTGTTGGAGGGTTTACTGGGTGTTTGTTGG
>NW_020897757.1:131491-143358 GCF_003984885.1 Neopelma chrysocephalum | reverse complement strand
GTTTGTTGGAGGGATTGTTGGGTGTTTGTTGGAGGGTTTATTGGGGGTTTGTTGGACAGTTTGTTGGGTGTTTGTTGGAGGGTTTATTGGGGGGTTGTTGGAAGGTTTGTTGGGGGTTTTTTGGAGGGTTTGTTGGGGGTTTGTTGGAGGGTTTATTGGGGTTTTTTTGAAGGTTTGTTGGGAGTTTGTTGGAAGGTTTATTGGGTGTTTGTTGGAGGGCTTATTGGGGGTTTGTTGGAAGGTTTATTGGGAGTTTTTTGGAAGGTTTGTTGGGTGTTTGTTGGAGGGATTGTTGGGTGTTTGTTGGAGGGTTCATTGGGGGTTTGTTGGAAGGTTTGTTAGGTGTTTGTTGGAGATGATGGGTTCCTGGAGTGGTGAACCAACACTGTCCACCTGAACCCTCCTTGCCCACCACTGGAATTCCTGGTGATGCCTTTATCTTTGCAGAGGGAACCAGGGAAGGGATCAGCCTGTGCCTGACTGACAACCCAACACCCCTGGCTCTCGAGTTCTTTGCACAATTTTGCCATGAAATTACAGCTCGGGGCAGCAGAGAGTTTTCAGTGCTGAGTGTCACTCCCAGAACTGGCTGCTCCAAGAACCTGAACGTGGCTGGTAAAATATTATTCCTGCTCAACTCATTGCCCAGATGCTTTGGGCTTCAGCTTGGGCCACGTTTGCCATCTCTGCCTCGTGCCTTGATTAAACTTCAGGAGCCTCTGGGTGGGCTGAGGGGCACAATCAGAGCTACAACGAGCAGCAGAGGTTTGGGGAGAGGGGAACAGGCTGGAAACCACAAGGAGGAACCATTTGTTCTTCCACAAACATCACCCGTGCCTGGAATAAACAGGCAGGAATGTCAGAGGCACATAAAGACAGGGGGACAAGGAGATTCCTGGCAAGTCTCCAGCTCTCAGGGGAGGGCTGCAGGTGCCTCCCAAGGAGCTGAGGGAGATGCACTTTCACTGAATCAGCACATTTCCAAATGTCAGTGGCAATTGGAATCAAAGGCTGCAGAGCTGGAACAGGCTTTTTAGCCTGGTGTCATAATAACTGTAATATTATCGTGGAGTTAAGTGCCTACATTAAGACTCTGCACTCCCAGGGCTCACCTGCTTGGGGGTTTGTGCTTGTTGAGTGCCTTTCTCTGAGACATCAGTGCCCTGCAGTGCCCTCAGGGAGGTGTGGACAGTGCTCTGGAAGTGCTAAACATCATCCTATTTGTCTCCTATCACCACTCAGCCCAATTAATTTGCCTCCTCTAGGCTGACTTTTCCTTCCCTGCCACCACCAGCTTTCCAGGGAGTGTATTCCTCATTCTCAGTGAACTTACTCCCAGTCCCATAACAATGATTCCCCACAGCTCTGGGTAAAATATCGTGTCCCTTCTGTACCACAATCCTCTAAAATTCACTGGGATGGGACACCTGTGGTCAAAATGCATCACCCTTCCTCCCTGTTTGTCCCCAGGAGAGGAGCAGCCAATGTCCCACAGGTGCTTTCTTGTCATAGCCCAGCTCAGCCCGTGGATGGTGAGAGGCAGAAAAGGAAAATCATCAGATTCTGCTCATTGGGGACACCTCATTTGTGAGAAATGCCCGGGGAGAGGGACCAGAAAGTCTTTCTGTTGGAATGTTCCCAGTGACTCCCAGCAAAAGCAGAACTAAAAACTAGAAGGGAGAACTAAAAACTGGAATGGAGAACTAAAAACTGGAATGTAAAACTAAGAAACCCAAAGCAACAGACTCTAAATAGAAAAAAAAAAGTGACCAGTAAAAGGTGCAAAGAGATTGTAGCAGTTTTTCAATGTCCTGATCTGAGAGAAACAGGACAACCCAGGTCCCTCCTGAAGTTTCAACCTGTCAGACAAAGCTCTTCCTCCCCAGCTGGAGGGGGAACAGGGAAGGAAGGGGTTGGATGTTGGATAAGCAGCAGCAGAAGCATCTTATCAGTGCCAGTGTTTGGCCTCGATGGGGCAATTCAGTGGGTTTAGGGACTGGGTTGAAGTGGTTTTAGGTCACCCAGCAAACTCACCATTTATTTGAGAAGATGCCAAAGGGGAAAAAGAATTCTTTGGGGTGGCTATAATGCCAAAATAGAATCCTTTGGGGTGGTTATAATGCCAAAACAGAATTCTTTGGGGTGGCTATAATGGCAAAATAGAATTATTTGGGGTGCATATAATGCCAAGAGGGCAGACAGGGAATACATTTCACAGTGTTAAGCTGCAAACCCACCCAATTCCCCGGACACAAAAAGCACAGAGGGCTCTGTGGTGGAAGGGGAGATGGAGCATCCTGCTGGCACACAATGGAAAGCCCATATTGAAGGGTGCCCTCTGCCACCAGCCAGGCATTTGAAGGGCAGGATGCTGCCATCCTGCATCCCTTGTCCAGGTCAGGGACCTGCTGCTCCGTGTAAACGTGCCAAGGAAAAGGTCAGCAAAGGAGGAAGGACCAAAGGGCTGGAGGAGGAGGGAGGAGGGAGCTGAATGTCAAAAGCCAAGATGAGCCTCGTGTTTTCCAGGCAGAAGGGCCTGAGAAATGAGCTTCATTTCCACCTCCAAGAGCTGGTGCCAGATAATGCCATGGCTGGGCACACAGGAGGGGAATATCGACCTGGGGACTCTTCAGAGATGGGAAGAGCAGAGGCCCATCAATCCAAGTCACCGAGGGAAGGAGAGTTATTGTCCTGCCCAGGCTCTGCTCCCTCACACACAGACCTGCAATTACTGTGCCAGTTTGGCTCCAGTCTCCCACTGACTCACAATCCACCCACGCCATCATTTCTGAGCACAGGGCTGTCAGTGCATCCCACCAGCCTGATCCAAGAAAGGCTCCAGCCCCAGACAATCCCCCCAAACCCTGCAGCTCAGGCAGTGCTGAGCTCAGGCTCTGTGCCCTCTGCACTCAGAGGAGCAAGGGATGAGTTTCTCCAGGCAGTGACTGATCCTTTCCTAACAAAGGTGCTTCAGATGCTGATGCTGAACTGCCCTTGGCACAGCTGGATTTCCCTGGAGAGCCAGCTTACACCTGGGCCTCTATTCCAGCAGTTGGTGCTGCCCTCCAAGTTTTTGAATTAATTCTCATTCAAGAAAACCTTGTCCTCCTGCTCTTTGCCTTCCAAAGTGGCTGCAGGAAAGAGAAAAGTTGCTCTGGGGCCACTGCACTGACTGTCTCAGAATCCATGGATTCTCTTGGTAGGTCTTCCTTTACCACCTTCTTCTCTGTGTCTCCAGACCCAGCCATAACACAGCACGATGGATATTCCCTTTTTCCCCCCCTGCTTTTGTTCCCTCCACTCAGATGATATTAATGTCAGGCTTAACCAATGTAAACACAAAGCCATGGGCTCTTCCCTAACATTTTGGATGTCCCAGCTTTCCAGTCTGTGGCTTTTGCAGAAAACCTCTCAGGGCCTGCACCACCACCCCTCTCCAGGGCAACAAGTCCCACTTAACAGAGTGATTTTCCCCCTGTTCCAAGTGTTATTCCTGTGGGATCAGCATAGATGTATCCTGAAGGGATGTTATCCTCATAAAACAGCTTTCTGATATAAACTCAAGGGAGCAGACTGCCCAAAGTCACCTGCTGGGGAGGTCAATAAAGCTATCACGATCCCAGTTTGGAGGCAGAAACTGGTTCCATATTTAAAGGGTTTAGGATCTACATATTCAACAGGGGGGTTGCATATTCATTCTATTAAAATTGGGGGGTTTCACGAGGATGACATAAGGGAAAAATCCAGATTAACAGTTCTTGGGGCCTTACAATTGCATCATAGGAGAAACCCTACTTTATCTTGGGGGATTTTACAGGGGGGAACAGGTAACACAAAGGGAGAGACAAAACACAAAAGGGTTTCTGCACAGGTTTGATGAGATCAGGGCATGATTTCTCCAGGCTTGGGCAGGACATTCCAAACCCATGACATCAATGGATCCTTGTCTGGACTCTAGATGGATCTGGACTCTAGATGGATCTGGACTCGAGATGGAGGTTTTTCCCCAGTCTCTGTCAGCCCAAGGCTTTTTTTTAAACTTAGCAGTTTTTCTTTTTCCCATATCCAATTTTTGGAATCCAACAACCTGCAGAACACCAGTGACAGCAGCCAAATCCACCAGCACTTATGTCACTGATCTCTAACAACATTTTCACTGCAAACTCCACCAAAATGGCAAGATCTGAGCTGAAGAAGACCCCAAAGTGCTGCTGCCCATGGGATGCCTCCATTGCCTTCCACTCAGGGAAAGTCTTCTGAACTTGTCCAAGCCTCCAGAAGCACAGAGCCCACAGAGAAACATTCCCTGGGATAAAACCTGCCCTGGCTCAGCAGTTCACCACCCTCCAGTGCCCAGGGAACACGCTGCTGGGTGGGATTTGCTGAGCAAGGCCCATAAAAATGAACACATCTCGCCAGGGGTGATTAATGAGCGCGGGCAACACCGGGGGCGAGGATGGAAGGAGGGGGAGAATAGATTTGCTAAATTGACAGCATATAAAATGTTTATTCCTGCTGGAAACAGCAAGGTTGGCAAACCTTCTATGGGCCAGTGGCTTGGGTTAAGTGGGAAGGCCACAGAGCTGGGAATTGTCCATCATCCCTGGTCTGATGTGCAGACCTGGAGCCTCTCTGGTCCAGTGAGCCCCGTAATGAAAGACTTTGGAGCTGCCTGAGACACAAGATCAAGTGCCCTGGTTGTTGTAGAGCTCTGATAAGATTTTATTATGAGGATTTATTTTGTTAATGATGTTCTCAGCGCCTACATCTCCTTCTTGATCATGGGTTTGCTTTCTGCAGGAGGGAGAACCGTGAGGGATGCTCAGGAGAGGCTTTTATCCCGTGAGGAAAACACGAATAACTGAACAAAGCAAGGGAGTGTCTGTTATCAACTCATTTGGCCCAAAGAAAGAGACAACAAAACATATCTATCACATGATTTTTTTGCTCAGGAAAGTCAGAAAGGAGTGTGCTGAGGTACAGATTTTCAGCTTCAGGGGCTGGAAACTTTCTATCCAATCTTTTTCTCCTCATTTTAAGAAGAGACACCCCCTTGGCAGGGAGCAGGAGCAGGTCTGGGTGGTGCTAAAGGAAGATCAGAGGCTGATTTGCCACTTCAGAGTGTGCCACAACCATGAGAAAAAGGTTGTCACAAGGAAAAGGTTCATCCCACTGCATCCCTTCCCCTTCCTGCCTCCAAGGGAGGGCTCTGTGTGTGCTGGAGCACATCCTGGGCTGTGCTGGAGGAGCTCCCAGCCCCATCCTGGATCCTGGTGCTGTGTCTGATGGTTGCTGTGTGTTCTCCATGGGGCAGAGGCCTGGAGCTGTGTCAGGGCAGGCTCAGGTTGGATCTCAGGGAAAGGTTCTTCCCCCAGAGGCTGGTTGGGCACTGCCCAGGCTCCCCAGGGCAGTGGGCACAGCCCCAAGGCTGCCAGAGCTCCAGGAGGGTTTGGCTGATCCTCTGGGGCACAGGGGGTGACTCTTGGGGCTGGGCCTGTGCAGGGCTGAGGGTTGGACTGGATGATCCTTGGGGGTCCCTTCCAGCTCAGCATATCCTGGGATTCTGTGGAAATGGCACTGCTGGCTCCTCCCTGAACTCAGCACTGATCCCCCAGGGATGAAAAAATCAACAAGTAAATGCCTCTAGATGTTAAAATATCTCCCACCAAGCAGATCCTTCTTGATTCCAGGAGGATGGGGATTGTCATTCCCCCCAGCCATGTCCCTCCAAGACATCCACCCTCCCTCGGAGCTGTAGGTTGGGCAGCCTTTTGCATCCACAGGAAAATATCTCCGGGAAGTCACCACTCAGGGCTGGAGATCCACAGCCTGCCCCTCCTCCTGGCAGTGCCTCTCCTCCTCCCTTAGGTCTGACATCTGCCATGATATCAATTATGATAATTAATGAAACATTTCACTGGCTGGGGCTGGTGTTGCCTCAGCACTTTCACACTCCAGCCTGGCTGATGCCTTTAGTGGGAGCACAGGGGAGATGTTTAGGGAGTTCTGTGGGATCAGGGGAGCAGGGGCATCAAGGACCCCCTGCATAAATGCAGATGGGAAGGAGAAGGAAGGTGTAGGGATGTGATGGATGAAGCATCCGAGGCAGCAAAGGGAGGAGCTCTAAGAAAATTGTTCAAGGTCTTCCCCCTCCCCGTTGATGAAGCATCACAAAAACTGCACAGCCTCAAGTCCTGGGATTTTCAAGCAAGGCCAAGGCCTGGGGTTTGATTTATCTTGGCATTGGGCAGCTTTGAAGTTTCCTCAAGGTGTCTGCAGAGCAAAGCACCCAGGCAGCCTGGCCATGAGAGATCCAGACACCCAGCTCCTCCTGCAGAGCAGAAAACATGGGATGTGCCCGGGAGCCATCCAAAGCCAGCCTATTTTAGGCAGTGGCTTAATCATTGGGTGGACTAAGGACAGAGAATTGCATTTCTGCAGCAGAACAGATCTTGAAGTGCCCGGGGTGCTTTTGAGAACACAGCACACCATCCCCTGCAGCTCTGTCAAGTCTCCCAACCCGTTTTTCCTCAGACGAGCTCCCAGAGGAGACACCGGCCCTTGCCAGCAGAGCAGTTGTTTGTCCCAGGAGCTCAGCAGCAGCCTGGCCACCAGCTGGCCTTGGTGTGCAGCACAACAGGCTGGGACTGTGGTCCTTGAGGAGCAGAGACCCAGGGCAGGACCCCCCTGCACCTCTGCAGAGCCCCCTTGGAAGGAAAACACATTCCAAGGGTGAGCATCGTTCCTCTGGGCTCAGCCTGGTTAGGCTTGGCCTCCAGGCCACTAAACTGGGCTTGGGGATGTCCCTGGGGCTGTGGGAATAAGAGAGAATTTCTATTCTGGGCAGTGGGGGTGACACAAACCCCACAGCTGGGGAGAGAGTTTTCCTGTGGGATTTTGGAGCAGGGAGGCCCTGAAGATTCATTTGGGGTTCAATTCTTGTGGCTCAGGTGAGCTGGACAGACTCAGGGCTGGGCTTTGCTTCCCCTAAAGATGCTCAGCAGTGCTGCTGTTTATAAGTGAAGGGATGAGGAAGGGGGTACTGAGACATCCAGGGCTTGGGAAACAACTTCCACGTCCAGGCAAGGCACTTGTGGGATCCTCAGATACATTTTCCCCCTCCCACCATGTGGATATTTGACGTTTCATAAGCTGCTGAGATAATTCTGAGTGACTTCCCATGAGAAGTGAGGGAGAGAAGGGACTCACAGGGATTTCTGATTTTCTGGAAATATCTTGGAACATCCTAAAAAAAACCCAACAAACCAGTAATTTCAAGCTTTCCTTTCAAATCCTCCTGTCCTCAAGACTTTCCTGTTGTTTTAAAGTTCTTGTGACCTTTCTTTTCTCCCTCCATAAAACTTTAAAGGAGCAATATGGGATTTGGGGAGGGCTGGGGGTTTTTCTTCCCCTCCCTGCTCGAGACAGGATGGTATTTGAAGCCACAAGGTGAAGGAAGCAAGATTTAAGCTGGAGAGAAGCTGCAGCAATCCTGGAGCTGCCTGATAGCAAAACAAGCAGCCAGTTATTAGGAGACACAAATCACTCCAAAAGATTAAGCACTGAAAATAATAACCATGCAAACCTTGAAGGAATGGGATGGCAGAGGCAAAGGTCATTAATTGACTGGGGAGATTTTGGGCTACGAGTTACAGGGGAATTATCTTTTTTTGTTGTTTTTTTTTTAAGCAAGGAAAAAACTATATCTGGTTCTATTATCAGTGGAGGGGGATTGCTGTTGTTGACTGTGCTGGGCTCAGTGTTAATTCATTATTCCAGTGGATCCAAAGTAATTATTCTTCCTGGGAGTTGTTTCTGGTTTTATTTTATTTATTCTTTTGGCATTTCTGTGATGCTCTTGCTGTCTATCTAAACACAGAGTAAGATTAAAAATGCTCAGCAATTAAGAGCTCGGGGATATAAAGGAAGAATGTTTCATGTCACAAATTGCCCATCAGGTGAGGGGGATGAAAGGATCAGGTATCCAGGGAGAAGGGTGGAAACACAGGAATAGCCAAGTCCCAGACAACACCAGGAAACAGTTTTGAGGCCAGGCTGAAAAAAACTAATGAAAAATTCATTTTTATTGTTATTTTTTCAGGGGGAAATGGCTCAGGCCTCCCAGGTGAGGATGCTGGAGGAGTTCTCACAGTGCTGTGAACACTCTCACCCTGTTTTGCTCGAGAAATTTAGGCCAAAACCATGGGATCATGCAAAGCTTTGCTTCACTTCTGTCCACCAACACAGACATGCACCCAGGGTACATCCATAAACAAATATCTACACCCTCCAGACACCTGGAAAGTCTGCCAAGGTCTTCCCTTGAATGTCCCCATCTTAGGATATATTTCCTTGATTTCTGCATCAAATGGGGTGATCCTTCTGATCCTTGACCATGGAATTCTGCTCTACACTACAATGCAGATGTGGTTTTCCAGAAGAAAAGGGAAATATTAGCCCAGCCCTACTGCCCATCCAGATTAGAGCATCACCCAAAACTGCAGAGGAAAATAGTCAGGAAAATGGATCTAAATTCCATGTCAAACCCACTGTTTGAACAGGTTTAGGGTATTTAAAATACCCTTCTAGTGTTTAAAATGCACTCTTCTGGTGCAACCCTTTTATTCAGAGCTGCAGTGACAATCAGGGCAGAACACCTCAGGTCCAGAGGTTTTCCTTTCACAGGGAATTATCATAGAATTACCCAACTGGAGAATATCCTGAGGTGGATCATCAAGTGCAGCTCCTGGCCCTGCTCGGGACCATCTCGAGGGTCCCACCAGGAAATCCCAGCATGAATTTCTAGCACATCACCTCCCCTGTGGGTTCTCTGCAGAGGAAGGCCAAGTTTTGTGCTCTCCCAGCAGAGCAAACAGCAAAAACTTGCTCCAAACCACCCCCCAAAAACAGCCACGTGGGAAAGAAGTGCATTTTAAAGTGCATTTTTTAAGTTCACCCAGCCCAAGGACGAGGCAGCGAAATTTGTGTTCTGCTCCTAAATAGGAGTGTTTACACAATGATTTCATGCAGTTTAGCTAATCCACTTTAAATCCCCGACTGTAATTAACTGCAATTATTAAATAGTGGATTAAATTTCTCACAAACCCCCTCCCCATGGAGACCAACCTCCCCTGACAAATCCTTCTGCCGTGTCTTTATTCTGTAAATGACAAACACCAGAAAATATCCTCCCAAACCACTTCAGATGTCGGGGTGTAGGACATATATCGAGTTTGAGGCAGATTCTTGGGCTGCTCCTGCAGTTTTCCCATATTCTGCTCCTTGGGATCTTTAATCCTCCCTCATTTCTCATCAGCACAGTTACCTGCCCTCCCTCCTCAAACCTTATCCTGGTGACAACACACCAACTTTTCCCTGCTCCATAAAAGCACCTCCAGGTTTAATCAACCCTCCCATCTCCCTCCTGGTTCCAGGGTGTCATTAATGTCACTAGAATTTTAAAAAGAATCGTTATTTTTCTCGAATAGTTGTCATTTAATTCTGGTTTTTCATCACCATTTGAATTAAAAAAACATCACTTTTTGCTTCACTTCTCATTCAGCCTCTTGGTAAAACAAACGAACCAACCAAAAAAAATAAGAACAACAGAGGAAGGAAATAGAAACCTCAAAAAAAAATCTTTGTTTTACTTCAGCAAATCCACTTCAATCTAAATGTATTTTCTTTTTGTTTGCACTGAAACTGAGACTAACCCAGGCACTTTTATGAAATATTGAAACACATGGTTTACTACCAATATTTTTCCTTCTCAAAATGCACATTTGCTGTTAGTAATTCTATTTTTCGTTGGCAAATCCTTCAAATCAAAGGCACTTGCCAGCCCAGGAGAGGGGAGGGGATGGCAGTTACATATTCATTTATCATTTCGGGCTCTTCAAGCGTGGGCTAAATACTTTATAGAACAAATAAAAGGCAGGCAGAGGGTTTGCCCCCATAAAAAAGGAAAAACTCAGGGATTTAAACCAGAATTTCTGTCCCTGCTCTGGAGTATTTCCAGACTAAAGCTCCTCTCATTGAATCCCAGCCAATTCCCATCAAAGAGAATAAAATCAAATTGCAGGAGTAGGGCCCATGGACTCGACAGTTATTAGTTCTGAGCCTGAAACATGAAGTATTTTCCATCCTTGCTAATCCTGATAAAATTGGTGATATATTTGTTGAACAGCTCCTTGCTGAGAAAAAAAAAATCAAAATGTTGGGGTTGACTGGAGCAATTTCCTAAATGCAGGGGGATTCATGGAATTGGTTTGCCTGGGAAATGGGAAGGTCCCTTTGAAAAACTAAGAGAGAAAAAAAAAGAAAATAATTATTTGTTTGTTTTGAATGAATGAAGTGCTCCGGGAATGAAGAGTTATTTTCAATTTAAGTGCAAATAAATAAATAAAATGAGAATATAAAGGAAAATTAAGGATGGATGACTTCTGGTTGAGTTCTGTTTTCTTCTGTCCGTTCTGTTTTCTCCTGTTTTCTGTTTTCTCCTGTTTTCTTCTCTCTTTCTCTGTTTTCTTCTGTCTTCTTCTGTCTTCTGTTTTCTTCTGCTTTCTTCTGTCTGCTGTTTTCTTCTGTCTTCTTCTGTTTTCTTCTATCTTCTTCTGTTTTCTCCTGTTTTCTTCTGTTTTCTTCTCTTTTTTTTTTCTTGTCTTCTTCTGTTTTCTTCTGTTTTCTTTTGTCTTCCACTGTTTTCCTCTGTCTTCTGTTTTCTTCTCTTTTGCTTTCTTCTCTCTTCTTCTATCTTCTCTTTTCTTCTGTCTTCTTCTCTTTTCTTCTGTTTTCTTCTCTCTTTTTTTTTCTTCTGTCTTCTTTTGTCTTCCACTGTTTTCCTCTGTCTTCTGTTTTCTTCTGTCTTCTCTTTTCTTCTGTTTTCTTCTGTCTTCTTCTCTTTTCTTCTGTTCTGTTTTCTTCTGCCTTTTCTCTTCTCCAGCTGCCTTTGAGGATCATTCCTGGAGAGTGTTGGTGCTGAAGCCCCAGCAGGGATGAAGATGCTCCCTCCTTCCCACCCCAGGATCCAGCAGCACCACCACCTGCTTTTCCAGCCGTTCTCCTTCCCCTCTCATCCCTTCTCTTTGAAGTTCTGCATGGATAAAAAAATGTAAAACATTTGAAAACCTTGTTAAGGGAGGGAAAGAAATCAATGTGTGTTTGACCTTCGCTTGGCAGCCTTCAAAAGCAGGAAAAAATCATCCCAAGCAGGAGCCTTTGGCGTGTTTAGCTGTGATTTGTAGCTGAGCCCCTCAACTCCCAACCACTCCAGGAGTTTGATGCATAATGCAGCAGCAGGATTTGATTGAAGTCAAAAAAATCTGCTGACAGAATGTAGTGTCAGGCATCAGGGGAGATGTCTAATTAATTATTATAATTGACACCCACACCAGATGTCTGATATATGACGGTCTCTTTGTTGATAAAAGGTTCGGGTGATTCCGTTTGAACAGCACTTTCAGAACAATATGTTTTCCATTTAGGTCACGGGAGAAAAAAAAATAAATATGAGTTATTATTTTTTTTTCAGGAAATTGAATTCTGGTGGATGGCAGCATTCTTTAGTCTTGCCTTCCAACTCCTAACCAGCCTTGAAAATGCACGGGATGAAGGATGCAGTGGAAAATCATTCATCACAGAGCTGCCCAGTGATCAAAAGCACTTAGCTGGGAAGGGAAGGATCTGCCATCAGTTTTTTATTCTCTCCAGTCACAAAGAAGAGGAGCTGACGTGACACCTGTAAAAAAAATAATCAAAATAAAAGAGGGAAACCTCAGTCAAAGAGCCATTCCCACATGAGAAGCTGAGACCTTCAGTTAGCAAAGCAGGTCAACAGCTTTGGGGATTTTCAGGTCATTAAAATACTC
>NW_020897757.1:96665-131481 GCF_003984885.1 Neopelma chrysocephalum | reverse complement strand
GCAATCCACCTTCCTCTGGATATCTCTGCTTTTCTTTTTGCCTTGGACCTGCTGAGCAAAGTGAGTTTGCTGCTCTTTAAAAAGTATCTACAATGGTTTGTTTAACTCTTGCCATTTGGGTAAGAAACCTGAGATTTGGAGGCAAAGTCTCCTTGTTATCAAAGATTTGGACTTTGCCATCCATTGCTTTTCCATTTCCAAAGAGAAATCCCAGTTCACATGGTCACACTGTCAGAGCCTTCCTGTCTCTGCAGTGCTGAGGAACAACCAGCCCAAAACCCTGGGGAGAAAAGGGATTGGAACAGCCCTCTGTTCCCTTCTTGAGTTGGGAACAGTCCCACAGGCTGGGAAAGAGACCTCCAGCCCTCCCTTTTCACTGCTGCCTCTGAGCTTTTATTTAGTGAACAGCTGATCCCACTGCTGTCCCTTCTCTCCAGGGCATGCTCTGCCAAAAAGATAAATGGCCTTGGCAGTGCTGCTGCTGCTCCCTGTGCCCGGCACTGACACACCTTGGAGCTGCTCAGCTTTAAAATCAGGGCTTCCAAAAGGTGAGGTGGGGGCCTGGGAAATGAATGTTGAGAGTTGGGTTTGTGCCAAGTTAAATGCTTGAAGAAATTCTTTCCAGGGAGGGTGATCAGCCATTGGAATGGGCTGCCCAGGGAGGGGGTGGATTCTCCGTCCCTGGAGGTGTTTAAGGTGAGAGTGGATGTGGCATCAGTGCCATGGGCTGGGAACCACGGCGGGGTTGGATCAAGGGTTGGACTTGATGATCTCAGAGGTCCCTTCCAACCCAGCTGATTCTGTGATTCTGTGATTCTAAACAGAAGGAACAAGGTTCCATCCTCTTCCTCTCACCCTGGGGTGTTGCAGAGATGGGTGCTGAGGTGGTTTGGACGCAGCGCTGACGGTGCCACGGGGTGAGTGCAGCCCTGCAGAGGTGAGCTGTTCATTCTGCTCCCACAAAAACCCCCCAGCCACGCCTCAGAAATGCCAGCTGGAGCACTGGGAGTGCTCTCCATGCTCAGGGGGTCCTGGGCAGCAGAGATGATGAAGAGCAGGAGCTGGGAGGAAGGGCTGGCTCTGGAGAGGCCGCGAGGAACCAGCACCGAAGGCAGTCAGCAAAAGAATAAATAAGAGCTCTGCTGGTTGGGACAGAAATGGTCCCAGCTGAGCAAATGCCTAGAAATGGGCTGTCTGGGGTGAGTGATGGATGGAGAGAAGAACAAGGCCAGATGAGGTTCCATGAGCAAAGTAAATACATAAAAGCTTGGCAGGAGGGCTGCGGTGAGGGGGAGATTTGGAGGTGGTTTGCTGAGCACGTGGCCCTCAGCAGGGAGAGGCTCTCACTGCTCACAACAATCCCATGGAATTACACAGATTCGGGGAGGATAAAACCTTCCGGGCGAACTTTCGTGAATGGTTTTGGCCAGAAAATTGAAACGAAACTAAAAATAAAATAAATAAATCAAAAAAACGAGAGAGAGAGAGAGCCCTTACCCTGCCATTTTCAAACCAGAACATTCTGAGTGTTTCAAAACCCCGCTGTTTCCATTTCCAAATGGACCTCAATGTGTGAAGAGTAAAAATAATCACACAATTCAAGCTGAAATAAAGAGGGTTTGTTTTGTGCCAGGCAAATGCTGACGGTCAGCTTTAACCTTCCTGAGGCTTCCAGAGTGGCTGAGGCCTGGAGGAGGTTCTGCTCCACACGCAGGAAGGAGTTATTTGTAATAAGACCAAGAATTAACTGGTTTTGTCCCCCTGAAATTTTGCCACAGAATATTGTGGGTTTCAAAAGCAAGTGGGCAGAGCGATGGGGACTGAACCCATGAAGGGCTATTAAGTACAAAGCCATTAAAAGGCTGGAAAAGCTTGGGAAAATAACAAAACAAAGCACTCACCCTGTTTTTATCCATGCCTGGTGGCCACATTAACCACTCTGGAGATAGAAACCTGGCTTATCTAAACCCTTGGTCTGACCCATAATAGCTGCTCTTGTGGATCACCAACTAAACCCCAAAGTGCTCTGGTTTTATTCCTTAATTTCCAAGCACAAATTGAGTCATTGTTGCTGCTCCTTCAGCTCCTGCCACCGCCAGGCTTCGTTCCCACTGACCTCACTCCTCAGCTTTGCTGCTCCTGGAAAGTTTTATGTCTTACAGTAAAAATTATACAATTTGTTTAGGTTTTCCCCAGTGTTCCTGTTCTCTCCTCACCCACATGACCCAGTGTGAGAGTCACACACCAGACTGGGAGGGTGGGGAGGCCCTGGCACAGGTTGCCCAGAGAAGCTGTGGCTGCCCCTGGATCCCTGGGAGTGTCCAAGGCCAGGTTGAAGCAACCTGGGCTAGTGGAAGGTGTCCCTGCCCATGGCAGGGGGTGGAATTGGATGATCTTCAAAGTCCCTTCCAACCCAAACCTGTGATTCTATAATATATTGATATTATACACCTAATAATATAAATATATTTAGATAACTATATGTACAGTGATAGAAATATTATTATATGTAATATAATGTCATATAAATATGACATATTTTTCCAAGCAGCAGGCAGCCAGGATTTCTGAGACACCTGAGCACCTCTCCCCCTTGCAGGGCAGGGATGATCCCAGGCCACACCAGCTGATCCTCGGGCCAGGTTTGCTCCAAGGAGAAGGAAGACACCCTGACACATGGGCAAACACAGACACACCCCCTGCTCCCTGCTGGGGATCTCGCTGTCATTTTTACCTGTTTGCTGTGATATAAAGTAAAAGGTCAATTTGGAGCTACATCCCACAGTGTTCACTCTCTGTTCTCAGCTGGAGTCGTGGCATCTCTCTTATCTGACATTTCCATGACAAATTAAGTCCCTCGGACACCTTTTTGGGCTGCAAAGTGATTAATATCTACCACAGCTCAGAAATAAAATAAACTCTGCCTATCACTCCTTCATCTCCCCTGGCACAGCTTTAAAGGGCTTCTCCTCAGGGCAGCTCTGTGGTGGGGCAGAGCTCCTGAACCTTGGGAGGGGATGCACAGAGCTCAGAACTTCCAGAGGATTGTCTCCTTCACCTTGACCAGCCTCACCCCTCCAAACATCCTTCCCTCCAGCCCCTGAAGGAGACAGGATTAGAGCAATTGTAGGGATGAAGTGACATCATGGACAGGCTGGGGCATGAGGGGCTGGAGAGCAATGCTGTGGAAAGGGCCCTGGGGGTCCTGGTTGATGGCAAATGAAATGAGTCAGCAGTGCCCTGGAAGCCCAAAGGGCCACCACGTCCTGGGGGGGCATCAGGAGGGGATTGTCCTGCACTGGGGTGGCCTCACCTCAGTCCCGGGAGCAGTTTTGGGTTCCACAATATAAAAAAGATCTAAAGCTGTTAGAGAGTGTCCAAAGGAGGGACACAGAGGTGGTGAAGGGTCAGGAGGGGCCATCTGAGGAGTGGCTGAGGGCACTTGGTGTGTGCAGCTGGAGCAGAGCAGACTGAGGGCAGAGCTCAGGGGGGGCTGCAGCTCCTCCCGAGGGGCAGCTCCGATCTCTGCTCTGGGGGAACAGGGACAGGACCCAGGGAACAGCTGGAGCTGTGTCAGGGCAGGGTCAGGTTGGATCTCAGGCAAAGGTTCTTCCCCCAGAGGCTGGTTGGGCACTGCCCAGGCTCCCCAGGGCAGTGGGCACAGCCCCAAGGCTGCCAGAGCTCCAGGAGGGTTTGGACAACGCTCTGAGGGACAGGGTGGGATTGCTGGGGTGTCTGTGCAGGGTCAGGAGTTGGATGGATGATCCTTGGGGGTCCCTTCCAGCTCAGGATGTTCCATGATTCTGATTCTAACTCCTTATCCCCCCACAATATTTGCTACAATCCCCCTACACCATCCTCCAGTTACATCAAATTTCCTTGACCGTGGTCAGCGGGCTGAAAAGGCAAAGAAAAACCCAAAATTGGGGTGAACCTCCTTCACTCAATTTCCTTGGGAAAGCAGCCTGAAAACAGCAGGAAGCATTTTTGGAAGAGCCACAGCAGCACAAACAAAGAGCTCAAGAGGCAGCAGAACCCCCTCTTGCTGCAGCTCAGGGACGGGAGAAGTTGCCAACCAACCTTTGGGGGGGGGTCAGAAATGCAGCAGCTTTAACACACCTTGGCACAATTTAAATACATCTTGGTGAAGTGATAAACAATATAAACAATCTGGTTGAGAGATCTGGAGCAGAGGCCAGAGTGGGATCTGGGATGTGCTGCTGAGGAGGTCTCTGCCTGTTATTCCAGCCTGGATCCAGGCAGCGCCAGGGGAGGAATCGTGGTCAGGGAAATCATGCTGAAGGTTAATTTTGCTGTTCTGTGAGGAATTGCTTCTTTCCTCCATTTTGCACATAAACAGACCCCCAGAACATCCTGAGTTGGAAGGATCATGGAAATCCAAGGAGACAAAGAGTGAGGGAACACTGAGCATCCCCCAGCAGTGACAGGGCCTGTGGCTGCCCAGGGAAATGTTTCCGAGCCGTGATTTTGGGTCCAAAAGCCAGTTCTGTTCAACTCCAAGAGCTTTGCAGGAAAGTCTTCAGCCTTCACATCATTTTCTGGGAGGAAAACCAGTGAGTTTGGCTGCGTCTCATCCCACTCCAGAGGGTTGTTGGCATTAGTGGTTCACTGCTGCTTCTCCACAGGATCCAACCACCTTGGTGCCACTGGGGTGGAGTCGTGGGGGTTTGATGGTGGCTTTTGGAGCAGAAATGTTTTTGGAGGATGAATTCCCACCCCAAAACCATGGAGTAGTGACCATTCCCACAGGGAGACTTGGGTCTCCATCCCAGCACTGCTGGAACGAGAGCAGGGAAGGGAGTGCAGGAATTAAAATCCATTTGCATGTGCTTGACAGGTCTCCACACTCCAGGGCTATAAATAACTGCACAGGATGTGCTGCACAGATCCCTTGCAAGCAAAAAAAAAATATCCCTGCTTGCTCCTGGTGCAGCAGGTTGAGACTTTACAGGTTTTCTCTGATTCTGGGGGAAAAAATAGCAAAGAGAGAGTTCTCCTGGAAATGTTGGTGGGAGCTGGTAGGGAGGAATATTGGCAGGAAAACAGCTTTGAGGAGAAAGTCCTGCGGGCACAGAAGTCCCAGCATCATTATTTTGTCTGGCCAGAGACAGAAGTGACCTGTCTTTTTATTCCTTTTATTACTTCTAGAGGGAATCAGAGGGTTTTCACTGCACACATATGGGACTCTCTGCTATGGGGAGATTCAGAAAAACTCATCAAGATTAATTCTTAAGAGGGATAAATGAAAGCACATTAAGCAACCTATGTAGACACACTCATTTGGAATTAAAGGGTCTGTAATTAGGTTTTTCTTAATTCACTTTTGAAGTGACTTGAGCCAAATTGAATTACGGCCACTTTAATTTTAAATGAAAGTATCCAGACCTGGCTTTAATATAATTTAACTAATCCACTTGCAGTTCACACCACTAGTTAATTTGGGATTAATTTCCCCTTGCAAGCAAACTCTCAAACAGCCAGCAGGAACACAACTTTGGGTTCCCTTTTCCAGCTAGAGAGGGAGCCACAGAACTTCTTTTCCCCCTTAAAAAAAAAAAAAAAAAAGCCTGTGCTCTGTGCATTTGACCCCTTTTTGGGCAGTTTAACCCCCTTTTCCCATGCCTGGGGTGATCCTGAGCAGGGTGTGCCAGGTGTCTGCTGTGCCATCCTCAGCTGAAAGGAGACAGGGCTGTTCCTCTCATAGGTCTTCTGAGCTGCCATTGTTGCCCAGCTCCCAAACACATTTTCAAGCTGATTTTCAGGTAGGGGAAATAAAATTTGGTGAGAAGTTCTGGGGAGGCACCACTGGCTTGAGGATCCAGGCAGTGGTTTTGGTGGAGGAGATCCAAAAGGGCTTTGGCAAACTCGAGAGAGATGCGATGATGGGGCTGGAAAGACTCCAGCCAACAAGGCCTGTTTAATTAATGCCATTTAAAAAGCTCCAAAGGTCAGATTTAGGTGCCCTGAACTGTGGCAGCAACGTGAGGAGGGTGGTGCTTTTCTGGCTTAATTAAAATAAAGGATCTCTTGGAGCTTCTGCTGCTGACAAGTCATTAATAGAGCAACCAGCAGATGAACAGGGAGTTGTGGGGTTGGAAGGGACCTCAAGGGTTGGAAGGAAGAAATATTTGCAGTGGAGAGAAGGGGTCAGCTCAGCTAATGCAGATGGCAGGTACCCAAAACTTGCTGCTTTGACTGAACTACCAGGGTTCACTTGGAATTCTGTGCATGCCAAGTCTCTGAAGGGTTTGAGTAACCCTATTGTGGGGCACAGGAAGCCCTGACAGCTTGGGATTCATCCCAAACAGGGCTGTGCTCCCAGCAGGAATAACAGCAACCAGAGGTTCATCACTGCAGCTCCTGGTGGGCGCTGTCTGTTCACAGGGGTTGGAGAAAAGAGGGTCCCAAAAAAGAATCCCAGGATGGTTTGGGTTGGAAGGGATGTTAAAAATCACCCAGTCCCACCCCCTGCCATGGGCAGGGACACCTTCCACCAGCCCAGGTTGCTCCAAGCCCCGTCCAACCTGGCCTTGGACACTTCCAGAGGTGGAGCAGCCACAACTTCCATGGACAACCTGTGCCAGGGCCTCCCCACCCTCCCAAGGAACAATTCCTTCCATATATCAGCCTGAATCGACCCTGTTTTAGTTTAAAACCATTCGCCCTTGCCCTGTTGCAACAGGTTCTGCTAAAAATTCTGTCCCCATCTTTCTCACCAAGCCCCATTTTTCAAGTCCACTTCCAAAAACATTTTGGGAGTCCAGTGCTTTGCCTGCCTCTTAATCCCCACGGCACTCCCAGATCCACATTATCCACATTCCTCTTGCAGCATCTCCCCTTAAGTCACTTTGTGTAGCACCTTCCACCTGCCCAAAGCACCAGTGGGGTCCTCCCTTGTCCATCCTGGGGCACAGGGGAGGAACAAGCAGCTCATCCAGGCACTGCTTTTCCCAGAGAACGGAGCGAGGTTCGGGAGGAAACTTCCCCGGGAATAGATTTGGAATCTGAGCTTGCACATCCTTCAGCAATGAGACTTTCCTGGGACTCCAGAAGCTGCCTTTTCATTTCAGGCACAACCAGAGCAGCTGATCTGGGAGATCCAGGCTGGCTCCTGGTGCCTCCACCCTTCCCCACAGCACCTTGGATTTCCTGAATGGAACTCCACTTCCCAAAAGGCTCTTTCCCTGGCAGTGCCTCTGGCAGACCCGTGGCTGGGGCTTGGTAAGAATTTTGTTTTTCAGGCATCTGAGTTTTTTCCAGCGAGATGAGGGAAAAGACATAACATTTAATCAAAATAAAATCTATTCTAATGGGAAAAGAAGGAAAAAAAAAAAACAACCCTCTGGTGAGGTGGAATAGTTTCAACCATCCTAATGATGAGTATCCCTAAATCTGGCTCCCTGCCTTTCATGACAGCAGTGAATGGGAAGGAACTCCTGCTGTCAGCATTTTACTTCATTTGTGACCCAGCACCTCTTTTCAAATAAATTCCCACTGAATTATCTGAAGTGAGCAGAGAGCAAAGGGTGAGAGGAATTCAGGCTCGGAGGATAACACAGGAGTTATTCCAGCTGGAAGATGGAGTGCATTGCATCCCTTTAAAAATCATTTAAAATGGTGAAAGAGGTGTTGGGAACTCAGCGGGAAGTCGATGACTGATTTGAATCCGTGCTCTGAAGGCAAATAAAAGTACCTGGGGAAATCTCCTGGGATGTGGGGAATGGTGTAAATCAAAGGGAAACAGAGGTGTGACACAGCTTTTGCCAAGGGCAGAGGTGGAGGATCCTGATCCTGGCTTTCCCAGGGGGAGAAGGTGAATCCATCACTGCCTGTCCCTCCTTGGCCACCCTCAGCTGCTCCCAGACAAGGAAGGTGCCTGCAGGGATTTTTCCAAAGTGGAAAATGGAGCCGGGTTTTGATGCACTTCCAGCTTTTCCCCAGATCCCAGGGTGGATCCTGCTCCCCCCACCAGGGCCTAGTTCCTGCCTTAACCTTCCCATCTGGTGCTGAATAATAAAACCCCATTTTTGTGATTGATTTGGGCTCTCTGGATACAAATTGCTCATAATGGCAAACACCCTTGAAGGTAATTTAAAGCAACATAGATAATTCCATTTGGTTTGTGCTTTAGCTTCTCCACACTGCTTACATACACATATATCTGCATGTTTCTGTTTCTCCTCAAGATTCATTACATTTTTAAGTGCATGTGAGATGAGTTCTGCTATGCATCTCTTATTATTGATGGGGTTTAAAAGTAAGTAAGTGGTTGCTGTTATGATTTCATCTCCCGTGCTGGAAGGCAGAGCTCTGAGTGTGTATTATTGCTGGAGACCTGCCGTGTTTCCATCCTTTACAAAGACACATCCTTGTTTTCTGAGGCACACAGAGTGTCTTCTCCACTTCACAGCACGCTAAGGATTAACACCCAAGCTGTAAAATGCATTGTAGTTCCACTGGTAGTCTGTCACGTTGAAGAAAAAAAAGAAGAAATAAATAAAAATCTTTGCTTGCTTTCACTGATTTTTCACGTTGGTTGGTTTTTCCACATCTTTGGAAGACAGCTGAATGTTTCCAGGACGAGGGTGATGTCCTCAGGGGTCTCCAGGCTGCAGCAGAGGTGATCCAATTTGTGTATAACCTCTATTCCATGAAAGTCAGATTTCTGGGAGCCTTTGACTAAAAGGCTCTAAAAACTTAAATCAACGAGTTTGTGCTGCACTTCCCACGTGCAGGAGGGGTTTTACAGACCCTCCAACCTCACAAGGGCTGCCTAGGGGGCTTGGATGTTAGGACAAAATCGGGTAAGTAAATAGATAACGCGGGGAGAAAATGCACGGCCCGGCTGTTCCTTGTTTTTGAAGGAATAAAACGCCTCCAGCTCAAGAGCCAGCAAAAAGTTTGCAGCGTTTTCTGTGAGCCTGAGTTCCCACGTGGGGTCTGGAGGGAATTTTACATCAAGTTTGGCTGGAAATATTCCAGCCTGCAGCCAAAAATAAAACCCTGCGAAGATCCCAAACCTCGGCGACTCAAATCTGATCCCGGGCTGAGACGGTTCAAAGCTGCAAAGAGGGAAGAGGCTCTGCAGAATTCCCATTCATTTCCATAGGAATTGGGCATTCAGATCCCATCAGTGACAGTGGGGTTATCAGCCCAAAAGCTGCACAAGCCCCAGCCAAGTGGGAAGGTGTTTCTGCAGAGCTCTAAGTACCTGTTGGAGCAGCAGAGACCTGGACACAACCACAACTCACGGCACCACCGGAGCCTTCCAGGAATGATGGGAATATTTTTTGATATTTTGAGGTTTTTCTTTTTTTTTTCCTGCCTACTAGGAAGCAGGAGTTAGCTGCAGAATGTGTTCCTATGGCCAAAGGAAAGCTATCCATGTGCAAATTCCAGTGCAGCAGGTTTTCATGCCGATTGCCAGACCTCTCCTCTGAGCGGATCCCCAGGATGCGCCGGAATTCCTTAATGAGCATGGGATTTACAGCCATGCTGGGAGGTCCTCTGGTTATCAGGGATGAAATTCTGGTTTAGAGGCTCAGACTATTTCTTAATTCAGGTTTTAAACTCAGGTTTGCACAAGGAATTACATCACTGCTGAGGGCAAGGCTTCGGTGAGAACCTCACGTGGCCACAGTCTCTAAACATGAGGGTTCCTGGTGGCTTCCCACTGCCAGAGGGCAGGGATAGGTGGAATTGGGAAGGAATTGTTCCCTGGGAGGGTGGGAAGGCCCTGGCACAGGTTGCCCAGAGAAGCTGTGGCTGCCCCTGGATCCCTGGAAGTGTCCAAGGCCAGGTTGGAGCAACCTGGGACAGTGGAAGGTGTCCCTGCCCATGGCAGGGGGTGGAAGGAGATGACCTTTAAGGTCCCTTCCAACCCAAACCATCCTGCGAGTCTATGAACTTCATCAGGGTTTTTTGGCTCCATTTTGCTGTTCCATGGACATGGGAATATGGGCACTAATCCAGAGGATGCAGCAGTACCTGAGTCCTACTGGATTCAAGAGAGGTCCTTTGCCACATCCCTTCAGTGTCCAGATTCTGCACAAATACATGAATATGGTGGGTTTTGCTTTTTCATTTGTAGATGAAAAGGCAAAAGTGGTTTCTGGCCACACTTTTTCTGATCCCACACTTGGTTCCCATCACTGGGAGCAGGTTTTCCAGGGAAGCAGGGAGAAAGCACCAAGAGCTGGAGGAGCTCAGTCCAAGGAGAGGTCCATTCCCGATTGGAGCGACCTGCCCAGGCTCCAAGTGGGAAGTAGAGCCAAGGAAAGAGCTGGGTGGTGGTTTTGAAGCCCTGAGCTGACACCTGAACAGACAGAACTTCTCTCCTTTGTGCTGCCAGGGACGGGTTGTGTGGTACAAACTGCTCCAGCAGCATTTCCAAGGCAGCACTTACTGGAAAGCCACTTCCCTTGCCAAAAATGCTTCTGCTGGGATGTCAGTTTGCCAAGTTGTGTTGCCTTTAGCTGTTGTTCATATACTTATCAAAGTCATTTTCCCCCCGAGCTTTCAATCAGAGCCCCCCGGTGTTGAGCAAACAGGAGGAGCCACTCCTTAAGTCCTCAATTACATTTCTTTTCTCCTCTTCAATTCCAGCCCAGACAAGAGGTGATAATACTGAATCTTTCAAATATTTGATATACAAAGAGAAGAGCTTGTTAAAACGAGACCAATTAATGCATTTTTAATCCACGTTTAAACACATGCAAAGATCCTGAATGCTAATGGCATCATTGAAATTCGGGTGGGGGGGGAAGGGCTGGCACATGAACCTGCATATCTTTCCATCTCTGCTTTGCTGCCTCACTGGGATGGGACAAGGTCGACTCTGTGCTGCTGCTTAAAATAAAAAGGTGTATTGAGGCCCCAGCCAGGTTTTTTTTAGTCAGCTGGTGATGTTCCTGCAGCTCCTGATCGTGTTGTTTGGTGCTTTCTTCCTGAAGTTCAAGGGCATTTGGATCCCTCTGGCTGCGGGAGAAAACAGCCACACGGACTGCTGGAATTCCAGAATGGTTGGGGTTGGAAGGGGCTTTGGAGATCGTCTCCTTCCACCCCCTGCCATGGGCAGGGACACCTTCCACTAGCCCAGGTTGCTCCAACCTGGCCTGGGACACTTCCAGGGATGGGGCAGCCACAGCTTCTCTGGGAAATCCATTCCAACCCCTCCCCACCCTCCCAGGGAACAATTTCATCCCAATTTCCCATCTATCCCTGCCCTCTGGCACTGGGAAGCCATTCCCTGTGTCCTGCCACTCTTGTAAATAGTCTCCCCAAGCTCCTCCTGTGGTCCCACACATTTACTCCTCACACAAATTGCCCAAAAACCTCGATTTTGCCCCTCTTTATCCCCACTGTTGCCACAGCAGATTGTTCAGGTGGGTCACATCCTCAGGCCAAATTATTGATTTGAGGTATCCCTTGTATTTCTGCCGCTCCTGGGGGGGCCCTCACAGCCTGATTTTCTGCCTCTGGGATATTTTTGGCTATAAAATCTGGGATGATTTTACAGCATAAGGGGGCAAAAAGGGGGGAAAGAGGGAAAACAAAGTGGATGCAGTTCCGGCTTGCGAGGGGATGGTGGCTGTGGGAAGCTGCCACCTGGCAGAGCCAAACCACGTGTGCTGCTGCCAAACGGGATTCTAATTAAAGATTCCAGGGAGCTGGTGAGAGAAACTCATTCCCCTCAGATTGTAGGTAGGAATATGCACGTGGCCGAGGGGTGGAGGGGCAGCTGACAACTTGTTTTATCCAGGGCAGATGAAAATACACCTGAGGATGCGGCACAGAAAACAGGGAGAAATGGGAAAAGCAGCTGAATCCCTAAAATCCGAGCCAGTCCCACATATTGTCCCCCTGTTGCCCCACAGGATGTTCGTGGAGAAATGAGTCTGTCTAGGAGCCAGAAAAAAATTCTCCTCACAACAGGTTGATTCATCAAAGCCAGAATATTTCAGGGGAAAGGAGCAATTTCAGGAGATTTTACATTTGGGGGGAAATGGAGAAAAGTTTTTAAAATTATCATCGGGTCACCGTGACTCCTAGAAATGGAACTGTTATATTTTACTTCAAATTTGCTTTTTGCTTTGAAATGTGAGAAGTTCAGGTACAGGACAAAAAAAAAAAGAAAGATTGAAATGGAAATGAAACCTTTGGAAATTACCAAACTGAAATGTTTCTGTGAAACCAGACAGGGCTTTTTTTTTTTTTTTAATTACTTTGTCGGAGTCTTCATTTTTTTCGAGCCTTATTTTAGATTTTCAGCTTTTTGGAGGGCAGGATTGGGTAAAAATGTGTCTGAAGGCTTGAAAACTTCCAGTCCACAGGGAAAATGTTGAGTGAGAGCAGAAGGGGCTGTTTCTCTGGTCCAAACAGGTCTAACTGTGAGGCCACCCCTTCCCATCAGCTTCCTTGGGATGAGTGATTATCCTGTATTTAAAGCTCTGGCCTCGACCTTGCAGTAGGGGATGGTGTCTCTCAGGTTTTTACCCTTTCCTTAATTAAGAAGCTGTATTAAATATTCAGAAATTCTGCTCTGTGACTTTCCTGGGAAGCACAAGGACATCCTGGAGAGACAAATCCCTTTCTCATTAACACCTACCCAGGCCACCGCTCTCCTTTCCCTCTCCTCACTCCTGACTCTGGTCCTCCAGGGCCACAAAACTGCTGCAGAAGGTGTTGGGAGTGTTTTCCTGACTTTTTTTCCTTTCTCAGTCACTTTGCATCAGCTAAAAGGTTGGGACATGGGATTGGTGGGGGAGCACAGGGGGCAGGAGCAAAGCTATGGGGGAGATGAGCTGTTCCAGTCACCTCCGAGTGCTGCTGACCCTTTCCATGCATCCAGAGGGTGGGTTTATGCAGGGGTGGGTTATAAAAGACAGGAGGAATGTGAAAATCCCATCACCAGCGTGGCAGACACCCCCCAAAAATGACTGTGGGGTCACAGCACGTCCCCCTGCAAGTGACCTGTCACCAGGATCCCAACGTTGGCATCCCCACATCCGCAAGCTGAGGGCACAGCACCTGCTCAGGGGGGTTTATTTGCTGCCAGGGGCTGGATCCAACTGTTCTTTCCCATTTTTTCCCCCCTGTTTCGTGTTGTGTTTTGGCCCCTCGGTTCTCCAACACCAGAGGAACACCCTTCAACCGAGCAGGGCACCCAAACCTTCCCTTTTAATTACTAATCAGCAGCACAGGGGCCATCACAGAGGTGCTGAAAGACAGGGCTTTAGTTGTTATTTGCTCATTTTACCAGAGAAGTGTTGGGTCCTGGAGGTGATAAGTTGCTGTCGTGGGGGGAATGTTCTTTTTTTTCTTCCCATTAAAAAGAAGAAAAAGAACCTCAAGGTCTTGTTTTTCTGGAGAGATGAAGTAACCATGGACCTCAACATCTTGTGCTTCTTCCAGCACAAGGGACAGGCCAGGGATTACCCCCTCCAAGGGCTACAGGCTGAGCTTTGCCCAACATTTTTTAGCATTTCCACATCCAGGGCAGGCAGCCAAAGAGTCCTGGCTTTTCCAGCCCGGAGCTGTGTCTGTGGGAGCCTGATGGAGCTCTGCATCCCACTTTTTCCAGGGCCAAAAGCACGGGGAACAGCCAACCCTGTGCCACAAGCAAACCTGCTCCATCTGTGCCTTGTTAGTCTTCCTTAACGAGACTGAATAAAAGCTTGCTGGTCTCTATAATAATTTTGGACAGAGGCAATGGCAGCTGGTGGTGGAGAAGATGAGCATCCAGGCTCTGCTGGGAGGTCTTGAGGCCACTCCTGTGCTTTTAATTTCCTGCTGACAAAGATGGGAAGTGGGGAAAGGTGCCTCGTGTGGGGAATAAATAATCCTGGATGCGTCTGAGCCCGTTTGCTCTGAGGGATCTGGGTGGTTGGTGCTCGGGAAATGTGGGCTGAGGAAGGTTCACTGATGCTTGGTTGAAAACAGCAGATACATAAGGAGGTTAATGGTGCAACAAGGGAACTTCATTTTAGGTTCTTTAGACTCTCAAACTTAAGTGATGCATGTGACAGCAATAGGTCTGAGGCAGGTGTGCAGCCACCAGGAAAGGCTGCTGATTGAAATACTTCTTTTTTTATATCACAAATACCTGGTTCTGAGTCCTTCCCCAGCAAGAGCTCAGTGGAAAGAGGTGTTACAGAGAGGGTCCAAACCAGAGGAGCAGCAGAGGGTTGTTTAGTCTGAAGAAAAGGAAGCTCAAGGAGGATCTCATCACCATTCACAGCTCCCTGAAAGGAGGGTGGAATGAGCTGGGGGTGGGGCCCTTCTCCCAGGTAACAAGTGACAGGACAAGAGGAAACAGCCTGAAGTTGCACCAGGAGAGGTTTAGGTTGGATATCAGGGCAAAATTTCTTCCTCATCATAAGGGTGGTCAGGCATTGGCACGGGGTTCCCGAGGTGATGGTGGAGTCACCATCCCTGGAAGTGTTCCAAAAGGCACCTCTCCTGAAACGTGCTGGGAATCTGTGCCCTCCCTCAGTGCTTCACCCCCACGGAGGAACAGCCACAGTGGCTGGAGAGGGTCACCTCTGGGAGATGGAGGACATCTGATTGTCCCCAGAGCAGATGGGCAATGGGGGGATGAGTGACTGGAGGTTCCAACCACCAGCAGCTGCTCCAGGGCTTTTCTTGGGAGGTGTTTGGGCAGTGCTGGGACACTGGACCTTGGGCTTCGGGGGTCTCTGTTGCTTCTGGCAGCATCTCCTGGGGTCCCACATCTCCCAGGGACACGTTCTGACCCTGCGGTGTCAAAGCAGAGCATCCACAGCCTCAAGCCCAGGAGGGCTGGGAGAAGGCTTGGGAATAAGGCTGAATTCCAGCTGGAGACCAGCCACCAGAGCTGGTGGGGTTCAAAGCTGAGCTGTCCCTGTGCTTGCTTTTCTCAACCTCCCAGATGTCCTTTTCTCTTTGTGAATGTCATGGACTCACTCTTGGAGGCTCTTTTGTCCTTTTTACTGGCAGCTGAGCAGTGCTTGGACACCTCAGTCATTCTGGGAAGCTTTGGCCCCCCTCAGCCTCCCGTCAGGTCCAGAGCACACTGACCAGAGAGAAAAGAGGATCCTCCTGGCCCTTGTCTGCAGAGGCTCTGGGACCCCAAACATCTCATCCCCAGCAGTGCAGGACAGAGGCTCCCAGTGCTGGAGTCCACTAAGGAGCTTGGCAGTGCCAGGGCTGCCCGTGGCATCCTCCTCCCACACCAGCTCAGCTTTTTCCTGCCAAAAATTCCACCCCTCGGAGCCGCGTTTTTCTCCTGCCAGTCCATCCACTCCTCCCAGCACTCCAGGAGCCCTCTCCCCACCCTCCCTGCTCGTCAGCAGCAGAGTTTATTCATTGCTCCGTGTTTTTGCAGGACGGGGAGGGCAGAGGAGGGAAGAGGCACGTGGAAGGCAGTGATAACATCTGCTTTGTACCAGCAGCAGCAGCAGCAGCAGCAACGGGGTTATTGTTTGTTAATAGATTGCTTTTGAAAAAGCTGCTCAGATGGGACCCGGCGAGTTTCAGAGGTAATTAAAACTCTGCCTATGCAAAAAAGGCAGGATCTGATTATTTCCTTTCCAGATTAAACCAGGAAGGTTTATTTCACCACTTCTAAGAGAGCAGGGGTTGCTTTGAATGGAGTTCATAATGTGGAATGTAACAAATTAAACCCTTCAGCTTCTTTTCTTGCTTAAAAAAAAAAAAGGAGAAAAACCACACAACAACAACAAAAAAAAAACCAACAAAACAAAGCCGACAAACCCCCAATTTTATTTTTGAACCACCTTCCTCTTTGATTATTCCTTGGATTTCAACAGTTCCTATAAAGCAGGGGATATGTGCAGCAGGTCTCAGGGGTGGCTGTGGGCAGCTGAACCACCCCCAGGAACACGGGCAGTAGGAGAGAGGGGGGAAAAAAAACAAAGAAAAAAGGAAAAAAATCAGTAATTTCAGCTTTTTCCTGGCAGCACTGGAGAGCAGGAAGGTTTGCCTGCCCCTGGGCAGAGCTGCCAGCTGAGCTGATGCCCAAAAAGAGCAGCTGATGTGGCCTGGAGAGCTGGGGGCAGATCTCCACCTCCTGGGGACCAAATCCTGCCAGCAGCAGGAGGGGGTTTAGCTGAAAAAGAATATTAAAAGCACAGGGAGATGGCAGCACCCTCGTGATTGTGGTCCCTCCTTCATGCCAAGGTCACTGTGCAGCTCAGTTGGTTCTCCCCTATTATCAGGTGAGATATATTTATATATGCATTAAATATATATGAATATATAGATTAGATATATAAATATATATGTGAGAGATATAAAACGTAGAAAAATACATGTGATATATAAATATATATGAGAGAGATATATAAATATCTATATATGAGAGGTATATAAATATATATATATATTTTTTTATATGTGGGTCAAATGGGTTCATGAGGTCTCAGCCCTATTCTTAGTGCAGAAGAAACAAACAAACAAAAAAAAAATCTTAATATTAATCTCTTGTCAAGGCTGACTGTGTCTCCTGAAAGAGGTGATTTGATGCAGAAATGACTGACACAACAGTTCTTTCACAAGAGATGGAACTGGCTGCTCGTACCAGTCCTTTCTGCTGTAAAATCTGCCCAGCCTGTGTTTTACACTCCCAGATTTTTGGATTTTCCCAGGTCTTTTCACGTGCACTCCAACCCTGCACACACACACACACACATCTTTTATTGCTGATAGGAAATGAAACCCCCGATTAAAAGACATTACCCAAGATTAAAAGTAACAGAATCTCATTTCGATTGTTTGTGGCAGGAACCCAATTTTCACATGATAATGGCAATAATTAAAAAGTCCCTTATCAACAGAGACAAAAGTGCTGCACGTTGGCAGCCAATGAATGGGGTGAGCACGGGCTCCTTGGTGCTTAAATCAATTTTCAGACAAAGTTCAAACAAGCCCCAGAACAATCCTGATTTTGTTGTGCTTTTTCCTCTTGGGGGAGGAAGAGACTTTCCCTATTTTTCCCTCTCTTTTACTCTCTCTTTTATCCACAAGGTCACATTAGCTGGAACAAAACCCAAAAAACCTCGTGTAAACAAAAACTATTTGGGTTGCAGAAATGCAGCTGGGGGAAAAGTTCAAAACCATATCAGGCCTTCCCAGTTTGGGCTTTATTTGTAATTATGGATTATCTTATTTAGGATTAACAAAGGTACATGCTCAGCTGTTGAAGAATTGGAGGGTCTCAGAGCTCTCTGTGCTGAGCACTCCTGAACTTGCTCCCCTTCTGTTGTCACTCCTGTTGTGCAGTTGGGAGTTCAGGAACACAAATTAGGTGTAATTAAAAAAAATATCCGGATGGACATCTGCAAAATTAAAGGGGGGTTGCCCTAAGAACCCTCAGCTTGCTGTGCACACACTTATCAAAAGTCACAGACTGGGAGTCAAAGCTTTTATTCCCTGGAATAGGAAGAGATTGTACGGTTTTCTTTTTCCCTCCTCCCCCCTTTTTTCCTCCTCCTCCTCTCCCCTTTTCCTCCTCCTCCTCTCCCCTTTTTCTTTTCCTCCTCTCCCCTTTTCCTTTTCCCCCTCTCCTTTTCTTCCCCCCCCTTTTCCTTTTCTCCCCCCTTTTCCTTTTCTTCCCCCTCCTTCCCCCCCTTTTTTCCTCCTCCTCTCCCCTTTCCTTTTTCCTCCTTCCCCCTCCTCCCCCTCTTTTCCTCCTCCTCTCCCCTTTCCCTTTTCATCCTCCTCCCTTTTCTTTCCTTTCCCCCTTTCCTTTTCTTCCCTCCCTTTTCCTTTTCTTCCCCCACTTTTCCTTTTCTTCCCCCCCTTTTCTTTTTCTTCCCCCTCCTCCCCCTTTTTTTTCCTCCCACTCTCCCCTTTCCCTTTTTCTCCTCCTCTCTTTTCCTTTCCCTCCCCCCTTTCCCTTTCCCTCCCTCTTTTTTCCCTTTTCCTCCCTCTTCCCCCTTTTTCCTTTCCCTCCCCCCTTTTCCTTTCCCTCCTTCCTTTTTTCCTTTCCCTCTCCCCTTTTTCCCTTTTCCTCCCCCTTTTTCCAACCATCCACTCCCAGCCTTTCAAACTTGGTGACACCCTCAGAAAGAGACCTGGGGACTTCCAAAAAATCTTGTTCACCTTAGTAATTGCCAGGAAATGGAAAGCAGGGGAATCCCTTGGGATGGAGCAGAGCTTTGCTTCCTGCAGGATGCTCAGGGAAGTTCTCCCTTCAACCTGACGGATTCAGGCACCTCCTTGTCACCAACACTGGACCAAACGTGACACATTTACGAGGAGATGACATTTGATGTTGCACAGCAAACACATTAATGCTCCTTAAGCAGTTTTAATTGTCCCTAATTAGCACAGAGAGTCCCCAGGCAGAACGTTTGGCTCTGGAAGTCTTTCCAAATGTCTTGGTTGCAGTTTGACTTCAGGATTTCTCACACATTTCTCGTGATGCAGTGAATTCATCCTTCCCCCTGGGTAAATATTTGCCCTCTCAGTTCCACATTGCACAGGCTGGGACATCACACCAGCACTTCATACTCTTTTTCCTGGTGCCATTGAACTGCTCAGGAAAATCCTACAGAAAGGATCTCATTCCATATTTAATTGTGTTTGTGTAACTGCTGGAAACCCACATTAATTTAACTGGGGTTGAGTTCTCAACGAACAGGATTTTTACTCTTGGAATAAGCCATTATTCCTGTAATCATCAATGATAATTTTATTTATCAGTACAGGAATGAGAAGACAGAAAACTGTGTTACCCTGGTTGTTTCCCTGCTGGTTTTGAGAAAAGCCAGGGGATGTTTTGAGAACAGGAAAAGGTGTGGGGAAAAAACCATTCCTAGTTTTCAGATGGGCTGGATCCATCTCCACACAGATCCACGAAAAGGGAACTTGTTCTGGCAGAGGGTTTTCTTGTTGGCTTTTCCCCCATGGAGGACAACGAGCCTGGAGATGGGAGGACACATCCCAACCACAAATTTCCTTCCACTTGGAATAAACCTGGAGGAAAAACCTGCTGCAGTGTGTGACTGAGGGCACAGCCATGAGGAGGAACCAGTGGGAGCAGGGAGGGCTCGAAGCACCCGGAGTTTCCCCAGAAATATTGCTCTTAGCACCTTTTAATTCGAGCTCGCCCAGGTCTCCTCTCAGCAGCTGCCAAACCCGAGCCCCAGGTGAGGTTTGCAGGCAGAATTCCTGCCTTTAGAGAGGTTTCCATGAATGAGGAAGAACTTGGGTGCTTTTCAGGCATTTTGATGATTCCCTGGTATCATGTACCCAAAAAGGGCTTGTCTTTTCCTCCCATTAAGGAAGAAATGATGGATCTGCAGAGCTGGCAGCAGCAAGCTCCCAGCTGGGGATGCAGCCAAGACCATCATAAACTTCAGCTACACTCATCTCTCTCGAGTCTTGAGCCACCAAAGCCTTAATTCCAACTTGGAAATGTCCCTGCTCCCTCTCAGCAGCCCCAGGGTGAGAGGATGAGCATCCATGAGTCCATCCCTGCCCAGTCCTGGGGCTCCAATCCCCCCCACTCCACGGTGCCGTGCAGAGCTGACGTGCTGGGGGGAGCAGAGCTCAGGGTGACCTCAATTTCCCAGCTCTGACTCTTCCATTATTTCTGCAAGGAAAAGAATCTTTATTATTTAGTAATGGCTGAGGCCTCCAAATTATTCATCAGCTCAGGAGGGGAGTGAGGAGATGCAAGGCAAGGATGTGGTGGGTGTTGGGGGGTGTAAAGTCAGTGTCTGGACAAAGAGAGACCTTTGTCTGCCTCACCTGATTTGTCCTCCCAGCACAGGCAAAACCTCTTTCTGGGGGTCTTGTCCACTCATAGAATGATTTGGGTTGGAAGGAACCTCAAAAATCATCTCCTTCCACCCCCTGCCATGGGCAGGGACACCTTCCACTGTCCCAGGTTGCTCCAACCTGGCCTTGGACACTTCCAGGGATCCAGGGGCAGCCACAGCTTCTCTGGGCAACCTGTGCCAGGGCCTCCCCACCCTCACAGCCAACAATTCCTTCCATGTATCTAACTTAAATTTCCCCTCTTTCAGTTTAACCCCATTTCCCCTTGTCCTGTCACTCCAGTTCCTGATGAACAATCCCTCTCCAGCTTTCCTGGAGCCCCTGGAAGGTGCTGTGATGGCTCCACACAACCTTCTCCTCTCCAGCCCCGACTTTCTCCGCCTCATTCGTGCAAAATGGGGAAAGATTTTATTTCTGAAGGTATCTTGGGGTTAAACCAGTGGTTTAATTGTCAGGAGGAGCCCAGGTGATGACTGAACCTGACTCCCCTGGTGGGTGATTCCACGTTCTCCTGGGTGCTGTGGGGTGGGGACACCCACCAGGTTCTGGGGGCTCATACACCCCATATCCAGACTGTCAGTGCCTCTACAGGATATTTTCTTGCCCTGGCACCTCTAGTCCTTGTTCTTTCCCCCCAGAGCATCCCAATTTTCTGGCAGCAAGATGTGGGGGTTCCACCTGGAGCCCCCCTGAGTGGTATTTGTGTGGCAGAGGTGCTGCTGGAGCTGTGCTGGGCTGGGTCTGTTCTGGTCCAAGTGGCCCCTGCCCACACTTTGCCAAGAATATTTTTCCACTGGAGCGAGAAGTTGAACCTGTAAAAGGCTGGAAGGCGTTTCCTGAAAGTACTGTAACCTCATGTTCAAAAAGAAAAGCAGCCTTGCTTGCATATTTAATTACCAAATTATCATATAAATGTCACATTACTCAGGATGCCAGAACTCACTGATATTTCCAATGTTTCCATGTTTTAATTCCTTGCCAGTCAACCTTTGCAAACCTAATTACAAGGGGAAAAATCACTGATGGCATTTTCTGCACCGTGTTTGGAGCTGGAGGGGAATTTCCTGAGACTCCCAGAAATTTTCAGCTGATTTTATTTCCTCTTTCTTGGTAGTGACAGGAGTTTTTCCTGCTGCTCCTTGCTGGGATAAGATGGATTACTGTCAGTGAAAACCATGGAGTGACAATGCCAGAACGTGTTTGTATATTTGAGTTAGTTCTTGCAAAATAACCCAAAAATAAACAGAAAAGCCCATGTGGAGTTGAAAACCTTGGGGAGGCTTCATGCAAACCAGCTTTTCACTTCCACATTTCCTTCGTTGTCACTGTAAAAGCAGCTGTCTAAAAAGGGATTGAAATCAAAGTGAAATGTTTCTGTGGTGGCACAGAGTGGGGGGTTTTGACATTTCCAGTGCTTTGGGAACTGCAGCTTTGGAGTCAGGCTAATATTTGTGTTTATATCAACACTTCCACACGCACTTGATGTGCATCCAGTCCTGGATACAGCAGACCTGCAGGGCTGGGCTTTGTACCACCTTCTCCCACCACTGCCTTGGAGCCAGACCCAGCAGCTGCTGCCCTCAGGATCTGTGGGAATCCTGGGATAAGTGTCCTCAGGTGGGATGGAAGGAGTTGTGCTCCCTTAGCTCAGCTGGGACAGCTCCTGGCACTCAGTGCTGTGTCCCTTCCACAGGAGTGAACGGCTCAGATGATGCAAAAGGGACATGAAATCCTCCTGTCCCAGGGAATTCCAGCTGGCTCTGTCCAGATCTGGAGGAAGGGACAATCTTTAGTCCCCCTGATGCTGTTTGGAGTGTGGAGGGACACATCCAGCCCTTGGGGGGGGGTTGATCGGTGCCAATGCTGGGTGAGAGCTCCGTGTCAGAGCTCAGCAGAGACTCCTGTCATCTCCTCAGCATCGTGTCCAAGCACATCCCAAACTCCAGCTTGCAAGGGATGGAGAAGAGCAGAGCAGAGGCTGCCGTCCCAAAATCCCACAGTGAGGCAGAGGCAGGGCTGGAATCAGCTCCTGGTGCTGTGGGGGTGTGAGAAACAGCAGCACGTGGGGCCTTCCCAAGCTGCTGGAGGGGTTTGTCCTCTCTTCAATCTCAGGTTGAAAGCAGAGCCTTGTTTTAGTGCTGGTTTAATCTTCACCAGGGGTAGTTTGGGGGCTGCAGCTCCCAATTTCCAACCTCTTGGCACAGCAGCTCCTGCTGCCAACCCTTCTTTCCCTTCTACTTTCTGGTTGCAAGGTGGTAGCAGAGCACTGCCTTATCTCCCCTGTTTATATTTCTTTTTTTCCCCATGATTTTTCCAAGCCTGAAGTGGAGGAAACAAATTCATATCCACTAATCCAGACATTTAAAACTACACAGCCAAGGTTAATAATCCGGTGACATCTGAATTGCACGTACTGTAAATAATCGACATCTTTCCAAAAAGCTGCTGGAGGATTTGGAACAGGCTAATTACAGAAATATGAAAGGGAAGTGGCCCCATTGATGCAGCACTTTGCTGAACAGAAAGGCAATTTCATAAAAGACTGGGGGTGACACTGTGATGTGCAAAACTGTGTCGGGATAAAATGTGTGTGTGTGTGCAACGCAAAGGTTGGGAAACAAAAGATCTTATTCCTGCTTTGATTTATTTTTCCATCTTAGGGAAGATCGTGTCTCACAACTTTTTACAGAAAAAAACTAGTCCAGAGCGTTGATGCTCAAATTTCAGGTTGGGTTCACTTAGGCCTGTCCTGAGCTCTGCCTGGCTGGGCAGAGCAGAGGCTGGGACTGCTGCAGACCTGAGGCTCGATCCCAGATTTCTCAGGCCTTTTGGACATCTTGGTCAAGGCTCTTTTTTGCGTGTTTGGGGGTGGGGTGATGGTTTGGGTTTGGGGTTTTGCGGTGTGGGGTTTTGGGGGGCGCAGCACCAACACGGAGCAAGCCCTGGAGTCAGGGAACAGGATTGTCCGGGGTGGGATCATCCAAGGCAGGAATCCTCCAGCCCCAGCAGTGCCTGTGTCCAACCCAGTGCTGGACAAGGAGCTGGGAGCTGCCCCTCCTGAGGGACCATCTCAGAATAGGGGTCCTGCCATCCCCAGCTGTGGGTGCAATGGGGTGATGGAGCCCTTGTTGCTCTCTCCTCGTCCTTGGAGATCCCTGCAGCTCAGCAAGGTGGGAGGTGTGTCCTGGGCTCTGGGGGCCTCCCTGGAGTGGTTCAGGAGCATCAAATTCCTCTGCTAAGGAAGCACTTGGAGCCTGGAGGGAGCAAACTGCACCTACACGTGGTGATGGGCTGGCTGAGAGATGGAAAAGGGACTCAAAGCAGAAAATGCCACCTCTTGAGTGGTGGCACATGGTGGGTCAGACCCTGCCCATGGATTTAAGCTGTGCCAGCAGGGAGGGACCCTGCTCGTGCACCAGGGTGTTCCCAGCCCTGCAAGGAACAGCTTGGATCAAACTAAAAGTCAATGGCAACAGCCTGGGGAAGAGAAGGAAGAGAAGAACCTGTCCCCCCCCACCCTGGTGTCCCCAAGTTCTGGGTGCAGTTTGCACCCCCTGACCCAGCCTGAGTGGGGCTGGAGACGTGGGGCTGTGCAGCTGGAACTCCACGTGCTCAGGGTTCCTGAGCCCATCCAGGGGTGTGGCTGATTATTGCATAATGAACAACACAGCACTGTGCAAATCTCAGTTGTAAAAATGCTGCTTTATTATATTTTTTCTCCCTTTTCTGAGCGGAGTATTCGATGTTCTTTCAAAAGATGTGCAGAGCTTGTGTCCCCTTAGAATCACAGAATATCCTGAGCTGGAAAGGATCATCAAATCCAACCCTTATCCCTCCACAGGACGCCCCAATAATCCCACCCTGTCCCTGTCCACAGCAAACGAGATGCCTGTGGTTGCCCTCAGGTTTTATGCTGGACTCTGGACGTGATGGAGCCCTGACATTTCAGGAGCTGAGACATTTTAAACCGTGCACAGGGAAAATTAAGGTCTTTGCACTTTCCAGCAACGTTATTGCAAAGAGGAGGAAGCCAAGTGAGATTCATTACGGCCCAGAAGTGCAAAATTTCACACTTCCATTTGCAGTTTCCTTTTTTAACTGTCTGTCATTTCCAAAATGTTTGTATGGAAAGCAAGAAATGGGAGAGTTGGAGAAATAAACAGGCAAATGTGAAGGTTTCTTCTATTCCTTTGCAACTCCTTCGGCCTCACTGAAGACACACCTGAATTACACAGGTCTGGAGGAGAGCAAGGGACCCCAACCCAACACAGAAGAACAGAGAAAAATGCTCAAATCAACCACAGAATCTTATAAAAGGCCACAAATAAAGCTAGGCAGGACACAAAACCTGAGTGGTTTTGCTCCTGCCTATTTCTGTTCACATAATTCCTGTAAAGGCATCTTAATTACTGGAAGGAAACTGGTAACAGGCCTTTGGGTGGGATTTCGTGTTGGTCACTGGGTTTGTGCACAGGGAGGCACGTTATGAGCAATCTGAAATCTATGACAGGAAATTCTTCTCAGAAATAAAGTGGGGACAACCAGAGCTTTGTGTGACTGTCCCCTTTCTGTTGTTTGATGGTTTAATGCTGCCAGAGACCTTGGTGGAACAAAATTCTATGATTTAGTTCATGCTCTAAGTTCTGATGGGTCCTTTAGTCCTGCTGGTGTTTTCCACTCTGACTTCTGCTGGTTCAGCTGAACTTCACTGTGCACTTTGCTCTGGCCCTGTGGTTCTCTGGGAGCTGTGGGATCAGGGGATGTCTCTCCCTAGGGATTCTGAGGTCAACCAAGGTCTTGGGAAGAAGTTTCTCTCCCAAAATGTTGTCTTGTAACTCAACTCCAAGCGTTTCACCTGGTGCTTATTTGGTACCTCCCAAACCTCTGCTTGGGGGACAGAGGCAAAGCAAAGCGATTCTGGTCCTTCCAGAGGTTTTGCCATCACAGAATATCCTGAGCTGGAAGGGACCCCCGAGGATCATCCAGTCCAAACCCTCAGCCCTGCACAGACACCCCAACAATCCCACCCTGCCCTTCAGAGCGTTGTCCAAACTCTCCTGGAGCTCTGGCAGCCTTGGGGCTGTGCCCACTGCCCTGGGGAGCCTGGGCAGTGCCCAACCAGCCTCTGGGGGAAGAACCTTTGGCTGAGATCCAACCTGAGCCTGCCCTGACCCTGCTCCACACCATGAGCATGGAGCAGAAAGGTGAGAAACCCCCTCCCACAACCCTTCCAAGGGCTCTTGGCTGGGGGATGGAGCCCAGATCCCACCTTTTCCCCTCTCCCAGGAGTTCCTCCCAGTGGCCTGGCAGCCAAGCAGTCATGTGGGTCTGTACAAGTCACGAGCCATTCCGTGTAACTTGGTTTTTCAGCTGCTGTCACTTGGTCGGCCTCTCGTCCTGGATGGCAAAGATGGAATGACCCTCTGGAGTCCTTCCCTCAGAGAGCTTCTTCAGCACCTTTGGCTTTGCAGCCTTGGGGGGCAAACTGAGCTTTTCAGCTCTGTGCAAAGTGACTTTGTGTGGCAAGGTGGAGAGGTGGGGCTGAGAGAGGAAACACAACCAAACCATTGTTTGCAGACACCCGCGGGAATGGGAGCCTGGCCCAGCCTGGGGGTGGGAGGAACCCAGCTATGAATTGCAAAGAGAATGAAACTTTGATTTTCCTGTCAGCCAGCGTGCTCTGCACTCCTGGCACCCTGCTGATAAGCTTGTCTTAATGGCAATGGGATCCAGAGCTATATTGACCTGTTCCCGGGCTGCTGCCTCCGAGGGAAAGCGCTGCCTTCCCAGAGTTTTATGACTTGGAGCTGTCAGGCACCGAGGGGGGAAGCAGTGATGGATTCATTCTTCTCCCTTATCCTGAGGCTCCACTGCACCTTCTGCAAATACCAACGTCTTGAAAGCTGCAGAGAAAGGCAGAGGAGAAAGAGCAAGCCCTGATAAATCACCGGGGGTGCGAGGCTTTATTGCCTACGACGACGGCGCCTGAAAGGGGCTTTGTTTGTCTCCTGCTGCTCCACTCTGCTGTTGTGCTTTCTTCTCACCTTCTTTCTGTCCCGTTCTCGCTCTTAATTGTTTGTTATTGCCATTTAACAACCATTAATTTGGCTCAGAGTTCACTTGAGCTTGGTTGCTGCAGAAATGCGGTCTCGTTCGTTTGCTCCTTCCTTCTTCCCTCTGTATCGTTTTGTTCTTCCACAAAATTCTCTCTCGGGGTCCTGCCCCACCTCCAGGTGTCTTCTCCTGACCCACCCAGGGGCGATGCCCTTGCCTGGGGCCTGGCAGAGGCATGATTTGGGAACGGGGCTGCTCAAGGCCAAGGGTTTTACAAGCCACAAACGAGACCAGCTCGGCACTCGGCTTTAGAGACCAGTCTGCAGGGGCTTAAGTTCATCTTGTCCATCTTTTGAGTCTTAAAAATTCCAAGTGGTCACAAGACTGACAGAGAAAATGCTTTAACAGGAATAAGTATAAAAGCCATGATGTCGGGAGACTTTCAGAGCTGCTGAACCCATACAGGGAGAGATGGGGGTGATGATTCCTCCTGGATGAAGCATCCTGGCCCTCCAGGGAATGCTGAGGACCTGAGACCCAGCAGGAACTAAAATCCCAGGAGCTGCCATCTCTGCACCATGGGGAAGGAAGGAGAATGCACAGCTCCAAAAGCCTCTGCTGAGAACACTGAGCTGCCTTTGCAGGGCTCTCAGCTGAGCTACACAACAGGTTTTCCAGGGCTGGAGCCAGACTAGAAATCAGATTTGAAATGATTTATTATGAAACCTTTGTTTTACTTGGGGAGATGAGTGTGCTGGGGGGTCAGTATTTCGGGGAGGGTCGCAGGGGCAGCACACAAACTGCCTCAAGCTTTTGTGCAGCTTTGGTCCTGAAGGAGGACTGGAGACAGATTAAACAAATTAGGGTTTGGGGTATCAGATACCTGTAAAAAAACCCCCAGGAAAGTGAAAAGGAGCTGATTCTCCCAAACTCTGAGGCCATAATCTGTTGTATTTGCTGAGTTTCCAGGGCACTGAGCTCTCGCTCTCACCGGGGTTTGTGTCACAGACAAAAGCCCTGATGAAATGTTGCTCCACTCTATTGAAACGTTATCCCTGTCTAAAAGGACAGGAGATTGCTTTTCCTGGAGCTCCAGTGGAAATGGAGAAACCCCAGAAACATAAGGGCTGTTTTTTACCATCCCAAAACCAGCTGGTGAACAACAAGCCCGAGGCTGGAGCCGTGGGGAGGTTGGAGGCAGCTGTTCCCAGTGTGGTGGTTTGGCAGCTCCCAGGGCAATGGAAGCAGCTGCTCCCAGACCCAGATCTGCTGCTGGCTGGTCCTGGTTCATCTTTTTGGCTGCCTGGATCTATCCTTTGTAAAAACCAAGAGGCTCCAAAGCAGTTTTCAGGTTTTGTAGGCAGGATTGGTGAGTGGGAAATGCTTTTAACTTGGACTGATGAGCGTGAACCATGAGTTTTCTCATTGCCTGTGTCCTGCAAATCTCTCTCTTGCCTCTCACTACTTCCTTTTTTTAATGAAAAAAAAAAAAGAGTGGAATCTAACCCCAGCAAATCTCCTTTAACATATGTAAATCCACCTCTGCTGCCTAATTCAGCAAAAAGCTTAAGCTCAAGTTAAAGTGGCTTCAAAATCAGGCCTTTTCCTTACCCTGTCTTACACTGAGAATTCCCAGGCAGGTTTTATTGCCTGGCACTGAGGAGGTAGTGCTTGTTCCAACACAAATATCCATAAAAACAACTGGATGAGCTGCACCTGCCCTGGATTCTGCTGGTTCCCACTGCAGGAGCCTCGAGGTTTTTCCATGAGCAGCAATTTTCCCTGGTACATCCAGGAGGGGATGTGAGAGGTCCCATAAAACTGGGGACACGAGACCTTGGAGAGGAACTTTGGGCCAGCCTGGCAGGTGGATTTAAAGACACCAGAGCTCCTCCAGCTCACTGGATCTCTCCTGATTTACACCAATGGCCCTCAGAAAAAACTCCAGTACTAATGAGTTACAAACAACTCCTTCAGGAAAGGCCTTTTGCTGACTAAGAAACATGTCCCCGAGTTAAGCCAGATGTTGAGTTTTAAAGGGTCAGCAATTTCTTAAAAATATATTTTATTCCTGGTAAGTTAAAGGGGCCTGGAAATATCCCGCTTGCCTCATTAGCAAATATTACCCAATTTTTCTTTCATAGTGGAGCAGGGGGGAAGAAAATCATATGAAATAAACACCTGGCAGGAGTGAATAATCTGCATAAATTCGAGTGGTTACACTCTTGACAGGAAACCAAACCAAAATGAGACTTTCAAAGCTGGCAATGAGGCCTCAGTGAGGATTTATTTTCATGCAGAGAGTGCATGGCTGGGATTTCAAAGAGTAGCCTTGCAGATCCTGGTGCTCCATTCCCTCTGGATGGGACACCCTTGGATCCAGAGGTGAAATGGCTCATTCCCACCTCCATAAATCAGACCCAGAGGTGAAATGATTCCAGTGTCATCTCCACAGATCAGACCCAGAAATGGTTCCAGTATGTAAACTAAATAGAACTTATTCATTTAATAAAACTGAATAAATGACTAAACAAAACTAATCAAACTAAATAAGATTAATAACTAAACAAAAATTACTTGCCCAGCTCTTGTCCTAACCCAGTGCCTGCCTCTTCTCTTGCCTGGCAGGTGAGTTTTGTGGATTAGGAGACAACTTCAGCCTGGAGAAGAAAAGGTTCCAGTGCCTGAAGGAGCCAACAGGAAAGATGGAAAGACTCTTTACAAGGGCCTGGAGTGACAGGAAAAGACAGAGGAGCCCTCACCATACCAGGAGCACTCAGGGCTTTCTCCAAGTTGTGTTCCGTGCACAATTCCCTGAAAACTGAGCCACTCTGAGATGCTTCAATAGCAAGAGGGGAGAGGAAAAACGCAGAAGGTCTGTCTCAAAAAGAAATTAAAACGGTGCTTTAGTAATTTTTAATGCTTGAATAATTTTTTGGTGCCAAGCAAAATTCCTGCAGCAGAGCTGGTCTCATCAGAGTAATAGAAAATCCATGTTCTCAGCCATCAATTATGGATAAGGGTTAACAGGCCATATCCAGTCAGGATGCTGTGTCCTGTTCTTCCCCTCGTACATCTACTTTGCTCTCTCTTTTTTGTCGTGGTTTGGGCAATTTTCAAGAGTTTTGTAGGTAAAGCTTAGTTTTCAGTTGCTCTGCCTTGGTTTTCTTTGGTGGAATTTTTCCTTTCTCCTCTTTGTAAAGCTGTTCTTTTCTCAATTATTAGACATCCCACTTGGTATTGAGTATTAATATTTGTTTTCACATCCCTTGCTGGGCCCATATTTGAGAAGCAGAGCAGGTAGTAAATTTAAATGTCCCTGACCCACGTGTTAGAGGCAAACTCTGCAAGTTTACAGGGCCACCAAGTGATTAAGAGGATGGATCCACACCAGAAGACCCAAAAATAGATGCTTGTAACTAGTTTGTGTTTGGTGAGGGAGGGACAAGAAAGGAGTGGGGAAAAAACATGGATTTTTTTTTTTTTTTTGCTAAATCTGTGAAATTCAGTGCAGCAGGACATTCCTGTGTCTCTCTCCATGGCACAATGCAAGCTGGGCTTCCCAGATTTTACTCATTGCTTGTGAAGGGTCCAAGGGAAAAAAAAAGGAAGAAAAAAAAGAAAAGCCATTATTCTGGTCAGAAAGCACTTTGGCTGAAAGGCTGCATTTTTTACTGTTTGTGTCTCTTGCAGGCCACAAATAATAAATAAACCCCTGAGTAATTTAGGTTTAATTCTGTTGCCTGAGTTCATTGCTGTGAAGTGCCCCAGGTGTGCCAGGTCCATCCTCCCCTTCAGCCACTCCATCATTTCCATGGAAATGGGCATCAGATTATTCACCCTTTTTATGCTCTGGTGTTGTAAAAGAGCCCTTTGGTGCTGTAAAACAGCCTTTTGGTGCTGTAAAACAGCCTTTTGGTGATGTAAAAGTGCCCTTTGGTGAGGTAGAACAGCCTTTCTGTGGTATAAAAGAGCCCTTTGGTGCTATAAAAGAGCCCTTTGGTGATGTGCAACAGCCCTTTGGTGATGTAAAACAGACTTTTGGTGTTAAAAAACGGCCTTTTGGTGTTATAAAACAGCCTTTTGGTGCTATAAAACAGCCCTTTGGTGCTGTAGAACAGCCTTTTGGTGCTGTAAAATAGCCTTTTGGTGTTATAAAACAGCCTTTTGGTGCAGTAAAACAGCCTTTTGGTGATGCAGAACAGCCTTTTGGTGCTGTAGAACAGTCTTTCTGTGCTATAAAACAGTCTTTTGGTGCTATAAAACAGCCTTTTGGAGCTGTACAACAGCCTTTTGTTGCTGTAAAAGAGCCCTTTGGTGCTGTACAACAGCCTTTTGGTGTTATAAAACAGCCTTTTGGTGATGTAAAACAGACTTCTGGTGATGTGCAACAGCCTTTTGGTGCTATAAAACAGCCCTTTGGTGCTGCAAAACACCCTTTTGGTGTTATAAAACAGCCTTTTGGTGTTATAAAACATCCCTTTGGTGTTGTAGAACAGCCCTTTGGGGCTGTCAAACAGCCTTTTCCTTCTCTCTGCTCCTGGATTTGGACTCTTCTTCACCCAGGGACCAAAGGAGCTGGGAGAGGAGGCACAGCAGGTTTGGGAAAAGCCAAGCAGAGGTGCTCAGGGAGTTTGCAGCTGACCCTTCCCTCCCCTCCCTGCAGAAGTTTTCAACATCAGACACGTCCACAGCAAAGAGTCGATCTCTGCACATCCCCCCCTTCAAAACCAGAGAAATGGGAAACATTTGAAACAACCCTTTTGGACCTTTTTGAAGAGAAAATGATCTCTCTGAGGGTGAACATTAATTTCCATTTAGATGTTTAAGTGGAAAAGGGAGAGAAGGCAGGCTGGCTGCCATCAGAAGAGTCACCTCTCGTGGGTGCTCTGCACTGACCCAGCTGGGAGGGAAGGTTGGAGGTGTCTCGTTTTTGGGCTTCTCTCTGCAGAGCTGATCCAGCTGGCAAAGCTCCACATCCAACCAGAGGTGGTGCAAACACCCCCTTGTCCATAGCAGGGAACCCTGGAGCCACTGGTGGGTTTTTCCCCATCCTTCAGGTCCGTGGCTCTGAGTATTTGGGGGGGTTTGATTACTTTGGATGGATCAGTCGAAGTGAGGAGCACTGAGCATCACTCCCATTTTCCAAGAGAAAGGCTTTGCAGTTTCCCTACTTGCAGTTGGCCATTTGGATCACCTTCCTCAGAGCTTTGGGAAGAGTTCCAGGCCCCCTCAGCAGAGAGCTCTCTGTTCCCAGCTGTGTCACCTTCCCCTCTTGGCTCCGTGAGCTGCCTTGTCACTGCTGCTCGCAGAACAAAACCCTCTCTTTGATGTCAGCTGGAGCTGGAGCCATGAACTGCATTGGAAATGAGGACCATGACCTTAAACTGGCACAGGCAACTGCCCAAAACTCAGTGGGGGAATCTGAGCCCAAATCTGATGTCCTTGCAGCGGCCCAAGCTGAGGGTGAGCACGGAGCCGCTGGAGCAGCAGCAGTTTGTGCATCAGCTGGATAACTGGAAATTTCCACATCTCTGCAGAAAGATCACAAGGAGATCCTGCAAACACTGCCTGAGTGTTGCTCCTGTGGCTGAGACTCGAATCCTGAGTGTGGGTCTGGCTGTGCCACCCCGGTGGCGTCAAGCACTGAGGGAGGGCCCCCGCTGGGGTTGTCACAGGGTCCTTTTGCTGCCTCTGTGCCCAGCAGGGTGTTCCTGGGGTGGCACATCGTGGCCACGAGGCTCAGGCAGGTGATTTATGGGGTGACTGATGTGGGTGACCCACCCCATGAGCACCCCTGGCCATGTGGGCCAGCCTTGGGCAGAGGTTTGTGCTTCACCTCGTGATGGAGAAGGACACGGGCACAGGCACCCATCCTGCCCCTGCCTGACAGGGGGGTTCTGCTTTGGCACATAAAGGCTCAGAAACACGTTCTGCTTGTGATGGGAAGATCTCAGTGCACAGCAAGTTAAGCACCAAAAGCTTTTTGGGCCACTTGATCCAAAAAAAGTCGGGAAACCCCAGCTCCAACCTCACTCCCAGATACTTCACATCACAGACTTGGAGCAAGCAGACCTGGAATGGGATTGTTTACTCTTTGGTGCCAACCAGGCAGTGACTAAGAATGGAGCAAAGACCTCAGGATTATGTATGAAGCTTCCCTGGATCCCATTTCCAGTTGTTTGTGCCATTTTCACATCCATGCCCTTAGCGGGGCAGTGCCAGGACCCACCACTGAGCCTGGATCCACCAAAAAAAACAAGGACCTCACCTTTTCCATGTCCAGGGAAGCAAACAGGCTGGTTTAGGGTGGAAGTGTTGTGGGATAGGAACTGTCTACCCCTGTGCTTCATTAGCACCAGGCCCAAATCCACCCTATTCCCACCTGAGCCTTTGGGATCATTGCAAAGGATGTGCCTGGGAATGGCTGTGCCCCTTCCACCAGCTCTGATATTGGTGATTCCAAGGTAATATTACTCCAGCACCTGGATCTAAACAAAATGAGCCTTGAATAAACATCCCAGTGAGCTGGATTGTTCAGTGGTGCAATGCCCTGCCTTCAGCAGCAATTCCCACCAGGATTCATCTCTTCCCCAGCATGCCAGATATAAACCTTAAATTTACATCTCTGGTTAAACAGCAGCTTCCAAAACTAAGGCTTCAGTCTCTAGTGACAATGAAGAGAAACATCTCCCCTATTAAAGGTTTCCTCCCTTCCTTTCCTGATGGGGGACTGTGCTGTGCAGGCTTTTTATGGCTTCTCCCAGAGGTGGAGGAGCTGCACTGGTAAATCTTGGCCCTGTCACGCTGAAAAGTCACTCCAGATGATGCTTAAACGCCACATCCATTCCCCTGCCCTTAGGAAATCGGATCCCAAGGGGGAGATTAAAATCAGCACGTGCTGGGCAGCAAACAGGGAGGTGAGGGGGGGGTGCAGTGGGGCAGCACAGTCCCCTCCCTGCCACCCACAGTCCCCTCCCTGCCACCCACATGGAGGTTACAGGATTCCTGTGCTGGGGGAATCCTCATCTCCTCCTAACCCCCTATCACCCACATCCCCTTTTAGTCCCAGATGGCCCAGAAAGTGGTTCCTGTCAATTTAAGCCCTTTAAAATTGCAGGACAACAGGGAATCCCCTTTAATTGAAGCCTTAAATGGGGGGTTGCTCTCAATCCAAACCCAGCAAATGGCACCGCAGGTAGTTTCTCCTTCCATTCAAACCCAAAACCAACAGAAAATGGGGGTTCCCCATCAACTGAAACCACTAATGTCATAGGAAAGGAGTGTTTTCCTTCAACTGATACCCTTAAAAGCACAGGTGTAGGGGGTTCCCCATCATTTAAACACAGACAGTAACAGCAAAGGTGGGGGTTTCCTACAATTTAAAGCTCTTTTCCTCCCAATCCCACCCTTTTTTCTGCTGTTACTGGGATGCACCAGGGGAGGGAACTGGAAGCTCTGGGAGGGAGTCAAGGAGTGATACTGGGAGGACTAAAAGGGAACTGGGAGCTCAGGAGGGAGTTGAGGAGTGATACTGGGAGCACTGGAGAGAGAGAAGAAGTGATACTGGGAGGAATAGGAGGGAACTGGGAGCACTGGAGGGAGTCAAGAAGTGATACTGGGAGTGATCAGAGGGAAGGGGGAGCAGTGGGAGGAAAGTGGGAGCACTGAAGGGAGTCAAGGAGTGATACTTGGAGGACTAGGAGGGAACTGGGAGAGTGAAGAAATGATACTGGGAGCAGTGGGAGGGAACTGGAAGCACAGAAGGGAGTCAAGGAGTGATAGCTGGAGGACTAGGAGGGAGCTGGGAGTTCTGGGAGGGAACTGGGAGCACTGGGGAGAGTGAAGAAGTGATACTGGGAGCAGTGGGAAAGAACTGGAAGCACTGGAGGGAGTCAAGGAGTGACACTGGGAGCACTAGAACTGGGAGCTCTGGGGAAAGTCAAGGAGTGATACTGGGAGCAGTGGGAGAGAACTGGGAGTACTGGGGAGAGTCAAGGAGGGATATTGGGAGCAGTTAGAGGGAAGTGGGACACTGGAGGGAGTCAAGGAGTGATACTTGGAGGACTAGGAGGGAACTGGGAGCACTGGGGAGAGTGAAGAAGTGATACTGGGAGCAGTGGGAGGGAACTGGGAGCTCTGGGAAGAGTCAAGGAGGGATATTGGGAGCAATTAGAGGGAAGTGGGAGCCACAGGAGGGAACTGGGAGCACTGAGGGGAGTCAAGGAGGGATACTGGGAGCAGTGGCAGAGAACTACAAGCACTAGGAGGGAGCCAGGAAGTGATACTGGGAGGGAACTGGGAGCACTGGGTGGAGTCACCTCTCACGTGGGGCAGCCCCGGGTGTGGGCAGTGGTGCCTTTTTCTGGGTTTGAACTGGGGGCACCCACCCCTCTTCTGCAGCCTTTCATTGTCCCAGCGTCTCAAGTGATTTTTAATGCCCATAAAACAACGAGCCAATGTAAAATATTATGATGTGATGACTCTGATTTTATATCCTGGTTACCTCCAGGCACTCACTTCCTTATTTCGTTGGGATTGTTATAGTTCCTTCATTCCTTTCATAAAGAAAAACATTGAATGTAAAAATAAAAGGAGTGGGGATGGTTTGGGTGGATGGCAGTGCTCGAGGCTTTCCTCCACATGTGCTTAAAGATACCTGGGAACTTTAATGGAAGAGCCCGAGGAAGAAACATCTCGTCTAAATCCCATCAAAGGCAGGAGGAGTTTGATCACAGGGCAGGAAAGAGCAGAGTGGCTTCAGGAGGGAAAATGAGGGGTCCTCATTCCCCTCCCATTTTGGGCCAAGCTGGAAATATGTGCTCAGACTGGGACATGCAGAAGGTCCAAGGTAATTTACAAATTACTCCTCTAAAATTCTGTGGTGCTGCAAAGCAGCCAGTGGTGCTGGGGTGAGCAGAGGCTGCTCAGCCTGTACCCACCTGTGGGAAAAATC
>NW_020897757.1:67864-96655 GCF_003984885.1 Neopelma chrysocephalum | reverse complement strand
CACAAATAAACAGGGGAAGGCGCTTCCAGAAAAGCACTGGAGGAGTTTTGTTCCCATCCCACGTGGAGCAGGGCACTGCCCTGTGCCAAAAGCAATCCTGGGCTGGGAGAGGCAGTGCCTGGAGCACGGGGATGCACCCAGGAGGAAGCTACAATTCCAAAACTTCCCAGGCAATAATAAGCCTAATACAAAGCCAATTACCAGCTATTTTTAGAAAGCCTTTGACAGCCTCCCCTCTTGAAACCCGAGGATATTTGTTCATTATATTCCAAATCAGCTCCCTTACCCCGAGGTTGATTCACATGTCACAGGCACGGGGTGTTATCAGCTCAGCAGCAGCAGTGGCACTCACCACCCAGCCCTGTCACTGTCACCACCCAGCCCTGTCACTGTCACCCACTGCTGGGGGTGGCAGCCAGGTCAGGGCCCGTCCATACCAGCGCTGCCTTCAGTGACAATGAAGCACTAAATGTGCATCAGGCAGGATGACACGAGTTTGGGGAATATTCAGCTCACTGCAAAGTATTGATGGCAATAAATCCACGTGTTCCTGATGCAGCAGGAGCCATCTGGTTGGAAAACCAACTTGTCCTGTGCATCAAAGTGAGGAAAAGACACTCAGCCAGGACGTGCTTAACAACAGAGATGGGAGGGGGCTGTGGCTCCATCCCTGGCATGTGCAGTCACGTTACCATGAGGATTGGCCTTGTTTTCTCTGTGCCTGGCAGAGGTGTGACAGGCAGGGGAGGAACCAGCAGTGGCAAATCCAGCTGCTCAGCACCAGCACCTTCACTGCCTCCCCAGCAGCTTCGCTCCTCCCCTTGCTTGGACCTGCCCCACTCGGCCAGGCCTCACTAACAAAGTCCTGCAGAGGAGCACAGAGCCGGGTTTGACCTCCTCCAAACTAAACTTACCCCTTATTTTTAAAAACTTTGAGGCCCAGGGCCAAATTTCGAGCTGATGCTCTACGCGGCACAAATTTCAGCCTCCCCTTCTCTCTCTCTTTCCCCACGTAGAGGCTGTTTTAGGCTGGGAGTTTTTCACCTGCACCTTTCCTTGGGTGCATAAATTACACTTATTTAGATTGCTTTATGCATCAGCAGACAGGGTGTGAGAAGTGCTCAGGGAGCCTTAGCAAACCTGAGAGGCTCTAAATGGTGGCACCTTTGACAGCACCACTGAACTTGCCCCGTGGCATCCTGGGTGCTCTGAACATCGGGACAGAAAGGGCCAGGACGTGATATGGGTGTGGTTCTCAGCCCTCTCCTGCTTTTCTGACCCATATGAATAGTCCAAGATGTCCTGGCTGGGCTCATGAAGTGCCTGGGAGTTTGTCCCTGGGTTTGGGAGCTGTTGGGTGGTTGCAGGGCTCCGGCCGAGGGAATTGTGGAGGTGTCACCAAGGATGTACCATCACACAGCTCCATGGGCTCCACAAACATCCTCCCTGAAAGGGCAGAGTAAGAGCTACCAGGTGTGTGAGCCAGTCTAGGACACCTTTGTCCCCTCCTGTGCCTGCAGGAGTTACCTGCTGTGTGGGATGACTGGCATGGAAACAAACTGGGACGAGTTAAGGTGAACCTCAAGGTGTATTTGCAAAAACAACCAAAAAAAGATGCATTTCTTTACTAAAAGGGTGGCCAGGCTTTGTCAGGGGCTGCCCAGGGAGGTGGTGGAGTCCCCACCCCTGGAGGTGTCCAAGGAAGGACTGGACATGGCACTCAGTGCTCTGGGCTGAGGGACAAGGTGGGCACCGGGCATGGGGAGGGCTTTTCCAGCCTCAGTGATCCTGGGATTCTGTGATTAATCTTAAAGTCACAGTGAAAGCAAAACCAATATGGTTTTTAATGCAGGACTCACCTGTTTAAACAAGCCTGGAGTTGATTCCAAGCTCAAACCTCCTCCCAAACCTGCTTTGCATTCAGGTCTATATTGCAATAGCCAGTTAAAATAAAGTTACCTGAGCCTAATTAATTAATTATCCCCTTCAATGACCATCTGACCTTACAGTGAAGGTAAAGCCCTGCTCTAAAGGTCTCACTGGGTCCTTTCCAAGGCTGAACTCCTACAATTCACCCTGGTTAAAGCTCCCAGGGTTTGATCCTGGGATGGGGATTTGCAGCCCACGCCGTGTCTGGGTTGGTGGAATTCAGTGTGACAATTCCCAGGCACTCCAGTGGACTTTGCCTTGAGCCACATCAGTGCTCAAAGTGCTGCTTCGATTCTTTTCCAAGTGTACCCAAGTTTTAATGTTTAATATTTAAACATGAAAGTTCCTTTTGAGACATTTAAAGTGGAATTATTAACAGCCCCATGTAGAACTGACAGGTTAACAGTGGGACAATTAAAAAGAAAGGTTAAATACATTTTCTTTTCAGACCAACTGCTGTTGCCTAAGACTAATAAATCCACCAGGAGATGGTTTTTAGAGAGTGTGAGGGGCTGTGTGTCAGCTTTTATAGCCCTGAGTTTTTCAGAAATCACCACACTTCTCTTTCCAGGCAGCTACAGGTTTCAGTCTATATTTAGCCAGGCTGCTTGCAAAGAGTTGTGTGAATCAAGTCAGAAAGAAAAAAAAAATTTTTGGAATATAAAATAGGCAAAACCTACTGGCTGGGGGATTTTAAACATTCAGGCTCACAGTTTGCTTCACTTTTTTAATTTATCATTATTCTCTTTTGTTGTGATGGCTCTGAAACACAGGGGTTGGAGAAGAGCAGAAATTCTGGTTCTCTGAGGGATCAGTTCGAGTGCTGAACTCCTGTTTCTCCTTTGGAAAGCTGCAGGACACAGCCCCAGGAACAGCCAGGGTGACCTTCCGGGGGCCAGCTGGGACATCCAGGCTGTGAAACGGCCCCAGAGCCCTCCTGGGTGTTTGTAGGCAAAGTTCAGACTTCCCAGCAAGCCCTTTTCCCTCTCTCTGTGTGTGTCTGATCATATAAATGTTCCCTTCAGAGTGGTTTGCACTCTGTGATTACCCAGTGGAATGTGCTGCTGCAGGGCTGGAGGAAAAGCAGATTAAAGGGTGACCCTGAGCCAGGGGGCCCCGGGGGAGAGGGGGGAGAGGTGACCTCAGGAGGTCCCTGGAGCCTCAACCACCCTGTGACTCTGGGGAAGGAGGGACAAAAGTGCACCAGGTTAAATCCAGCCCTGGCTGTGGGACGTGAGAGCCCAGAACAACCTTCAGCTCCCTGCAGACCCTCAGTGGTTGCTGCAAGGGGGACAGGCAGCCTGGGGAAGAGGGGCCTGGCTCTTCCCTTTGCTATTCCCTTCCTCCCAGGTGGATTTTTTGGCCCCTCTCATACAGCACAGCACTCAAACCCAACTCAATATCACCTTTCTTACAATTATCTCACTCTTCCAGCTTCTTTTCCAAGCCCTGGGAATCTTTCCTTGCCAATGGACATTGATTTGGCCCCAAATTTTACAACTGGGAGAGGTCACGTGACTTACAAGTATAGAGGAATATTTACTCAGCCTGTGCTTTTAACATGTTAAAAAAAACCCCCTAACTGGTGTTTTAAATGAGTTCCCGACAGCACTGGAGGATGTTACAGATTATTATAAGCACATCAGAGGGAGGTATTATAGGATGGCCATAAGCCATGGTTATAATCAACCTGTTTCTGATTTATTAAACTCTATAGCAACCCATATAAATTGATTAGCCATTTATTAAAATGACTATTAATCATGGATTATCTCTCTGTACAAAAACTACCTGGGTTACAACCAGACTGAAAGACGGAGGAGGAGGAGAAGCCCAGTGTTAAAATTCTGGGGACAAAGCCAGGCTCCTTTTCAGGCTGGATCTTCTGAGCTTTCCCTCCTCCTCCCCTCTTTCATGGAGCACCACTGGAGCTCTCCCCACAAGGTCCCATCAGCTGCCTGGAGCTTTCTGTCACACGTGGCCATCCCACAGGGTGGAATGAAACATTCCTGGGAGAGCCAAGGTGTGGGACAGCTCTGCTGCTGCTGATCACTGGCCATTAAACAAACTTCAGAGCTGCTGAAGGAGCAGGAACCTTTTTATTGTTCATATACATATATATATAATTTAAAAGGTCAGTTTGATGGTGTTATAATGGGCTTGGGGATATTCCACTCCCATCTCAGCTCTCTCCAGTCTCTCAGCCACGCTGGTGTCAACTTTTCCACACTCAATATATCTCAGCCTGCCCTGTTCTTCCTCCCTTCCCCTCATCCCCCATGAATATACAACCACCAAATGTGAGAGGGAGAAATTACTGTTGTAATAAAACCGGTTCATTACATCCTTCCAGTCAGAGGAGTTTAACGAGCACCAGGGCTGCCTGATGCTGTTCTGTTCTCTTGGAGCAGCTGCACATGGAATATGTTTCATCCTGTCATTTAATTCACTCTTTGGAGCTGTAGAAGGAAGCAGACAGGTCCTCCCTGCACAGGGCACCACTGGATTAGTTGAGCTGTTCAGGAACACCTTGACCTGCTGCAGCTGGAGGTGCCTTGGGTGTAGGAAATGGTAGTTGGAGCTCCATGGTGGAGCTGCTGCACGTCCAGGTGCTTCAGGGCATCTGAAGAGTTGGGATAATTTGGAATATAGACAATCCTGGGATGCTCTGATTCGACAGAGAGAAGCACCTTCAGAGAGAGGATTGTTCCCATCCTAAATCAGCACAGAATAATTGAATGGTTTGGGCTAAAAGGGACCTTAAAGCTCAGCTCATTCCACCATGGAGATGCTCCAAGGGCTGAAGCCCCTCTGCTCTGGAGCCAGGCTGGGAGAGCTGGGGGGGTTCACCTGGAGAAGAGAAGGCTCCAGGGAGAAGGCTTCCAGTGCCTGAAGGGGCTCCAGGAGAGCTGGAGAGGGACCTGGGACAAGGGATGGAGGGACAGGACACAGGGAATGGCTTCCCACTGCCAGAGGGCAGGGATAGATGGGATATTGGGAAGGAATTGCTCCCTGTGAAGCTGGGCAGGCCCTGGCCCAGGTTGCCCAGAGAAGCTGTGGCTGCCCCTGGATCCCTGGAAGTGTCCAAGACCAGGTTGGATGGGGCTTGGAGCAACCTGGGCTGGTGGAAGGTGTTCCTGCCCATGGTAGAGGGTGGGAATGAGATGGGCTTTAAGGTTCCTTCCAACTCAAACCACTCTGGGATTCAAGGATAACTCTGAGCACCAGCTAATCCAGGATGCTCAGAGTTTCCAGAGTCTCACGCACCTGGAGAAGCATTTTTTCCCCCAATCCACTGGCAGGTGTTCAGCCCATCCCTGCACATCCCCATCCCAGGCCCGGGCTGTGATCATCCTTATGGAGGATGAATCCCCCCACCTGCCCCAGTTCACTGCAGCCCCTTCGAGCAGCTCAGGGAATTTTCTTCACCAGGAGATTATTCCTCAATATTTCCTGTTGTTTTCACCCAGCTCGTTTGTGGCAAAGAGACCCTTGGGATACAATCCTTTTGTCCAGGAAAGCTTTAATGAACTCACAGTCACTGTGTTGGCATCAGTTGGATTCCAGCTGCTCTAAGCTGGCAAGAGCAGGAGCAGAGATGTGTTAATGGGGTCTCTGGCTATTTTGCTGGGATGTGCAAAACAGATTCACAGGGTTTAATTAAATCCACTCTCTGAAGGTACCACCCATCATCTTGCAGGCAGGAAGAGGAAAACCTTGGGAGAAATAACCCTGCCCTGCAGTGGAGCTTGTTTCTTTGGATGGAGTGTTGCTTCCAGGCTGGGATCTGGAGCAAAACCCCTTCTGGCACCGGATTTTATGGCAGCTTTTTCACCTCAGAGTTCTGCTGGCTTTGCCAGATGATCAGCCTGCCTTGCTGAGAGTGCAGCATCATTTCCCAGTCCCCAGCTGCTCCGAGGGCTTGGTGTCACCCAGTTGTCCCAAGCGATGCCCGGAGCTTTAATTGGGGTTGGATGTGAACTGGGGAGGCTGGAAGGGATTCCGTGCAGCTGGATGGTCACTCTTGCCCATCATTTAGCTGGGAGCATCTACTATGGCAGGAAAGAGAATAAACAATGGCTAATTCCAACCATTTTGTCCCCACGTGTGTCAAAGTTTGGCTGCTGTCAGGCTTCTCAGAAGGCTTGGAAAATTAATCCGAATTCAGCAAAAGCCCGAATTTCCAGTGGATTTGCTAAACTGTATTAAACCCCAATGTGAATTGTGCTAAATGAAATGAAGACTACATTAATTTTAAGAAGAACATATAACCATCAGGGTATCTCTCTGTAGAAAAACCTTGGGGGGGGAAGCTGGGAAGCTGGAGGGATGCAATGCCTGCTGCTCCTTACAAAATGTGGGAGTCCTCTGGGAAAGAAGGAGGTGGTTTTCCCACCTTAAAAAGCTGTAAGAGAGGAAGAAAACAGGGTAGCTCTGGACAGTGGGGTGGATTAATGAGGTCTGTGTCTGACTCATCCCAAAGCTGAGCATCCTCAGTGCTCTCCCCAGGAAGCAGCAGAGCTCTATCTCAGTCTCCAAGGAGGAGAACTCAGAGGATTTGCCATAAGAACTCCTTCCCTAGTCCTAATCCGTGTCACTTTAAGTACAGCAGAGACCCAAATCTGACAGCTGTTTGGGTTTACCCCAGCACAGAAATCTCCCTGTGAAATACTCTGGGCTTTTAAGCCCCGTTTATGCCCCAAAGTGAGAGAGGAGCATTAACTCCCTGAGTGCAGAAAACAGCCTCGCTGACACAAATGCACTTATGTGGGGAAGAGGAACAAGCTGTGCTACCAGGAATGGCTTTATTCCTCCCAACTAAATCCACTCTTGCCTTTGTGCTGATACAACTAATCAGCAGTTAATATGCAGTCCCATCAGCACACGGAATAACAAAGCCCCGTTTCCCTAAGATCTGCATTTCATGCTTGATTGCAGCTCCGATCAAATCCTTTCCCGCTGTTCCAATGGGTTTTTCTAAATTCCCTCCCCCGGTGTGGAGTCTTTGATGTCTGGTAAGGTAGAAGCCCACGCTCTGGCCTGTTGTTCAGACAAGAAATGCTGATTGGGAGCGTTTAGAGGTTTTCTCTCCTCTACCTGACCAGTGTTTTCACAGCATGTGTAAAAACTTAATTGTACTGTGAGACTGCTTTCCTCCCCCAGCAAATCTGCTGGAAGCTGCCAATGGGTTCCAAAATTATTAAGGTCAGAATAAACACGCAGGAACGCTCACATATTCATTACATGATCATATAAGCTTAATTTCCTCAGGCAAGCAGGCTAAAAATATCCCACATGGCCAGAAAAGGTAATTATACTGGTATAAAAACCCTGGAGGGTCGTGCTGGTTCCCTCCACTTTGAAGGTTTGAAGTGGTGTCCTGACACATCACAAGACACATCTCTGCCCACCCCACCACCCCACACACCTCCCACAGCCAAGGCATCTTCCACCTAGAACGGGGAAAATGCTGAATTATTAATCCCCATTTGCATGGAGAACAATCCCAGCTCGCCGTGCCAGGGATGGGCAGGGATGTGCCAACCCTGAGGTGGCCAGGGGAGATGTCCTTTTGGATCATCTCCTCACCCCCCAGGACAAAATGCTTTTGTCAGGCTGGTTTTTGAAGGCCAAGTGCTGTAATGATGACAGGCAGCTCCAGAGCATCCCCTTCAAAGCCTCAGCCCAGAGAGCTGGTTCTTCTCACCAGGCCACGGAGAGGTTTGCTGAGGGATTGGCACAGAGCAAAGCACTGGCTCACTGATCACAGAGTCACAAAGTATCCTGAGCTGGAAGAGACCCCCAGGGATCATCCATCCAACCCCTGGCCCTGCACAGACACCCCAACAATCCCACCCTGTCCCTCAGAGCGTTGTCCAAACCCTCCTGGAGCTCTGGCAGCCTTGGGGCTGTGCCCACTGCCCTGGGGAGCCTGGGCAGTGCCCAACCAGCCTCTGGGGGAAGAACCTTTGCCTGAGATCCAACCTGAGCCTGCCCTGACACAGCTCCAGCCGTTCCCTGGGTCCCCCCAGAGCAGAGCTCAGTCCCTGCCCCTCCTCTGCCCCTGCCCAGGCAGTTGGAACTGCACTGAGGTCTCCCCTCAGTCTCCTCTGCCCCAGCTGAACACACCAAGTGCCCTCAGCTGCTCCTCTCAAGGCCCTTCCCCATCTTCATTGCCCTCCTTTGGACACTCTTTAATGGCTCAATATCTTTCTTATATTGTGGTGCCCAAAACTGCCCCAATATTCAAGATGAGGCTGCCCCAGTGCAGTTAAACTTTTATGTTCCACTGTCATCATCAAACAGCCCAGGGAAGAAGGATTCAGTGTAAAACCACCCTGAAAAACAGCAGCTGGGGACTGGAACAGAAGAGAGCTTCTTATCTAAAAAACCTCTAAAAAAGCTCAGCACCTTACTGAAGCAGAGGAACCAAAACCACTATTGCAATTTTTACCAGCTAAAATGATGTTCAGTTGGAAGCAGCGTTTCTTTACTGACAGTGTTTATAAAATGACCAGGAGAATGTAATGGAACCACTGCAAGACTGTTCAGAAAAGGTCAACAGAAGCTGGAGAAATCATCTCATGCAAGACGTGAGAATCACAGTGTAGTGAGCTGGAGGAAAAGCCCAGTAATCAAATTGTCATCCCCCAGCTCTCCCATTCCACACCTCAGCAGAGCTGGGGCTCTGTGTTCAAATCATGACAATTTACATAAAAACACAAAATTCAACTGGCCTTTCTTTCCAGGGAGAGAAAAATCCTGTGATAGTTACACCTGGACTGCTGTGACTACTTAAAAAAACCTATGATGGCCACAAACACGGTCCAAGTGTCCCCTTTCCCAAAAATCCATGCAGGAGTAAGAAATTACAATTATTCCTACTGTTATTTTTAGCCCAAATCAGACACCTCACCTATGATTTCAGAGTGTTCAGGCTTCCCTGTGCCCTTTGCCAGGCACTCAGGGGTGAGAGGAGCAGTGAACAGGAGGAGTGACACCTTCATGTCACCCAGCTCAGCTCCAGGCTGAAGGTCTGGCTCTGCTCAGGGGCCTCAGGGAAGGGTTTGAAACCCATCTCTCCTGGTTGAATGGAGTCAGTTCTTTCACTGGAGGGCTTTGTGCTCCAGCTGAAGGATCTCTTAGGGCAAAATCCTCCTGATGAAGCCCAACTGACCCTTTTCTAGGGCCTGGAGTGGTGAGTTCTCCATCAGGGAACAAATCAAATTTCCAATTTGGAGCACTACAACCTAAGTGATTGTCCCAGCTGTTTAATGCCATTTCCTCCCAGGCTTTCCAACAAAAAGCAATTAACCCTTTAGGGTGAACCACTTGCCCTTAACATCTTGTCTTCTGGGCACTGACCTTTAAACACCTCAATTGCTGCCTGGCTGCATGAGGGACTTTTCCAGTTGCCTGAAGAAAACAGATTTGGGAGTAGTTTCTTTTAGCAGGGCACTTTCACAGTTCAAATAAAGCAAATAAATAAAAATCCGCAGCATAATTATGGACGAAATTAAAACTGGACAGGTTGATTATAACCTGTCACGGCTACAAACTAATGAAATCCCATCGACGGGGCATGAAGGGACCTGAGCCACCCTGAGACGAGTTTGGAGGCCTTTCATCTGAACTGTAAACTTTGATCATCTGCTGCTGAGTTTTGCTGAGCTGCCATCAGCTGCAGACAGGCTCATTTCCATCCTCCAGGCCGGCAGAACCAAGCTGCCGGCGAGGGAAGGGGTGGGAGAAGGTCGCTGTGACAGATGTGGCAGGTCAGGGCTGCTTGGGATGTGTCAGTGGGGATGTTTGAGCTCAGTTTTAACCACCCTTCGCGTCTCACTGAGCTGTGCAAATTCAGTGCCTTGAGGGGGAACCTGTCCCACAGCTCTGACAACCCAGCGTGTCAGAAAAGCTTCCCTAAGCCTCCTGGGGAACTATTTAAGGGAGATAAAGCTCAAACTCGAATCAATTCCAAGGGAATTTCCATAAATCATGTTATTTCGGAGTTTTTTCCCTTCTAAGAATGAAGGCTGGAAGGGGTTCTCTGGTTTCATCTTTTGCTTGGCAAGGGATTTTTTGCAAATCAGCTTTTCAATAGCTGGATCAGTTTATGGGAACTTAGAGTTTAATGCAAAAGAGGATCCTTGTGTGTGTGTGTGTGTGTGTGTGTGGTGGGGACAGTATGTTCAGTTCTGAAAAAGCAGAAATTTGGGTCCATCTCAGGGAACTTCAGACCAGCCAAGCCCTGCACGCTCCAGATCCTCTTTGGTCCAGCAGATCTTTTCATCCCAAAGTGAATTTCATCCCAGTCATCCCATGGCCACCACATCTCGCAGTGGTGACCTCAACAAATGGAGAGGCACTAAGAGGCCAAGAGTCTTCCTCCTGACTCTGCAGCATCAGTCCTTCAATTCATGAGCATGTGGAAACCCACTGTGGACACAGGAAAGTTCCTTCCATGCCTTTCCCAGCATCCCTCACTTTTCTCCTTGAAATGTTTGGGAGCAGTAATTTATGTGCAGAATGCAAGAACTAATTAGTGTGGCTCTTGCTTTCTGAGAGGGAGCAGAAACCATAGCAAATGACATTCCAGCAAAAAACGGGGTCAGCTCGGATTAAACTCCCTTCCCATTTATCTTTGGTCTTTAGCATTAAATTTACCATACATATTAGAAACAAATTTTAATTTTCCACAGCATTGGGCAATATCTTTCCCTTAAAGCCTAGCAGAACATTCATCAGCATCCTCTCCCTCCACTTCAGTGGGACTGTCTCCTCATTTGCACATAAATGTGAAGTTTGCTGCCTGGCCAATCTTGTCTGATTGACACCAAATTCCTGTATCAATACCCAGCACAAACCTCCACATGGATGAACCTCCACCCACACTCCTGGACCTACCCACTATTCTTGTTTTGAGATAGTTCCTGAAACACTGGTGAGAAGATGCTACTGGGAACACCAGAACATGAGGAGGGACCTCTAGGAATAGAAATGAGCGTATCAGTTGGACTTCATGTCTCATTAAAGAAGATTTTCCACCTCAAAGTTAGGCTTTAAAGTTAAGCCAGTGGCATAAAAAGGTATTTCCAGAGGGCAGTTCATCCCCTCTGAGCAGGGGCTGAGATCATGAAGGGCCAGTGGTGAGGGATCTGTGAGGAGTCAACAGTGTTTAACAACTTACTCTGTCCCAAACCACCCAAAGGTCACTGCAAGCAAGTCAGGCCTAAAATATTCAGGGAATACCCCTAAATCTTATTCCAGTGAATGTCAAAGGCATTCTTCTCACCCAGCTTTGGATATTTTTAAGGTAGATGACAGTCCCACCTCCACAGTCACTGAGCACATGTGTATTCCCAGGACATGATTCCTGGGGTCTGGTTTAGGCCACCAGAACTGGCTGAGACGGTTCCCACCTTGGAATGCTGCTTCCTCTCCAAGCAGAGAACTCTGAGCTCCCATGGAGGCAGAGATACAGTGGACTTCTGACAAGAGGAACTTCACAGAATCCCAGGATGTGCTGAGCTGGAAGGGACCCCCAAGGATCATCCAGTCCAACCCTCAGCCCTGCACAGGCCCAAAGAAGAAGAAGAAGAAGAAAAAACTCACAGCTGGAGAGAACCAGAGTCCTCCTCTGCAGGAGCTGTGTTTACATCATCCACTGCAGCACTGCAGGTGCATGGGACACTTTCTACTGGTGCAACCCAAGAGCCTGGTGGGGATATGAGAAACCTGCTGTGGAGAGCTGTCAACCACAGTTGTTGTCCAGAATATTACACAGAATATTACACAGAATATTACACAGAATCTGCTGAGCTGGGAGGGACCCACAAGGATCATCCAGTCCAACCCTCAGCCCTGCACAGGCCCAGCCCCAAGAGTCACCCCCTGTGCCCCAGAGGATCAGCCAAACCCTCCTGGAGCTCTGGCAGCCTTGGGGCTGTGCCCACTGCCCTGGGGAGCCTGGGCAGTGCCCAACCAGCCTCTGGGGGAAGAACCTTTGCCTGAGATCCCACCTGACCCTGCCCTGACACAGCTCCAGACATTCCCTGGGTGCTGTCCCTGGTCCCCCCAGAGCAGAGCTCAGTCCCTGCCCCTCCTCTTACCCTCGTGAGGAAGTTATAGATCCCAGCCCAAACTACTGCATTTTCACTAAATCAGTCTTGCCCTCTGCATCAGTGCCCCTGGCAGCGGGGATTTGGGCCGTGGTGAAGCGTTCCCAGCTGTTCCAGGGAGATAGTGGCACTTCCCCATGCCCTGGGAGGACCAACACAGCTCGGAGAGCAGCCAGGGCTGTGGGAATCAGGTGCTATCTCAGCACAGCAGAGAGATAAGGGGCTGCAGAGCACAGATGGCATTGCAGCTACAAATCCCTGGCCCAGTGGGCAGAGGCAGAGTGAGGAAAACGAGAGCTGCCTCCGCTTTGGAGCCGCTTTTCAGGGATTTGTTTTCCTGCTGTACTGTCACTGCAGGCAGCAACACCCCACGGTGGGGAAGGGACAGCTGGGACACCAGGGGTGGTTTCCCAAAAGGCTGAAACAGCCAAAGCTGACATTTGCAACATATTGACCCTCTCAACAGCATCCAAATGTTTTTCCTCCTGATTTCAGCAACACCAGAGCAAACAGGAAAGCGACAGCACTTCCTTACCTGGAGCTACCAGGGTGCAGAGTCTTCCCCAGTGGATCACAACAACCTCCCCCAGCAGTGACCTGCCTGTGCAGGATAAAGCAGTGTCAGCATTCCTTATCCTAGTTTTATTCCCAAGCATCCTGTGCATGAGTAATAATAATGGCCCATCTTCACGAACGAAGATTTGGGGAAAGGTCTTTTACCTTTCCAGCCTGCGCAATGGATTTTTTTAGGTGAGACACAGCCTGCGCTGAACTGAGCCCACCCTTTAATCCTAAGGTTCATCTGCCGGGGCCAAGCAAGCTTGGACAATGGCAGTGAGGTCCTCAGGACGTAGGTTTGTTTAGAGTGTCCTTCTCATAGATGGATGGCCTCACAGGGCTAACGGGTTCCATCTGCCCGGGAGGGACTGGGAATCGAACCCGTGGTCGCAGCAGTGACAGTCCTGCACGCTAACCACTAGGCCACCAGGGGTCCCATCTGTGCATGAGTAAAGAGTGGAAAAAGGTCCCAATACTGGGTGCCAAGGGCCCTGATTCTTCCCAAATGCTCTGATTCTTCCCTTATACTAATTTCATTCCCAAGCATCCTGTACATGAGCAAAGAGTGAAAAGAGATCCCAATGCTGGGTGCCAAGTGCCCTGATCCTTCCCTTATCCTAATTTCCTTATCCCAAGCATCCTGTACATGAGCAAAGAGTGAAAAGAGATCCCAATATTGGGTGCCAAGTGCCCTGATCCTTCCCTTGTAGAAGTGAGATGGAACACAGAGGAATTATTACAGGGCTAGATGGTGCTGCAGATTTGGGAAGAGAGAAGCCTGGGAGGAGACAGGAGGTAGATGAGATGGATGAGATAAGCAGCAGAGCTGATGGATAGAGAGGGAGGGTGGTTTGCCTTCACCAGCTCACTCTTTTAAATATTGATCTGGGAGCTTTCTTGGATCTGTATCAGTGAGCTCTGATTTAAGTTCCCATCTCTGCCTGCCCGTGTTCTTCTCCCAGTGGAAAATCAAAGGGCTTGTACCTACAAATCCCCATTTTCCACTTGGCCAGCTCGCTGGCACAGGCGGGCACCGCTGGCTGCCAGCTGTGCACAGCTGCCCAGGGGCTTTGCCATCTGCCAAGTGTGGGATGATGCCACCTCCTCGTGTGGCACAGCAGCTGGAGCAGTGGAGAACAGGCAGAGAGCACCTCTGAAACCTTAAAAGGAGGGGTTTGAACGGTTTTCTTCACCCCCTGTCCTTTGATCTCTCTCGGGCTCCTGGTGCAACCCAAGGAATGTTGTTTAACTTCCTTTCTGTGCCGTTCCTGCAGGGTTCAGGAGCTGGGGTTTTCTCATGGTTTCAAAGCCGGGTTTAAGGGCTGTAAAGAGCAGCACAAACTCCGGGCACTCCGGGCACGAGCCGTCCTGTCCGAGGGACTGCCAGGCAGCAATAAAAGCACACATGGCACAGCCATGGCACGAGTCACCTGGGCTGTAAATAAACCCCTGCTGCTCTCAGAATTCCCTTCCCCTCATCGTGCTCGGGACTGAAACGCTTTCAGATCCAAAGGGAGGGGATGGAGAGAGAGAAAAAAAAAAAAAACAACCGTTCCCTGAAGATAAGGAGTGTAATAGTCTATTTTATTTTCCACTTTCCACATCAAAAATGAAAAGTTATCCTCCAGGGGCAGCCGGCAACACGCTCGGCCCTGCCCCTTCCCAATCAGCAGCACGAAGTATCCCTGGATGTCGGGGCTCTGATAGGAAGCCCCGGGAAGATCAGAGCTGGGGCAGGGAGGGGAGGCAGGGCCAAGGCAGAGCCTGAGGCTACGGAGCTCCCGACTGGCTGAGGTCAGCCTTGAAGTTCTGTCTACAAAAGCAAACGGAGGCAGAGTGGCTCCGTTAAGACATCCAAAAGAAGAAGAAGAAAAAAAAACAAAACAAACACGAAACACAGGGAAAAAGGAAAGAAGATGGCACAAAAATCCAGGCAGAAGCTGTCACACGACAGAACGTTTCTTTTTAAGACAAAAATAAATAATATATAAATAAGGCTTCCTGCTGCTTGCAGATACTAGAGTTGATCAGAAGCTCAAATACCTCGAGGAAATGAGCTTTGTTCACTTGATTTCTTCCTCTGACTACTCCTTTTATCCCTCTGTTTTCCCCTTTTACACCAGCTCTCAGTCTGCAATGACATTATGCCCCTCTGCAAAGAAAAAAGCTTCCCCTGAGTCGTTCCAGCACTGACAGCTGTTGCTCAGGTTTCTCCTAAACAACTGTTTAAGGGACAATATCTTCAATTTGCCTTCCAGACTGGGAGCACTGACTGTCAGGGAACAGGGCAAAGGTGTGATGGGCTTTGCCAAGATCATTCAGCCTCTGTCACCTCCAAGGACCAAAGTCCTCCTCTGCAGGTGAAGATCAATCCATCGGAAGATGCTCCAGGGCTGGAGCTCCTCTGCTCTGGAGCCAGGCTGGGAGAGCTGGGGGGGTTCACCCGGAGCAGAGAAGGCTCCAGGGAGACCTGAGAGCCCCTTGCAGGGCCTAAAGGGGCTCCAGAAGAGCTGGAGAGGGAGTTGGGAAAAAGCTCTAGAGTGACAGATGGCAGATGGCTTTTAAAGTCCCTTCCAACCCAAACTATTCCATGAGAACTGACTTGTTTTATTTAAAAAATCCTTTCCTTATAGGAATTGTCAGAATGGACACACACCTTCTCTCATCCTGTGGCTGGTTCTCTCCAGCTGTGAGTTTTATCTTCTTCTTCTTTGTATTTGCAAATAAGGCATTTCTACCTTATTTTGAGTGGCAGCCTGTGTTGTACAGGGGATGTTTTCCAGCTGGTGAGGGTTTGTTTGGAGCTGTGTTTACATCATCCACTGCAGCACTGCAGGTGGATGGGACAGGTTCTACTGGTACAGCCCAAGAGCCTGGTGGGGACACGAGAAACCTGCTGTGGAGAGCTGTCAACCACAGTTGTTATCCAGAATATTACAGAGAATATTACACAGAATATTACAGAGAATATGCTGAGCTGAGAGGGACCCCCAAGGACCATCCAGTCCAACCCTCAGCCCTGCACAGGCCCAGCCCCAAGAGTCACCCCCTGTGCCCCAGAGGATCAGCCAAACCCTCCTGGAGCTCTGGCAGCCTTGGGGCTGTGCCCACTGCCCTGGGGAGCCTGGCCAGTGCCCAACCAGCCTCTGGGGGAAGAACCTTTGCCTGAGATCCAACCTGAGCCTGCCCTGACACAGCTCCAGCCGTTCCCTGGGTGCTGTCCCTGGTACCCACAATCAGTGCCTGTTGTACCACCCATAGCAAGAAACAAGGGCCAAATTCAGAAAATTATATGGAAGACAAGATGTTGTAGATCTCTCTGTTCACTGCATTAAAAATCATGTTCAGCCTTGCATGATAACTACTAAATTACTTGTTTTTTGCTTAAACACAGATAGTGGTGGCATGAATGCAGCCCACCACGTTCAGGACACAGCCCAAAACATCTTGTCTTGTTTTGGTGACTCCTCTTATTGTCAAGTCAGACCTGTCTCTACCAGCTCTGTGTTCTCCCTGTTCCCTTTCTGTCCTGCAAACATATTCCAGGTGTTCCTGTGTACAGCAGGATTTGCTGATAACCCCAAAGTGGCCTCACAAAGAAGGGAAAGCACAACGACACCTCTTGTGCTGATGCCAAAATTTTGCCCCCAGAAAGGCACAAATGGAGAAACTGCTCAGAGATAAAGTTTGTAGCCTTTAAGCAGGAGGGATGTTTTATTCCCGGCATTGGGAAGCGTCCAGGTCACCCTGGGAAAACCACTTCCATCCAGCAACTCACAGTCGGACTTTTTATACAATTTTTGGCAAGCAATTGCATCATACAATATGAATATTCATAATATTGCAACATACATTTTTCATGTTCATAACAGGTGGAGTTTAGGCGGAGTTAGAGGTGTGGTCTTCAATCTGGGGAGAATCTGGGAGGGTTGTTCCTGTTCTTCAGCCTCATGAGCCCCCAGCCCCCCTCTCATACTCATCATGAACTTTGTGAACTTTCCTATTCTGGCTGATTTCCTAGTGCATCTGGCAGAGGTTTCTGATACTTTGGCAAGGATACCTAGATTTTGGCTCATCTTCCTTCCTTATCAGCCTTTGTTTTCATTCTATATACCTATTTTAGCTTCTTAGTTCCTTCTGTTTTCCTGAGTACATATGCTTCTGTTCTCCTGTGTCAATGTGTTCTGCATAACTCAGTAAATTATTGCCTCCACTATTTCTAAGACCAAATTCTTTGTGCTTTTGCTTATACCTATATTCTGAATTTAACTCTCTACTTTTCGTGTTGCTATCTTACATTTGCTTTCTAGGCCTTGCTGCCAAACACACACTGGAAATCCAAGGGGGATAAATGTTCTCTCCATGAAGTGCCTCATCCAGCTGAGTTGATGATGCTCCATTAGGCTGAAGTGACAGACTCCTGATTCCCAACACAACCAGTGGGAAGAGGGATCTGGCACTGGAGCAGCCAGAGCTGGGTGGGTCTCTTCACTCTGGGCTGACCTGTTCCACCTCTCCCACTTCTGCTCAAGGGATGGTTCTTCATGGCCCATCAATCCCCCTGCGTTGAGCTCAGGGCTTCTCAACTTGTTCCTTGCTCCCTCTTCTCCCTCCACCTCCACCATCCATTTTCATTCCTCCCCTGGATCAGCCTTTCTAGGGGCCAATGGTCCTGGGGCAGCTTTTGGAGTGCCAGGGGTTTGTTTCAAATGCTCTGTGTTCTTTACACTGCAATAAAGGAGCTCTACCCCCCAGCCTGGGTAGAATAAATATTACCAAGCTTTGAGATCCTTGTTGCAACTTTTGTTTAATTCTGGAGGAAAAAAGAAAAACAAACCAGAAAAAAGCAGAAAGAAAAAGGACACAGGTAATTTCTGGATGCAGGATGCAGGGAGGATCCTGGCTGTGGCAGCAGTGATCCCTTAGGAGCAGTCCCATCTCACCTCTGGAGGAATCAGTGTCCCTGTGGTCAAGTTTTGCCCAAGAAGGTCAGAGAATCACAGAATCCAAGAATGGTTTGATTTGGAAGGGGCCTTAAAAACCCTTTTCTGACATGGGCAGGGAATCTTCCACTAGACCAAGTTGCTCAGAGTCCTGGTCCTCCAGCTCTGTGCTAGAATGAAATACAGTGAAGCCCGAATCGAGCAAGAAATTAAGATTCTCATTATTAAATGGGAGCCAAGTGCCTGAGAGTGAAAGATGGTGGTAGCCCCACTATTAATTCCTTTGGTTTCCTTTGGTGGCAGCTCCTGCCGTGCCTGCTGGGACACAGGAGGAGCTCCATCCATCACAGGCCTGGCAGTGGTACCCACTGGGAAAGGCCAGTTGTCACCTGATTTCACTTTGTTGTTCCACACACAGAGCACCTTCTCCCCCTCCTTAACCAGAAGAAAAAGGAAGAACAAATGGGAACATGTAAAATGCTTGTTACTTTGCATGTTTCACCTGGCTGGTGTTTCCCACTGGGCCGTTCAGGGGTGTCCTTTATTGTTGTTCACCAAAATAACTTTGCCCCTCACCTTGATGAAATAGGATACAACTGCAATCCTGGTCAACAAGTCCTAGGCCTGACTGGTGTGGCACCTCCTTGGCCAGTTGGTGACTCCCAGGGATGGGAATGAAACCCTCACTTCTCATTTGGAATGATGGATTTTACACCAGGGCATTGACCACAGCCATGAAATAAAGCACCACTTAATTGAAAAGAAAAACACAGGGCTGGGAGTGTAAAAACAAATTCAAGGTTTCTCTGCTGGTGGAGAGCAGGAGAGGTGGGTCGCTGGCAGGAATTTCTTGGAGGAACTTGCAGCTCCATTCCCTGAGGAGCCTGCCCAGAATTTACTCCAAGCCCTCTAAGCACCTACTCAAACAGGACTTCCATCACATCAAACTTGTCAAAAGCGGGTAATGCAGATGAAACACTTTAAAAGAATCTCATTTTCAGGACAAGCTGATCGCTCTTTCCTTGAAAATAAAGCCCTTGTAAAAGATCTTAATTTAAGCAGTCAAAGATTAAGCTGCCCAGAGTGATTGCCTGCTTTTGCTGCTGAATTTCCTGGCATTTAGCAAGTTAGCACGAGGCTGTTAATGGTGTGTCACCCTGCTCTGAGCCCCAGCTGGCTGGGAAATATCAGCTGGGGGACAAAAAGGAGACCACAGGGGAGGCTTTGGTGGAGACTGTGAATCCCAAGGAGTCTTGCAAAAAAATAGAGGCCTGTCCCAGTTTTGCTGAGGCCAAGACTGGGGTGCTGTGGTGGGTCTGGATGCTGGCACTGAGCAGGTGAACATCACCCCTACTGCAAGAGACCATTTTGGAGATGATCCTTATACAACTGGAGGAAATGAGGGTTGCAAATGGCCAGAGGGGTCATCTGCTGGCAGGGTGAGATGATAATATGAATTCTCATATGAGTTATCAGTTATCACAGAACCGTAGGATACAGTGGGTTGGAAGGGACCTTAAAGCTCATCTCATTCCACCCCCTGCCATGGGCAGGGACACCTCCCACCAGCCCAGGTTGCTCTAAGCCCTGTCCAACCTGGCCTTGGACACTTCCAGGGATCCAGGGGCAGCCACAGCTTCTCTGGGCAACCTGTGCCAGGGCCTGTCCAGCCTCACAGGGAGAAATTCCTTCCCAATATTCCATCTATCCCTGCCCTCTGGCAGTGGGAAGCCATTCCCTGTGTCCTGTCTCTCCATCCCTTGTCCCAAGTCCCTCTCCAGCTCTCCTGGAGCCCCTTCAGGCACTGAAAGGGGCTCTAAGGTAATAATAAAGAAATAATAAAATAAAGAGGTAATAATTGGTTTTCCTTCCTGAAGGCAGACTGAGACATGTCCTGACTTATTCATAGAATCATGGAACACCTTGAGTTGGAAGGGACCCACAAGGGTCATGGAGTCCAACTCCTGGCTCTGCAGAGGACACCCCAACCATCCCACAGTGTACCATGAACCAATCACACCACAAATCAATCAATCACACCACGAGTCAATCAATCACACCATGAATCAATCACACCACGAATAAATCACACTTGACATTCAAAGTCAATCGAGGAGCTTCCATCATGGGATGACACCTCACCTGAGCATCATCCCCCAGTTCCAAGAACTCCTTTTCACCATCTGAGCTCCTGCTCCTCCCTGGAGCTCTTTGCAGAGCCAGGACCCTCCTTTCCACCAAACCAAGAGGTTTTCTCTCCTCCTTGCAAAGTCTCTTCCTGCAGGCAACCCTTGGAGCATCCCCCACCTCTTCCTTGGCAGCAGCCTGCCATGGGACACCCCTCTCAGCCTGGGGCAAGGCCTGAAAACAGGCAGAAAACATGACTCCCATTTCCTCATCACCACAGAGAGAGAGGGATGGGTGAGGGAATCAGGAGAGAGGGATGGGCGAGAGAATCTCGGTGGGAAGAGCAGCAGTTTTCCCACTAACCCACAGGGGGTTTATTTGCCTCTGTTGAAATCCAGTGTGTAATTAACTGATCTCTGATAACATTTGCCTTGTCAGGATAGAATTCAGATCTTATCTCGTCTGACAGCACCATCCGTGGTGTTAATGCTGGGAAAGAAAGGGAGAAGCTGTAATTGTGGAAACCCGATTTAATTTGGGGATTCTGTTATCTTGTCACAGGGGCTGAGATTTCGCTAATAGATTCTGACTCTGGCAAAATTATATGCTCAAACAGATGGGATTTTAACAGACAAGATCCCAGTTGATATTTATGTGACGACACAGGAAAGTTCACTGAGTGTTTAGAAATGTGGCTTTGCTTCGGAAAACTGCTGAAGCCAAAGGGTCCAACCAGAGCTGCATCATCCCAGGGTGACCCAGGATGGGAGCAGAGGGTCATCCAAGCAGGGAGAGAGTGGTCCAAGGAGTTTAGATGGGTCAGAGAGAGCCTTTGCCCCCTTGAATGTGCCACAGAGCAGAGCACTGAGTTCCCACGCAGGTCACACGTGGAAAGTTTCCGAGGGATCAGCTGTGACTTGGCCATCCCAGCCAAATTCCTGCCTGAATTTTGACCACAGCATGTATGATGGGTCCCTGATGTGCTCTAGACTGGGTTTATAAATAAAGTCATTCCCTAGAAGAACAAATGCCCACAGAGCGTCTTCAATACCCTTCACAACCACCCTAATGGACGATCAATTATTTCTATTTATGGCAGAATCACAAACTCCCCACTAGAGAAACCAATTGCATCTCCATCAAGATTATTGATTAACTTGCAGAGCTTGCTAACAACCATCCTTAGGAGACCCCCTCCCTTCAGTCCAGCCTGAATCCAACACAAATCTTGCAAAAAATAGACTATTTTTTAGCATGTTGTGTGTGCAGGTGCCTGCAAAAGCACAAGGCTTTGAAAGACCCTTGAAAAATATTTGCCTGGAAACCCAAGTGGTGATAAAGCTGCCTGTTCTTGCTATCAGGCAGGAGCACGGAGCAGATGTCTGCTCCCTAACACCAAAACACTCAGGTCCAACAGCATAATCCAGCCGTGCTGGATTTACCCAACATTTTTATTTTCCCTGCTGGCTCCCCCCCCCCCCCCCCGCCTTTCCTCTGTGTAAGATAAGAGGAACGCTAAAAATAAATAAATAAATAAATAAAAATTCACAAACAGCCTTGTTAGTAGATACTGGAGGGGGGTTATCACTGTTATTTATTTATTTATAGCTGATTAATTCTTATCAGTGATGCCAGCTGTCAGCAAGACAAATGTGACACCCCATTAGCACCTGGTTCCCTGGGAATGTTTCGGGGATGACTGATGTTGTTTTGGTGAGGCACCCATTTGGTTTGGCTCAGGTCCCCGAGGTCCTGGATATCTTCCTTCCCCAGGAGCTCTCCAAAGCAGGGATGGGAGCAGCACTCCCCCCTCTCCCTGCCTCCCCTGTGTTCTCTGGAAAGGGAAAGGCTGCAATCTCCCTGTTCTTGGGCAGCACACAGGGATGGGAGAGGATGTTCCCTTGGGGTTTGCTGTGGGATCTCTGAGTCAGGGAGGACTGAGCTCTGACAAAGCCCAGTCTAGTCTGGCTGGAGCCCGGCCCAAAAGCTGCACTCGGCTGAATTTCAGCCAGAGCTTCCCACCAAAGCTGTGTCCTCCTGACTGACTGTTATTCCAGCCCTGACTGGGTGTTATTCCAGCCCAAAAGGGCTTCTGAGGACCAGCAGTGCTGGAGCACAGATGCTTCCCCAAGTCCTGCTCCGCCCTTCTGAGCCCTGTGATAAGACTTTAAAGATTCCTTTCTCTCCACAGCACCCTGGGGAGAGGGAAGGGTGCCCTGAGGTAGCTCCCCAGAGAGGGAGAGCATATTCTGCATATGGCAAGGAGGATTTTTTCCAAACCAGCCCTTTTCCAGACTGTCTGCTCCTGTCTTACAGAGGGACATGGCAGTGGCTGCTGGTGAGCTCAGCCCAGTGTCCAAGGACAGAGCATGGAGCAGAAAAGAACAAAAGGACATTTTTGATTGAATACCTGTGTTTCTGGAACATTTACAGCAGCCAGATTGATGTTTTTCCATTGCCATCATGAAAGTGCAAAGCCCCAAGTCCACAAAGTGTCACATCCCACGTTCCTGTGTCAGCAGGAACCCGACTGTGTGAACAGAGCCCAGACAGCACAGCTGCCCCAGTCAGGCTGGGCCACTGGAAAAGCCTGGGATTGTGAAACCATGGGGCAACAAAGCTGGAATGGCCAAGGGTTCACATCCCAAATACTGGGATCATCAACAAGCAGGGAGATGGGGCTGCAAGGGACAGTTTCCAGCTCTTGTCATGGAATCCCAGAATGGTTTGGGTTGGAAGGGACCTTAAAGATCATCTCATTCCACCCCCTGCCATGGGCAGGGACACCTTCCCCTAGGAAGTGTCTCTCTAGTGTCCACCACTTCTCTGGGGATATGGAGAGGGGGATATGGAGAGGGGGATATGGAAAGGGGACAGGGAGAGGGGGATATGGAGGGGGGATATGGAAAGGGGATATGGAGAGGGGGATATCGAGGGGGGATACACAAATAGGGATGGCAGAGAGAGATTTCATTATGCAGAACAAGTGCCACGTGCTGTGCTGCTCCCACAAGCCATAACTTTCCCATCCTGCCACCATCCCTCTTGGAGATGACAGGAATTGCATCTCAGTGAGTTATGGCAGGAGGAGCCCGGACAGAGGGATGATGGATTGGCCAGGCACAGTCCCCCCTAGGAAGTGGGAAGCTGTAAGACAGGCTCTACTGTGGTTACAGAACTTGTTTGGATTTTTTTTCCCCTTTTTTGAGTCTGTTTAGAAATGGCAGCTAATGGAAAACAGCTCTGGGGCTTTTATTTAATAAGCAGTTCAGGCTGATTTTTCCTTTGTAGCCCAATTTCTCCTACAAGAGGGAAGGAGAGGAGCTCAGGCCTGGGCAGGGCAGGGGGCTGTGCAAAGGGCAGATCTCTCAGAGTATCCATGCTGTGCCTCACACTGGCTGCTCCTGTTAGGAATTGCCCTCCATCATCTCCCCACCCTCTTGGAGGGTGCTGGAGACACAGCCAGCAGGACAGGAACCTCAAGGACTTGGTGCCATTTCAGCAGATTTCAAAAAGCAGTTTTAGGGCACATGCTTGTCTGGAGTATGGAGGGACTCCAGGATGGACCAACAGCAGATCAGGAGCATCTGACCTCCCAGGGCACCTGATCCTGGCTAGGGGTCCCCCCTGGGGCTCTGCCATGAGACCTCCCAGCATCCCATGAGGAACCTGGAGAGAACAGTCAGCAAAGGGCTCCTTTGGTTTGCTGGCCTTTAAAACCTGGGCATAAAGTACCATCTGAAAACCACATTGTAAATCCCATCTTATTGCACGAGAATGTTGGGCTGGTGGACCTCAAATTAATCTGTAAGCATTATTTTTCTAATTCCCTGTATTTCAATGGGTACCTAATTCCCTTACCCAGCTCTGAAAATCCCCAAGTCCAGAACTCATTTACACACGCTCCTATCAACCACCAAACCCATCTGGCTCCAAAAATTCGGATTTGGTTTAAGCAAAAAACCCTTGAAACCTTGCTGAAACTGTCCTATTTCTTATGCTTCCCCTTCTCCAAATCTCTAATTAGAAGACAAACATTCCTCCTCTTCACCGGTTGCTGTGCAGCTTCACACCTTCGTGTTTGTTTGCAAAGTGCTTGCTTGGAATGTGGTTTAGAAGTTCAGTTTAACCCAGGTTGTGGTTCTTTACACGTGGTGGTTAGAAATGGGATTTCTCTGGATAAAGACCAAGCACAGTCAGAGCACAGCCCTTCTCCAGGTTCAGGAGTCTGAACTGGTAGAGGAAGGGAACAGTGACAACCCAGGCAACTGGGGCAAGAGGAGCTTCCATTTCCACTGGAAACGTGTCAACATTGTGTCACAACATCCTGCTTGAAAACAAATAAAACGTCAGCTGAAAGCCAAGGAGGTTTTGTTTTCCCCATGAAATATTGAAATTTGCAGCGGGAAGCAGGGAGACCTCATGGAAAAAAACAGATATAAATCAATCTGTCAAAACTTAACCAATTATAGCCTTGGTAGGGAAACCTCCTGACCACGCTCCCCTCTCCCAGTCAAACAATCCTGGAAGGGTTTGGCTTGGAAGGGACCTTACAGATTATCCAGTTCCACTCCCTGCCATGGGTAGGGACATCTTCCACTAGCCCAGGTTGTCCCAAGCCCCTTCCAACCTGGCCTTTGGCATTTCCAGGGATGGGGCAGCCACAGCTTCTCAGTACAAGTCATGAACTCCCTCCACTGACCCACGTCCCCAAGTGCCACATCCACAAGTCTTGTAAATCCCTCCAGGGATGGTGACTCCACAACCATTTTCCATGAAGAAATGTTTCCTAACATCCAGTCTAGACCTCCCCTAGTGCACCTTCAGGACGTTTCCTCTTGTCCTATCACTTGTAGTAACAAGGGAAGAAAATTCTTTCCCAAGGGGAAGAAAAGCCTGTTTGTTAAAAGAGGTCCTTCTAATTCCATTGAGACCAAATATATGTTAAACTCCCAGGAAAATTTATTCTTCTCCATTTTGCTTGCTTTTTACTAGTTCTTTCTCTAATGGAGTTACTGAGAGACTTTTGAAAGCACAGAGCTTTATCTTAACCTCTGCTCCCTTTTTGGAAGTGATTTAGTGCAGTTCTCTTATCTGGACAGAATTAAAGGCCTGACAATATGTTTTTCCCCTGTTATCCACCCCCTCCAAAATTGCTACTGACTTTACATCGCTTTTTTGTTTGTTTTGTTTTGTTTTTTAAAGGAAAAAAAAATGAAATAGCTGATTGGTAAATTACTGTCCCTTTGTGAAGGTGGTTTGGAAAGCAAACAAGCCTTCCACGGGTGGCTGGCAAAGAAATGAGGAAGGAAACAAAAGCTGCTCACGGGGCAGGTCTTTGAAAAGTGGCCTGAACCGCAGATTAACTCTGTTTGCTTTGTGTTCGGGGATGTCTCGCCCGCCGGCCGGAGGGGGAGGAGGCCTTTGCTAAACGCACGGAACTATTTGCTGCACTGGGCTGGTGTTTCTCCAAGTCCTTCCACTGTAATGCCTCTGTTTGGAAACTTTCCACGGGTTGGGTTTTGCTGCGGGGCTCCGGCGCGGTCGCAGCGCTGCCTCATGAATGAAGCCCGACAGTGAAGCCGAGTTTAAAATCCGAGCCTTTATTTATTAAATAAATTGTGGTGACTCCTCTGTCACCCATCACATTTCTCCTCTGTGCTGCATGTTCCACAAAAACGATGCTCCCTGCAAGGAGCTACGAGGGAAGGGAGAGCAAATGGGGAGGAGGTGGATTTGGGGGGAGGCAATGGGTACCTGCTGGGCTGTGGGTTCGGGGCGCTCACATTCAGCCCCTCCCCATAGGTGTAATCCTATAAATGTTTGGCAAATGAGTGGGATTAACTCTTGGTTGCTTTTTCCACCTGGAAGAACAAATTTTCTACCTCTTATCCTGACGCTGCCAGCCAGAAGGGTTGCTCCAAAGAAGTGGAGGGAGGGCTGGGGGGATGCTCGGGAGAGCTGCTGAGAGCACTGCGCTGTGGGAAACACGGCTCATGAATAAAGCCCGACAGTCAAGCCGAGTTTGAGATCTGAGCCTCTTCCCGTTTCTGTTTGTCTGCCCTATCTGCTGGATCAGCTCTGTTGTTGTAGGGGACTGCAGCCCTGAAACTCAACCCTCTCTGCTGGAGAGAGCCCGGAGGGGCTGCCGGCTGCTCTCCCCTCCCACCCTGGAGCTCAGGATGCTGCTGAGAACATTGGATTTGAGGGGATTAAAGGACCTCTCGGCTGCTCACTCAGCCCTGACCTGCACATTTCAGATCCATCGTTTCCCTTTTCTCCATTTGTTTTCCCACACCGGCTTTTGACTCTCTAGCTGGGAAATCTGGTGCTCCGGGCTGGCACTGCCCACTTGTGTCACCTGGTGGGAGCAGAGCACCGGGGGGTGTTATCGAGGACGTGGCAATGGGAATACGGAGCCAGGCTGGGAGAGCTGGGGTTGTTCAGCCTGGAGAAGAGAAAGCTCCAGAGAGCCCCTCTGAGTGCATAAAGGGGCTTAGAAAAATGAGGGAGAGGGAATTTTTATATGGGCAAACAGTGATAGGACAAGGGGGAAAGGTTTAAAACTAAACGAGGAGAGATCTAAATTAAATATTGGGAGGAAATTTTCTTGTGAGGCCCTGGCACAGGTTGCCCAGAGAAGCTGTGGCTGCCCCTGGATCCCTGGAAGTGTCCAAGGCCAGGTTGGACGGGGCTTGGAGCAACCTGGGCTGGTGGAAGGTGCTCCTGCCCGTGGCAGGGGGTGGATCGAGGTGATCTTTAAGGTGTCTTCCAACCCAACCCACTCTGAAGCTGTGGATGTGCCTGGGGGCACAGGCAGTGCCAGCAAGGTGCCCAGGGCAGCCTCGAAGCCCTTTCCTGCCCTGTCACCCTACAGACTGTGTTGGGGACACCTGGGGGGAACAAGGGTGTCAGAGCCCCCCTGTGCAGCCCCAGAGAGCTCCTTTCCTGCCAGGCCATGATGTCCTCCCAGCTCAGGGTCTGGAGTACAAGTATTATGAGGAGCTCGTGGGTCACTGCATCCTTTAAGCCTTGGGAGCTCGGCTCAGCTTGCAGCAAAAGGGATTTAGCATGAATTGAGGCTTTGTTTCTCCCACCACAGTGCTCTCAGCAGCTCTCCTGAGCACCCCCACACCTCCAATTCTCTTAGAACAACCACTCTGACTGGCAGCAGAGCCTGGCACCATCAGGACAAGGAGAGCTTTTGTTCTTCCAGGTGGAAAAAGCAACCAAGAGTTAATCCCACTCATTTGCCAAACATTTATAGGATTACACCTATGGGGAGGGGCTGAATTTGAGTGCCCTGAACCCACAGCCCAGCAGGTACCCGTTGCCTCCCCCCAAATCCACCCCCTCCCCATTTGCTCTCCTTTCCCTCGTAGCTCCTTGCAGGGAGCATCGTTTTTGTAGAACAAGTAGCACAGGGGAGAAATGTGATGGGTGACAGAGGAGTCCCCACAATTTATTTAATAAACACTCCTGAGGACAGGGGGTGGCTGACAAGCAGATTTCACCTTGAGAGATGCCCAGGGCAGCTCTGCCCCGGCCGGGTCAGGAATGCTGAAGTGCAAAATGTGTGTGAAAACAGTCAGGAGACTTAAATACCAGATGTCAGTGGATGCTTGATGGAGTCGTTAGTGGGAGCACTGAAGTGGGCAGTGCTTGGGGGAATTAATGAAACCGTTCAGCCCTAACAGCAGGAAGAGGGAAAAGAGACTGTGCTGGGAAGGGATGATGGGAGGTTTGGAAAGAAATGAGGAGTCAATGAGGTGGAGATGTGCAGAGAGGCCACAACGGAGGTTTCTGCTCTAATGGCAAGAACAGGGGGTGGGAGAAGGGGCCAGGACCCAGAGGGTGTGAGGGAGCATTTGAAACAGAGCTGAATTTTGCTGGGTCTGGCACAGAGAGCGAAGCTTTGTGTCCTCTGACTTCCAAATGAGTGTGTCAGGGAGGTGGGAATTTCTCTGAGTGCTGGAGTCAGGCTTGTTGATGGGTTTGTGGGATTAGTGGGAAGCGGTGGAGTCCCCACCCCTGGAGGTGTCCAAGGAAGGACTGGAAGTGGCCCTCAGTGCTCTGGGCTGGGGGACAAGGTGGGCACTGGGCACAGGGGGGACTGGATGCTCTTGGAGGTGTTTTCCAACCTCAGTGATCCTGTGGCTCTGTGAAATGCTGTGGGGCAGCACAGAGGTGCCTCTGGGGCACTGCACAGGAGCACAACTTCAGAGAAGTAAAAGAAAAGGGGGAAAAGGCGTATTCAGAGCAGGCAGAACCCATGAATGTTATCAAATCTGCTTCAGTTATCAAGGCTCCAGTGAAGATTGGGAATCACTGGGTTTTTTAAAGGACACATCTTCACACACTCACAAAATCAAGTGAGAAAAGTTTGAAGTTTTTTCCTACAACAACTCCAGCGATTTGAATGATGATGAAAAGACAAAGGGCACAAATCCAGGTGGTAAATCAGTCCAGAGAGTGCAGCCCAGCGCCACAGCCCTGTTCTCCTCTTCCCTCATTAAGCACTTTTATAGCCCAGGCTGGGGGCAGGTGAATTTGCATTTAAACTTTCCTTCCCCTTCCATGGTGGCACCTTCTACCTGATGCCTCTTTGAATCAGGAGATGCAGAATTGTCAAAGGAAAATAAAATAAAATGTCACCTTTTTTATTTAATATTTAACCGCTGCTTAGACTCCTCCAAGAAAAGACCCTGATATTACTGTTTGGATTGAATTATGATGGCTCCTCCTGAAAGTTATATATTGCTGGTGCTCCATTATTCATTAATCGTAGCTTTTCCTGTCAAGATCAACATGTACTTCTCAGCTGGTGCCTTGGCTGTGTAATGCCTCAGATAGGCAGGGAATGTAAAAAAGATGCTTCTTAATTGTTTGGGGATTTCAGACATGGCTTTTAAAATGTCAGTGATGGTTCCTGAAAGATGGCATCTCTTTTCCCGGTGAGCTCAGGATTGCCAACAGATGTTACCAGCCCCTGGCTGCACCCTCTGCTTTAGGAGCTACAGGAGAAGGAAACAATGTCAGGAAACAGGCAGAGAGCTCTGGATACAGGCAGAGAGCTCTGGATACAGGCAGAGAGCTCTGGATACAGGTGGAGAGCT
>NW_020897757.1:0-67854 GCF_003984885.1 Neopelma chrysocephalum | reverse complement strand
GCTCTGGATACAGGCAGAGAGCTCTGGATACAGGTGGAGAGCTCTGGTTATGGATTCACTCCTGGGGAGCTGAGATAAAAACCAAACTCGGGGATTCCGTGCAACCCGCACCAGCCCTCGCTGTGCCAAGGCTGGAAGAGGTGTTGGGCTTCCAAGGAGTGATAGAGCTGCCACCAGACAGGGAAGTTTAGGGGGAAGGAGGTAAATTTAGGGAGTTTTCTGGCCTGGGTCAAATCCTCCCTGTCCAACAGACCTCACCTATGTGAGGCACTGGGGGTGAAGGTGCTGGGTTCCAGACAGTTTGCACAGGCTGCAGCAAGGGAGGCTCCAGCCTGTAAATTTTGGGCTTGTTCTCTTGCACTTCCCTACCAAAATTACTGCTACATCATCCCCTAATCACCTCCTCAGGATGCAGATTTCCCAACAAACCTTAACTGCCTGTTTTGTGGGGTCAAAGCACCAGCACACCCCACAGCAGTGTTCAACAGGGAGGGGGAGAGAGGAGAGCAGGGGGAAGGTCCCCGTGGTGAGGGCAGCTCATGGTTCCACCAGTGCAGCTGGATTTGGAGGCTGGTGCAGGACCCCAGTGCTGTCCTTGGGCAGCACACCAGTGTCTGTGTGTCTGTCAGGACATGTAATGAGCTGAGAGGTGCTCAGAGGAGATCACCCACCCACCAGCCCTTCTGTGACCTGCTGATCATGAGGTCAGGGTGGAGAAATGTTGTTTTCCTCTGTTTTCCTCTTTCTGCAAGCAGGACGCTCTTCAGGACACGAGGTGGTGCAGAAAAGAAGGAAAAACTACAGGTTTCAGCAGAGCTGGAGTGAGTTTTACTTGTGCTGAGGAAGAAAACTTGTGCCCAGAGGAGCCTTGGCTGCCCCATCCCTGAAAGTGTTCAAAGCAGGCTGGACAGGGCTTGGATCAACCTGTGCTAGTGGAAGGTGTGCCTGCCCGTGGCAGGGGGTGAGATGAGCTTTAACATCCCTTCCAGACCAAAACATTCCGTGATTCCATGAAGAACAACCCCAAAAGCCACGGCAGTGTCTGGGCTCTGCCCTCCCCACCCTCTGCCCCTCTGTCCCTGCTGGCAGAGTTCAGCTGTGCCCCCTCCCCAGGAGAAAACAAAATGTCCCCAGATGTCCCTGGGACACGGGGGCTGTTTCCACACTCACTGAACATGTCTCTTACAGGGCAGATGGGAATCCAATATTCAGTGACAGCCCCGTGCTCCCCTCACTTGTCCTTCAGTTTAATGGGATACAGGCATAAATCATAGATCTGATACTGCACATGGGCTCTGGCTATATTTTTTTTATAAAGAACATTTGCTCTGATTTATAGAGCACTGGGTTTTGAATTAGTCTAGCTTGAAAACTGAATCAAATCTTTCCATCAAGCCTGTTTTTTTGCATTATGGATGGCTTAGCTGTTTAGTAATGGAATGCCAATCAGCCATTGCTGCTCTCCGTGGGCAATGCTGAGAGGATCATTTCGGAACATAGACTCTGTGATTACCTGAAATGAACTGTAAAATTGTATTTTGTTTAAAGCTTTCTCTTCTGCTGGGAGATTCCAGAGCCGACTGGGGAGTCACGTCGCTGGCGTGACGGGGGTTAAAGCGCCGAGGGAAGGTTCATTCCTGAGGTTCTGCCAGTGTGGAACCAGGATGATCCTTTCCTAAGGTGCAGGGATGTCTTAGAAGTCAGGCCCAGAGCTGAGATTTAGCCTACAAAAAGTGGGATATGGGTTTTTTCTTACTTTAAAGCAGACTCTTGGGGATGGACCTGTGCAGGGCCAGCAGTTGGACTCGATGACCCTCGGGGGTCCCTCCCAACTCGGCATATTCTGGGATTTTGGGGCTGTTCTCCCTGCTTGGGGAAGGTGAACTGTGTAGGCACGGATTGCTGGAGCCAGGCACCACCTCCACGAGCCTGTATTCCCTCAAAAACCTCAGCTGCACTTGGAGCAGCTTTGAAAGAAGAAAAAGAGGCAACGCAGCCCCGAACTTTGCCCGGGGCTGGGGCAGCTCCTCCTCACAGCTGTGGATGCCTGGGGACAGACGAGAGTTAGAGGGCAAGGAAAGTCATAAACTGAGTGGTTCCTACTCCCCCCAGCACTCCCAAAGCCTGGCCTGAGCCAGAACACCCTCCCAGGGACACAGGGAGAGCCCAAAACCCACAGCCCACACCGAGCTCGGAGCTCCCCAGGAAGCCCCTGTGGAAGACACGTCCCACCAGAGCACAAAAAAAGATGAATATTCAAAAACTCCCCCCGTGTCCCCAGGTCAGGGGGACCCTCCCCAGCAAATCACCCACTTTTCTTCCAGTCAGAATTTGCCAGATTTCAGCTTTAATGCACCTTCCTCCAAGAAAGGCCCTTGACACCAAGGAGACAGACAACTCATATTTTTCCCTTGTCACGGGAGCATAAAAAATAAGCTGTTTTTCAATCAAACAACCCAAGGTTCACCAAATCTTTCATATTCAACCTGAGTGAATTATTCAGTGGATTCTTTTGCTGTATTTAATGAGTTCCAGCCTGATTTGGACTACGTGGAAGTTTACAAACACGCTCTGTCTGCTCCCATCCATCTCAGTGTGAGAGACTCTCTGAGATATTCCTTTAAAGTCACGTTTAGTGGCTTTGGGTTGGGTCTCATTAATACAGAAATGATTTTACTAAAGAGCTCACACACTAAACCCACTCTGCAGAATACATCAGCAAAATCACTTTAAATGGGCTCAAATAAATAACTTCCCGGAGCTTTTATATGCAGAACATCTAAGCTGAGATATACTTGAATGGTTACATGAAATCCATGTTTTTATATAGAAAACTGATGCAATTCCACGTGAGATAATGACAGGACAGATGCAGGGGCACAGTTACAAGCTGGCAACGGGGAGGAAAGGGGTCCCTGCCTCACCTCAGCTGCTCTGAGGTAAATTTGGGCATTTTAGCTGATGTTTTGGTGCCTTGACTGCCTTTTCCACCCTCCCTTCAGCCTCCCTGTGTGGGTTTTGCCCAGTGCAGCAGAGCCTAACCTTCCCATCCCTACATACCTAACAATGGAAATTAAAAAAAAATCAGGAGGAAAAAAATGAATAGTTACATGAGTCTCAGCCTCCAAATTGGCTGCTTTCCTGCAGATTTGTGTCTGTGAGTTCTGGTTGAGACCCTTCCTGCCATTAAGTCTCCTCTGTTTTCCTCCCCCTACTCCTGAGCCACAGCTCTGAGTGTCACTCAGGTCACTCCTGGGGACTTTCTCTGCTCAGCTGCCATTGACAGGAGGTGGCAGAAACATCATCAGGAACTTCAATTCCTCTGGCAAATTTGCCTGTAAATAACAAACACATTCAAAAATTCCAGAGGTGGGAGAAAGGCCAACTCCACACCCACGTGCTCACAGCGTGGACTTACTGCAGAGCTCCATTTCCTCAGGAAAACGGACTAAAGAGCTGAAGGATGTTTCCTATTTGTAAAGTGTGTGGAGGGTGTGATGTGTCAGAGGTGAACTGAGGGTGAGTGGGACTGTCCCTGCCTCAGGATGTCAAAACCACCTCATTTTAACTCATTTTCAGCCTGACACACGAAGCACTGAGCATTAATTCCCAGGTGGTGAGTTCCGTACCCGGGAACAACAATACGTGTTTGATTGTGCCAGTGCCACTGGATTGTGCTCCACGAGGGTGTCCCTGGAAGGTGCCAGAGCTGGGATCTTTCTCAGTGGGAACAACCATGAGCTGTGATGTATCACTTCACTCTGGAAACATTTATAGCATGTTCCTCACAGTGGGCAGCTGCAAAGCAGCTTCTTAAGCTTTTATCACAGCAGGGCAATATCGACAGCCAGTGAACTTTCCCTTTCTGCAGCAGTTACAGAGGGATGGGTATTAAAACCCTCCTCCCCCCTCCGGCTCCCTGTCGGCTTTCCCTGTGCTAAAAAACCAGCTCATCACGGGCTTGTGTCTCACCAGGAGAGGGGTTCTGGGGAAGGTGGGGCTGTGCTGGAGGGGGGACACACAGCAAACCAGCTCCAGCCATCCCAGCCACTGGACATCAGGGGATAATGCCCTTGGGGCGAGGGGAAACAGCCACAAGATTTCCCTAAAGCTGGGAAAATCACCTGCAGCTGCAGGATGGCACCCACAGATCCTATTGCAGCACCCACCCACCCCCCTGACACCCAGCAATGCTATTCCAGCACCCACACACCCCCCTGACACCCAAGGACCCTATTGCAGCACCTGCTCTACACCCAAGGACCCTACTGCAGCACCCACATACCCACCTCACACCCAAAAATGCTATTGCAACATCCACACACCCACCTTACACCCAACAATCCTATTCCATCACCCACCCACCTTACACCCAACAATCCTATTCCAGCACCCACTCTACACCCAACAATCCTATTGCAACACCCACCCACCCACTTTACACCCAACAATTCTATTCCAGCACCCACAAACCCACCTTACACCCAACAATTCCATTCCATCACCCACCCACCTTACACCCAACAATGTTATTGCAGCACCCACCCACCCATCTCACACCCAAGAACCCCACTCCAGCACCCACCTTACCCCCTGCCCAAACTGGTGACTGTCAGGGTGGGTCCCCTGGACTCTGTGGGACAAAATCACCAGTGGGAGATGAGGAAGAGGCCACAAGGGCACACTAATTCCTAGGGAGTGACAAGTTTGGCAGCTGCACATGACAAGGAAAGAAGGGACAAACACGTGTCCCTTTGATGCTCTGCCTCCGCTCCACCTGCCTCTTCCTCCCCGTCTCTTTTCTCTGCTCAGAACTCCAGCCAGGGGTCAGGAAAGCAATGAGCAGATTTCCTGGTATCCAAGCATTTGGGGTCAGGATCTTTTAACACAGGGGCACGTGAGCTCAGCATCCAGCCCGTGGCCCTATTTATTATCTGGATCGTTATTATTGAAATATCCCTCACGATTCCTTTATCGATCCTGGCACACAAAGGGCATTCAAATCTCTGCTAAAAGAGCAGCTCCTCTGCAGGGCTCAGCCTGGATGGACGGGGAGAAACGACAATTACTGGAATCAAAGGCTGGAGAATTGCCAGAATTTTGGTCCAGGGTGCACTGGGTGGTTTTGGGAAGGGGTCTGGAAGAAGAAAGGATCAAAAATTGGAGGGATGTGCCGAGTGGATTCCTGCTGGGGATGCCTGGCACAGCATTCGGCTCCTAAACATCCTGAACATCCCTCCCTTTGCACCAGGAGTTCTGGGCCCCTCACAGGAAAGACATTGAGGGGTTGGAGTGTTTCCAGAGAAAGGAACAGAGCTGGGGAAGGGGCTGGAGCAGCAGGAGCAGCTGAGGGAGCTGGGGGGGTTCAGCCTGGAGAAAAGGAGGCTCAGGGGGGACCTTCTGGCTCTGCAACCCCCTGACAAGAGGGGGGAGCCGGGGGGGGGTCGGGCTCTGCTGCCAGGGAACAAGGGACAGGAGGAGAGGGAACGGCCTCAAGCTGTGCCAGGGGAGGGTCAGGTTGGTTGTTAAAGAAAATTTCCTCACCAAAAGGGCTGCCCAGCCCTGGCACAGCTGCCCAGGGCAGTGGTGGAGTCCCCATCCCTGGAGGGGTTTCAAAGCCACGTGGATGTGGCACTTGGGGACATGGTCAGTGGTGGCCTCGGCAGTGCTGAGGGATGGTTGGACTCCATGATCTTGGAGGGCTTTCCCAATTCAAACAATTCTCTGATTTCGTCCTTCTACCCTTCTCCCTAAAACGCTGGGAAACCTAGTGTTTAAAAGCTCCTGGATCCCCATTCCCAGGACAGAGCGTGGCTCCCTGCTTTCCAAAAGCTGCCCAGCGAGCTGTGCTTCTCCTGGAGGGACACACAGCCTTGGGGTCAGCTCCTGGAGCTGTCACATTGGGGTGGCCACACACATCTTGGAGGCAGAGCAGGGCCTCATGTCCCTGCTCGTGGGAGGACAGGATGCCCAGACCCAGCTGTCCAGTTGATTCATATTGCAATTTCTGAGACTCTGAATTATTTGTAGAGAAAAAGCCAATGCAGTGACTTGCCCAATAACTTTCTGTTGAATGATCCTGCATTCAGGCCCCGGGAAAGGGGACATAAGCAGATGGAAAGGGGAAAAAAAAGAAGATATTTTTAAAATTTAGGGGTTTTTTTTTCCCTTCTCTGCTCTAAAGGCAAAGCCTGAGCTCAGCAAGGTTATCAGCAGCCCTGGGCATGGCCAGGGCAGAGCTGTGGCCCCACAGGGAACAAGGACTGCTCCAAAAACACGGTGTCCTCTCCTTTCTGGGGGTGAATAGAACCCCTCTGTCCCCATAGCATCCTAAATCCTTTCTCTGTCTCTCTCCCCACTCAGGTTTCCAGCTATTTATCTGTGTGCATCAACTAGATTAGATAAAGATTTAGGTGTAAGGACAGATGGAGATGGATTGGGAGAAAGCTGTCCAAGCATCCATCTGCTCCCCCACCTATCCATCCTGCTTCTTAAGTCCAGAGACATTTCCCATCATCAGGAGCGAGCTCTCCTCCCAGATGAAGACTGAGGACAGATGGATGGATGGCTGAGTAGATCTTTATTTAATCTCTCCATCCATCCTCCTGATGACCAGCTTGCCTCCCAATTTTTTCTCTGCCTGTCTATGCTCAGAAACCTGATCCATCCAGCTCCCAGTTAAGGATTTACTCCAGCTCCTCTCATCAGAGAGCAAATGTGTTTGACCCTTCTCAGCCCCTATGGAATTACCTGCGTTGCTCCTTGGTTTTGTTGTGGTTTTAATGGAGAGGAGCAGAGCCTGAAAACAAGCAAACACCCCAGTGCTCTCCCCAATTAAATAGCAGGTTAATCATCACCAGGAGCAGCATTCCAGCAGCCAGGAAAGGTTCAGAATGAGGGAGCCAGCCCAAAAATCACATAAAAAACCCCACAGCTCCCGTAGCATCAGTGGATCACATCCCTTTGGATGGCCCCAGCTCATCCATTGCTGGTTAAAACCTCCCCTGGGCAATTTTCCCATGAAGATTTTGTTCTGCAACACCTTGGGTCTGATTAAACACCCAACTTCCATCCCCTCTCCCTCACGCCCCGGTGGGTAATTTATGATGGCTCACAACACGCTGCTGTCAATGTTCCCTGCTGCTCTTCCCTCCCTGGAACGCTGTTCCCACACTGGAGAGAAACCAGCTCAGCCAGTGACAATCACTGCTGCCCTGAAAAGGTTGCAGCAAGACTATATCACACCTTAAACCCCAAGAAAATTAAAGGAGGAGGGAAAAAAATATTGACTTGGAGGCCAGTTAAGTCCTCATCAGCCCAAGGGGGAAGCTGGGACTTTAGGAAATGTCTGTTTGGGAAAATAACTTTTGCTTCATCCAGCCTCCCCCCCTTTCTGGCTGCCTCTGGGACATTTTTGTCTTTGTTCGTGTTTCAGCCTTGATATTTGCAAAATAAAAGGCATTTCTGGTTCGAAATGGTTCTGCTTTTCACAATGTGGGGCTGATGATCGTGAAATTAATTCTTACAAAACACAAAGTTAACATGGCAGAAACAGACACAAAAAAACCTCCCCAAAACCGCTGAGGGAATTATTTGCACAGATCAAAAGCAATTTACTCTGCCAAAGCTTTTATATTGCAAATGGTATTTGAGAGCTGCTCTTCCCATCCCAGCGTGGTTGGCAGAGGAGGTTTGCTGATCCTAAAATATTTGGCAGGGCCGGGAAACTTTTCCTCATCCTGTTTAAAGTGTCAGGCTCGTTTCCTGGAGGTGGAGGAGTCACAGGGAGCAAGACCCAGGGCAGCCCCAGGAAAGTGGTTGAGGCATCACCACGTTCCCATATGCACATCTAATATCAATATTCCAAACTAAGGATCAGGAGCTGAGGCTGGATGAGGCAGGAGCTGGATCAGGATGAGGCAGGAGCTGGATCAGGATGAGGCAGGAGGGTCACACAGCCAGGGTGAGGTGCCTTGGGTGCAACATATTTTGGGAAATATCTGCCAGGAGGTATTTGAGAGCTGCTCTTCCCATCCCAGCGTGGTTGGCAGAGGAGGTTTGCCGATCCTAAAACATCTGGCAGGGCAGGGAAACTTTTCCTCATCCTGTTTAAGTGTCAGGTTTGTTCCTTGGAGGTGGAGGAGCCACAGGGCAGCCCAGGGAAGCGACTGAGACATCAACATCTTCCCACATCCACATCCAATATTAATATTGCAAATTAAGGATCAGGAGCTGGATCAGGATGAGGCAGGAGGGTCACAGAGCAAGGATGAGGTGCCTTGGGTGGAATATATTTTGGGAAGTGCCCTGGCAGGCAGGAGGGAGCAGCAGGCCAGGGAGAGGGCAGCTGCCTGTCTGCACATCTCCCATCCCAGGCAGTTTGTCCTTCATTTCCTGAGCTACAAATTCACTTGGACACATGTTCTGAATTTAGAAACAAGCACATTCAGTGGAATTCATATTTTATGAGGCTCCTTTTAGGGGCACGTTGTAAAAGAAATTACTAAATCTGATTTTTCCATTCTCTCCAATCTCTTAAAACCACCTAACGAGTGTCAGGGAACATAAAAGGACCTGCTCAGGCTGTGCCATGAACCAGAGCCTGGGAACATCCCAGAATTTACTATGTGCCAGTGACACATTTAGGGTTAGAAGATGGTTTTTCTCCCTAGAGCAGCCCAGGAGAGCTTTGCCATTATCCCTGAAGCAGGTCTGGGGAGGAATCAAGTTAAATATTCCAGCCCTGGAGCTGAAGAAATGTGCTCTGGTGGTCCTGGAGATGGGTTTTCCATCTCCTACTTTATTTGTCATTTAATTTTCCGAATGGCACACGCAGAATCCCATCCAAAAAAGGGCTGAGTCTGTAAAGCCCAGCACTCAGACCTTTGACAGCTCAAAGCTGCCATTCTAATATTTGGAGATATAGAGATATATGTGCATAAATACACTTCAACTGTCCACTTAGTGCTGACAAAATGTCAGGGCCTCACCTTTGCAGAAGAGACTCGTGGTTTTCCAGCTGTCCCAGTGGATAATTGGAGACAAAACATGGATGTACTGCAAATGCAGAAAGCAGGAAACCCCACTGCCTTCCCCCAAAAGCTTCCCCCCTAGAAATGGAGGATCCTCAAACTGTTGGAAATGACAGAACTCTTTAATAATTTTAATTAATGGTTTTCATCAACTTTTAATAAATTGTTATAATTAATCATAACCAATATATATTAATTATTAATAGTGTGTTATTCTTAAGTTACCCTTAGCCAGCATTTAGTAAAGTTGTCGTAAGCTACTTTTGTGGGAACACAGCTTGGGAAAATTAGTGAAACTTTAAGTTTTGATAAACTAATTAAGCCTGGGAGAGAAAGATGGAGTGTTGAGGTTGGACGTCTGGAATGCACAATTTATGGGCCTCAAGTACATTTTGCAGAAACCAGAAGATAAAGAAGAGACTAACAAAGAGTCAGAATATTGGGAATTCCCTACTGGAGGAAAAAGATACTGAAAATATGGGCTAATTAACATAAACAGCAAGAAATCCATAACCAACAGTGGACAGAATGATAATTAATGAGAATTATGTAGTTTAGAACCAATGAACACTGATTTCTTTGTTTGCTAATGATGCATAAATAGATGAAAAGGTTTTGTAGGTGAAAAGGTGAAAAGGGTCTGTGTGGAGACTGGGATTTTGTCAGTCACTCCCCCACCTCCTGGCCAGAATAAAGCAATGCCTGACTCACCAACACTAAAAAGACAATGGTAGAGGGTTTTATTCATCCTGATAATTTTGGAGGATTTGGTAACAAAGCCACAGTTCCCCTTCAAAAGTCAAGGTGGGCTTTGTGTGCTTGGCTGTGTCTACATTAATAATGAGGGTATATGAGTTGTACAGGGTGTTTTGGAGTGGTCTCACCCTTATCCCACACTCTGGAAAAGTCTGGGGTGCTCCCAGAGCACCTTCCCATCCAGGAACCAGTTCAAGCTCTCCAGGATGGCTCCAGAGGGTGAACAAAACAGGGTCAGTGGCAGATCCCTTCACAGGCACATCCTGATCTCAAATAAGCCACTAAAGGCAGTGCCCCCAAGGGCCGAGTCACCAATGCTCACTCCCAGCCAAAGCCCAGAGTTTTGGAAATCTGAGTTTCCCTCCACCCTCTCCAGCCTATAAATCACCCCCCAGACATTTGTTTTTGGGGAAATATACAGTCCCTGCCACAACCAGCCAGAGATAAAGCTGTAAGTGTTAAAACGTGCGTCTAATCCCTTTAATAGATCTCTCGCTATTAATTTCAGCAACTCGCTCCGGCTTTGCCAGGCCCTGTCATTATTCCTGGGGATTAGATCTTCAAGGTGGCCTATCTGCTCTATCCAAAACCTTTTCATATTTCAAACCCTGGAGGGGCACTTTGCATTCAGCACAAACCAGCCCAAGACCTCCTGGAGATGCTGAACTAGTGAGACATCAATCTGCCACCCGGCTCCCAGGGAAACAAATGGATACAGGAGAAAGGGAAAAGGGCTCTGTCCTGTGTTATTCGGCTCCAACACAGCTCCAGGTACAATTTACTCATTCATTGAGTATTGGGAAGGTGCATTTTGGCAGCATCTTTGTAGGACAGTTCAGGGCCCCTCATGTCAAGAAGGACATTGAGGGGTTGGAGCGTGTCCAGGGAAGGGAACGGAGCTGGGAAGGGGCTGGAGCAGCAGGAGCAGCTGAGGGAGCTGGGGGGGCTCAGCCTGGAGAAAAGGAGGCTCAGGAGGGACTTTCTGGCTCTGCAACCCCCTGACAGGAGGGGGGAGCCGGGGGGGGTCGGGCTCTGCTCCCAGGGAACAAGGGACAGAGGAGAGGGAACGACCTCCAACTGTGCCGGGGAGGGTCAGGTTGGACATCAGAAGGAATTTCTCACTGAAAGGGTTGTTGAGCATTGGCAGGGGCTGCCCAGGGAGGTTTGGAGTCCCCACCCCTGGAGGTGCCCAAGGAAGGCCTGGCCGTGGCACTGAGTGCTCTGGGCTGGGGGACAAGGTGGGCATCGGGCACAGGAGGGATTCGATGACCTTGGGGGTCTTTCCCAACCTAAATAATTCCGTGATTCTGTGACAGTTCAGAAAAGAGCAGCACTGACCTGAGAGTCACCAGAGCAAACCTGGTCACGTTTGTGCCCTTCTAATCGACCTCCTCGGGCACACTGAAGGTCAAGTGGCAAAGTTGCCCTTCTGATCTAATCACCCATGGATTTTTAAGACACAGCAGGGAGCAACCGAGGAGCCTCCATGTCCTTCCCCGAAGTTAACGGGCCCTGACGTGTCTCATCCTGGTGCTGAGAGACAGCAGGAGCTTCAAGGATGAGTTTGCAGCTGACACCTCCCCGTGGCCCCCGTGGGTCCCCAGCCACCCCCGGGCTGCATTTGCAGCTCAGCATCTTTCATATCCACACAAAAATCACGGCAGGGAAGGGCCGTCCTGCTCGACAACCGTGTCTCCCAGGCGAGCGGGGAATTTATAGCCACGAATTCTCCCACCTCAGCTCTGAACTCGTGCCCAGCAAAGGTGAGCACTGCCTAAGGGAAGGGCAAAAAAAAGAGCCCGGCAAGGACATGGGGAATGCAGCCTCCTCCTCCCAGCACATTCCAGGCTGTTTGGGAACAACCAGCAACCAGATGCTTCCAGCAAAAGGACTGCGGGACATTAATTCACAGGCGGCTCAGCTCATAAAGTTGGGCGAGGCGAAAGAATTGAGCTGGATCCACTTGTCATGTCCCCTGTCCCTCATTCCGTGCCTTTGTTGGGATGCCAAAGCCAATCAGGAGGTGCTGAACCTCCTTGGCTCGTGTTCATTTCTGGTAAATAATGACTATTAGTATTCAGGCCAAAGACCTCCAGGCATTACACAGCTCAATATTTTCTGCCCCTGGAACAAAGACAATCCATTTCACATGCAGAACACAGGAGTGCAACCTTTTGTTACTTTGAGTTTCTTAAATTTTTATCTCAAAAATCGATGGAAGGAATTGGAATTCCACATCTCATTTGACGGCCAGGAGAAAAGGAGCCAGAGCACAAGGGAAAATTATGAAAGGGGGGGGAAAGGAAGGAAAAACAACCCCTAGGTCATCCAAATATGCTCATAAATTCTTTCACAATTTAATTACTGGGCGTTCTGTGCTTTGGTTTTAAAGCTCTGAACAAGGGCTGGGGTTTTTTTGATGTGTGTTTTCCCCCCCACCCCCTGCAGAGTCTATAGAGTTGCTTGTCTTTTGTAGTAGATCTTCTCAGAGAATGAAATCATTCTCCATCCAATTAATCTAATTAGAACGTAATCAAGTGGTAGAGATCTGTGCGGCAGCGTGAGTGATTAGGAAAAATTACCTCTCTGCCAAAGAGTTTAAATTTAATTTTAGTTCCGTAATCTAAAGCCCAAATACAGGAAAGTGTAATTTGCACTGCAACGCTTCTGGGTAGGAGAGCAAATTTCAGCTGTGTGCAAACAAACAGCCTCGTGTTTCACAGCTCAATCCGGGCAAAAACGGCAGTTTCCATTTTCCAGGAGGATTTGGGAAGACACTCTTTGCTCAGGATCACACGGCAGGGGGTTGGGAGCTGCACTGGGTTTGAGTGGGAGAAGAGAAGGCTCCAAGGAGAACTTAGAACCCCTTCCAGTGCCTACAGGGGCTCCAAGAGAGCTGGAGAAGGACTTTGGACAAGGTCCTGGAGGGACAGGACAAGGGGGAATATCTTATACTGGCAGGGGACAGGATTAGATGAGGTATTGTGAAGAAACTCCCATTGCTCAGCCAGAGCAAAACAGGGGTGGAAGAGGGAGAAAAAAATTGTTTTCAGGGTTATGAGTCTCAAATTTATGAATTCCAGAGCGTTTTATGTATTATCTATATAATATAATAATATAATATTTAATTATATAATAATTAATAAATTATTAATTTATTTATTATAATATAATCTTTATTATTATATTTTATATATTGTATGTATTATATTATAATATAATCTTTATTATTATATTAATTATAATATAATATATATTTATTATTATATAATAATAATTATATTTATTATTATATAATAATTATATAATAATATAGTATAATAACGTGATATATAATTTTAATTTTAATTATTTTAATATAATAATATAATATAATAATATAATATAAATTTCATGTTATCAATAATACATATATATATATATATACACAAAAATGAGCACTCCCTACCCTTTTCTTCTCTTTGCAATATTCTGAAGCATTTTTGGGGTGAAGCATTTTTGGGGTAAGGCATTTTTGGGAGAATTGGGGTGGCTGCTCAGTTCTTCCCCTTCCCCTGCCACCGATCCCCCTAGCCCTGGCTGTGGTGACAGTGGTGGCCATGAGGATTTTGCCCCCTTTTTAGGACCCCCATTGAAGAAGACATGACCCTTCAACCCCCTGAAGGAAAGGGGTGAAAGCAAAGGGAAAAAGAGACGCGGGAAGGGGAACGAGGCAGGAAAATGAATTGCTTAAACCTTCTATTCCTCTTCATTACCTCGAGCTTTCTGTGAGTCCCAAGGTTCATTTAGCAGCTGTAAGTGGCCTGGTGCCTTTGTGTGTACGAGTTGTCATGGCTGCTGCTCCCATTAATGTTCTGCGCGGAACCGGAGCATCGATGTGACCGATGGACCCCCTGCCACAAATCCATAATTGCCCCTTGTTGGATGAGATGGATGGGCTTGGAGTGTTGGGTGAGAACAGGGACAGGGAGGTGCCATTGCAGGATCCCAGCGTCGTTTGGGTTGGAAAACATCCCTGAGATCGTGGGACCCTGTGTCTGATCCCCACCTTGTCCCCCAGCCCAGAGCACTGAGTGCCACGGCCAGTCCTTCCTTGGACACATCCACCACCCCCCTGGGCAGCCCCTTCCAATGTTTAACAACCCTTTCCATGAAGAAATTCTTCCTGATGTCCAACCTGAACACCCCCCTGGTGCAGTTTGAGAATCAAACAGGAGGCAGCTGGAGCCCCTGAAGCTCAGACGATCCCATGAAAACCTTTCCTTTTTTTCATAAGCCAAGGCCAGGTGATGCTGTATCAGCAGCCTGAGGGATTCATTTGCATGAAACATCTCATTTTTTAAATTTTTTTTTTAATACTAAATTGTGTGTTTTGCAGAGAACCCTCAGAATTGCTTTAAAATCTGCTGCATCTCTGCACAAACCCACTGGCCAGGACAACCAACACCCTGGTTCTGAATAAAAACAGTGAGGTGAGATGACATGGTCTGAACACAGAGGAACATTCATCTTTTCCCTGAGCGAATATCATTTTTTATGGATTTTTCCTAGCACATATTTGTAGGTTTGCTCATACCCTGTGCTCCTTTCTCACAGGGGGCAACTCCAAGGGTTTTTCCTTTGGGCCTCTCTTAAAAAAATAGGAATTCTTTAAAAAGAAAATACAGTGTAGCTCAATGTTGAGGTGTGGGAAGGAGGGTGGGAGCTGCTGGCAGTGGTGGGACAGCCTGGATTACACAGAGATCCTGATTTTTCTGAGTTTGAAAGTCGAGAACTGAGGTCTTCATCCTGCCAGGAGCTCCCCAGGCTTGATGAGGTCTTGGTTCACTTCTCAGCCTCCTTCTCCATGTACAGCCTTCATGGAAAAGAACTGGGGTTTCCCATTTGCAGTCATCAAAATACATTTACAGACTGATAGATAGTTTCACTAATGCCTTGGAATGTATATTTTAGAGGAACAGTATAAATATTTTGGATTGTCATTCACTAAATCCGTGTTCCTTTGGAGCTTGCTGGGAAGGAGGTTGCACAGGGAACAGTCTGTGGGTTCCTGAAATCTGCTTTTGAGGAAAAATCTGGCTCTTTTATGTTTCTTGCTTGTTTCCCTCCAAAGAAAGGCTCTGTCATGGTGCCCTTCCCTCCCAGGCTGGAGCTGGGAGGGAACAACGTGCCCAACATGGGCCTCTCCCTCCTTTCTCTTTCAAAAATACTAAAAATCCAGCAATAACTGCCCCAAAGGCCTCGAAACCTAAATCCATGAGAAGTTCAGCGAGGGCAGGAGAAATAAGCACTGAGAGGACAGTGATTTATCCGAGGTCACTCAACAAATCAACAGCCCAGGATTTTCCAACCCCCACGGAAGCCCCTCGCAGCACAAAAAATGTTTTCATGTAATGCAAAAAAAAATCCTCTTTTCTATATTTACCTGCAGAATTACTCCTAGAACACGTTAGTTCTCCAGGCTCCTCGGACAAAATAATGTTATTAGACCAAATGCCAGTGGAGGGAAAGAAGATTTGACATTTCCCTGGAAATTGCACCCAGGACTATTAAGGAAGGGGAACTTATTTGGATGCGCTGCAGGCACGAACTCTTCGGATTTACACTTTTCAGTCAGAGCTCCCTGCAACCCTCCTGCAAAACCCGAGGAGAATTTCATACTTTTCCCCCTCCTCTCCCTCTCCTTACTCTGAGACAAATCTCCAGGAAAATTCATTACACGGTTTAAGCGATGGGATTTATCATTCCATTCAGCTCCTCCAAGCCGCAGCTCTCCCGGCTGTCACACCGGCGAGGTAATTCTAATTTGTTCCTTTCATATTTCACCCACCATGTTCTCCTCGGAACGACAGCAGGAAAATAGAGACGAGGGCACGGGATGGCTCGGGGCTGAACCTGCCACCACGGGAGGACTTCCTGCTGCTGGGGCTGGGGAGCCTTCGGAGAAGTTCGTGGGGACCTCATGGCAACCTGCACAGCCCTGGTGCAAATCAGAAGCTCAGGTAGGTCTGTCTGTTCTTCACCCCCAGAGAAGGGCTGCTGGCCTTGAATATTGTGAGCAGTTTGGGGCACCACAATGTAAGGAAGATATGAAGCCATTAGAGGGTTTTCCTGAGCCCAAGGATGGTGAACCTCAACAAGTTCCTCTGCTGCTGAGGAAGCCTCAAGTGTGGAGCATCTGTTTAAGACAAGACACTAAATCTGGCACTCAAGTCCCATTTTCAGTAAGTCCCTTATCAGTCTGACCTTTATCCAGTGTTAAAATAATAAATTGATGGGGAAGGGCCTTGAGAGGAGCAGCTGAGGGCACTTGGTGTGTTCAGCTGGAGCAGAGGAGACTGAGGGGAGACCTCAGTGCAGTTCCAACTGCCTGGGCAGGGGCAGAGGAGGGGCAGGGACTGAGCTCTGCTCTGTGTGACCAGGGACAGCAGCCAGGGAACAGCTGGAGCTGTGTCAGGGCAGGGTCAGGTTGGATCTCAGGCAAAGGTTCTTCCCCCAGAGGCTGGTTGGGCACTGCCCAGGCTCCCCAGGGCAGTGGGCACAGCCCCAAGGCTGCCAGAGCTCCAGGAGGGTTTGGCTGATCCTCTGGGGCACAGGGGGTGACTCTTGGGGCTGGGCCTGTGTAGGGTTGAGGGTTGGACTGGATGATCCTTGGGGGTCCCTTCCAGCTCAGCACATCCTGGGATTCTGTGACTCAATTGGCCCTTGGCTGTGCTGCACTCTCTGAGATCTCCACGTGGTCAGTGCACTTCTTTGCACCCAGTGTCTCCTCCCTGCAAAGCACGAGGATGGAAGTAAAGCTTTTCACTCCAGGAACAGCCTCACACCTCCTCTGAGAGAAGGGGAATCTCTGCTGGGTGTCCACCAGTACACCCTGTCCTCCTGAGACAGGACCAAAGATGTCCCACAAAGAAGGGTTGGGCAATGCCAGCAGTCGCAAACTGGTTTAGCCACAAACACTCTGGAGCATCATGAAAAAGCCACCAGAGCTTGAAGTGGCCCAAGGCAGGTGCCCAGGACAGCTCCAGCATCTCATCCCTGTCCCCCCATCATCACTCAGGTCCCATCTCAGTGGAGGTGACAGTCCCTGAGCATCTCCCCTCCTCTCCTCAGCCCAGGGGTGATGAACCTCGACAAGTCAGGAACCCTTGAAAGGGAGGGTGTGGGGGCTGTAGTTGAGCATCTATTTTAGCCAAGACCCTAAATCTGGCACCCAAGTCCCATTTTCAATAAGTTCTTTATTAGTCTGACCTTTGCCCAGTGTTCATAATAAATTCTATTCTCCTTGTATAAATACATCTTTTTAATAAACGCTGTAGCCATATACCCAGAGAGTTTGTTTCTCTCTGCCTGGAGTTATCACCCCATAAACAAGAAGCTGCTCCACACAGGCACCTAATTGATCCATTTTTGCCTGATTCCCAATAAGCCATAAACAGGTACGTTCGTTGAGGGGAAAACTAGAGTTTTTATCATCTTCTGCCTCATTTTAAGGGAGGATGAAAGGAAGACAACTGCTTTATGTTTACTAAAATATTTAGAACAAGCTGTGAAAGATAGAAAACATCTCAGAACAACTATAAGTTGTATTAATACCACAGTCTGTCCTTGAGAGTAAAATGCAGTCCCAGGCAGGTAAAAAGCTATTAAAGAGATAAAGAGATCTTCCTTTGAATTGACACATATCTTATTTGAGTGCAGCATCATTCCCGTGCAGTTCCAACGTTCCTTCTCCACTAATACCGAATTAATTCATTTTGATTATTGTTATTATGGCAAATGGCAAAAGGAATTAGCAGAGATGAATCAGGAGCTCGAGCTGGATCCCACCTCCCACCGAGACACAGCGAGACCTGCGGGCCCATAAAAATGATGGAAGGGAACGGGAAGGAAATCATCCGGCAGATTAAAAAGATTCCTTGCAAGGTGACGTCTGCCAGACTCCGTCCAACGCCCAAGATCGTCCCCGTGACCTCCAAACAGGAGGATTTTCCCCCCGTGGAACTCTGGGTTCAGCTCAGGAGAGGGTGCTGTGGTCACAGGGAGTGCCAGGGCTGAGCCTGGCACAGCAGAGCAGCCAAAGGGCACTTCCTGCACCTTGCAGGGGTCGCCCATTTGAAGGGCAAATTTCAGTAGCAGCAAATGTGCAGGGCTGCAAAACAGGGAAGCGGGTCCGGGAAGCAGCTCCAGGGCTGCTGCACTGCAGGGCCTGATCCTCTTGAGCAGAGCAGGTTGGCAACTCCAGGACTTCTCTCCAGCTTGACTTGAACTGCATTGGGCTTCTTTTCCCCACAGCATTAATGGGATAAGGGAGAATCATAGAAGGGTTTGGGTTGGAAGAGATCTTAAAGCCCATCTTGTTCCACCCCTGCCATGGGCAGGGACACCTTCCACCAGCCCAGGTTGCTCTAAGCCCTGTCCAACCTGGCCTTGGACACTTCCAGGGATGGGGCAGCCACAGCTTCTCTGGGCAACCTGGGCCAGGGCCTCCCCACCCTCACAGGGAAGAATTTCTCCCCAATATCCCATCTATCCCTGCCCTCTGGCAGTGGGAAGCCATTCCCTGTGTCCTGTCCCTCCATCCCTTGTCCCAGGTCCCTCTCCAGCTCTCCTGGAGCCCCTTCAGGCACTGGAAGCCTTCTCCCTGGATCCTTCTCTTCTCCAGGTGAACCCCCCCAGCTCTCCCAGCCTGGTTTCAGAGGAGAGGTGCTCCAGCCTCCAGTGAGTGGAAGCACCACTCCCACTCCTGCAGCCACCCTTGTTTTCTCCACTGATCAGCTCCAGGAAAATATCCTGTGAGTTACCCCTTGCCCCAAGCCACAGGCTGATTTTTTTATATTTATCAGGTCAATGGGACCTCACCTGAAAGATGAATAGATGAGAACTGGCTCTGCTCATCTCTGCTGCCCTGTACCCGTGTCACTGCTCAGGAGGGCTCTGGGTGCTGTCCTTCTGCATGAGGAGAGCACAGAGCTGCACATGGGGTGGGCAGTGGGGACTTGGGTGACCTGTATTCAAGTCCCACCAGGGCTGCAGAATCCCACATATCTGGGGGATTTTATTCTGTCCCTGGAAAAGATTGCTGGCACTGGTAAACTAAAAGAACTTTGGGGAGAAAGAAAAATCACAGCCCTTATTGACGGGGGAAAAAAACAAAACTGAAAGAAAACAGCCCTGCCCAACTGGAGTTTTCCCCAGTTGGAGCATCCTAAATCTCCAGATTCTTCCAGGATTCAGAGGAAGAAGTCTCCAGGAGAGGGCATTGCTGCGATGGCTCTGCACGGGGCCCTGCATCTCCCCGCTGCTGTGTAACCCCTCAGCAAGGCAAGAGGTGTTGTCAGCGAAGCCTTTCATCCCACTTCACGTGTATTTTGAGGCTTTTCAGGCCCACAGCTGACTCTGCCTCCATCAGTTTGCCAAGGACCCCTCCACCTGTCCCCACCTCTGGCTTTGCTCAGCTCAACCTGAGCTCTGGAGCTGCTGGGGCAGAGTCCACGTTTCCCCTCTGACCCACATCAGAACCGTGGAACAATTTGGGTCGGGAGAGACCTCAAATATCATCTTGCTCCACCCCGTGCTATGAGCAGGGACACCTTCCACTAGACCAGGTGTCCCCCAGCACCTCGTCCCTGCTCCTGCAGTCCCTGATCCATCTCCCTCCGCCGAGGCTGGGGGTGGTGTCCAGCATCAACTCTGTCCATCCGGGAGCTCCAAAACCACTCAGAGACAGCGAAGTCCCCGCGGAGCAGACTCTGTTTATTTGTTTATGTGTTTGTTTGCTGGTTTGTTTGCAGACACTGCTGCGGAGCTGTTCAGCATCTCGAGTCCCCGGCCCTGCCGAGCGCTGGGAAGCGGCGGCGCCGCGTCTCCCTCCGTTAAACCCAGCGGGAGAGCGGGGGCTGCCTCGGCAGGGAGGGGATGCGGAGGGGGGAGCGATCCCCCACATTCCAAGGCTACCGCACGCTCCCGTCCCGTATCCGAGCCAGACTGGGGGGCCTGATGTGCGGGGATGAAGCGGGGGGAGGTGAAGGGTGCGTTGCTGATCCCGAGTGTGGTGTTTGTTCGGGGTGAGGTTTAACAGGGTAACTAATACCTTTGGGATGTTTGTTATTATAGCCAGCACACAGAATTCGGGAGGGAGGGAGGGAGGTGGCCACATCTCCCGTTTACCAGTCTCTTCCCAGTCTCAGCACCACCCAGCCTGCTCCAGGAGAGGTTTCCTTGCCGTCTGAACCACTTCAGGGGCTTCAGCATCCCTTCCCTCCTGCGTAACTCAAAGCCCTTCTCAGCCCCCCCTTTCCTGCTTGTGAGGGATGCAGCTATTTCTGTATTACAGGGAAGTTTTAGGAGCAGAATCCATTAGGGGCTCATTTACAGCCGTGCCCGTAGGCAGACGCAAACCTCGCTTCCCTGAGATGAGAGACTAATCCATCAGCTGCCTCTGCCTGGCCTGTTCTGTCTGCAAATGGCTTTACTGTGCCAGTCTTCTCACTCTCTTGGCAGCCTGGAGATGCTCAAGCTCTCCTGGACCCCTGTGATCAACAGTCTCCAGAGAAACCCCCCCTCCCATAGCCCTGTACCCACGAGCTGAAGGGAGGATGTTTCTCTTCCCAGCTTCTGCAAACATCTGGGCTGTATCCTCACAGCTGGACCACAGGGATGGAGTTTGGACACCTCTGGGACAAGGGGAAAGACCCAAATTGCATCCCAATCTTGCCTTCCTGCAAGGAGCTAACAACAGAAACCCAATTTGAGTTTTCTACCAGCTCCCATTTTGATCAATCTCTTATCATTTCTCAGAGGCCATTTGTGATAAGGGTGTAAGAAGAGCTTCCTGGATCAGATCAGAAGTCCATTGAGACCAGTCTCCTGTAGGGCTGGGACAGGAGCAGGACAGGCAGGAGGCCATAAACCCTTCCTGACTCTGGCCATCTGCAGCTCGGGGCCTTCCTGAGCCAGACATATCCGTAAGGAACTCGTATTTAAAAGCCCTTTTCTGGCCATATTTGTCTAATGACTTTGCAAACTCATTTCTGGGTTTGGTCTCCCCCGGCCCTGGCAGAGAGTTTCACAATTGGATTAGGCATTGTCTGGAAATGTCCTTCCTCCATAAGGGGAGAGATAAAGTTATCTTGGATTTCATCTGTTGCTGGCACTAATCTGAACTGAAATCTTTCTTAAATCTCTGCAGGCAAGTGCAAGTCATGCCTGGCTAAAATCTGGTGTCTGGCAAGGTCCAGGTGCCCAAAGGACCCACAGAGGAGCTATGGATCCCCCTGGGGTCATCCATCTCCATAAGGTGCAGCCTGTCCCTAAAACTTCCCCAATTCTGGGAGTGCTGCTGTTAGGACCATCCCAAAAATCTGTATTTTCAGACCTCCTAAGCCTTCCCATCACTACCAGGTTCCCGATATAACGGGACAGAAGATTTTATTTGCTCAAAAAGATGTAGAAACTAAAGGGATTAAGTTAAATTTTTCAAAGTCATGCATCAAAAGAGGAGCTTGTACTGCCCTAATCAGGCATGAAAAGAAAGCCAACCCTCTCTAGAGGGATTCATGTTCAGCTGGAGATGGGACAGCTCTGTCACATCCACTGGTTGTAGCCTGGCCCAGATTTAGCAATGTCAGTCTGGCTTTCCAGAGTTTCCACCAGGCTTGGATCCATGTGAAAAATAAATCACAGGTCTCTCAAATTCTGTCCTCAGCCTTCCTGCTCAGAGATGTTTGTGCATTTGTCCAAGAACTTTGTGCTGTTCCCCTTGAAAATTCCAGATGTGGTATCTTCTGCTGACACAGACCTTGCTACTATTGGGCCGTGAGTGGGGTTTTAATGCTGGATGGTGACACTTTGGTTTATTGGTGCTCTCTCCACACACCCCAGGTGGTGACAATGCTCCTTCTGGTGCTTTCTGAAGTAGATGACAAGAAAGGAAGGATTGCAAGAAACAAAAAGAAAGTTTCTAACGACGCCAGGGTTCAGCACACACCTCGATCTCCTGATGTTAAACACTGCTGACACAGGCCCTGCTCTGCACAAATCTGCAGCTTCCCTTAAATTAGCAATTCCACAGACACAGTGGGAGCTTGCATAAGAATTGTCCATAAAGGGAAGAGAGTCACAATATCAGCCTAGCATGAAACCCTGCTTTCTGCTTTTTAATTAAGATTTCAAGCCTGTGTCTCCCCCGAGGTGCTGCGCGAGGTTTTGCCAGAGACGAGAAGCAGCCGGGGTCCCTCTCAGCAAATTGGCTTTCCCAGCTCTGCTCACACCCCCGTCAGGGCTGAATTCCCAGGGCCACATTTGGGCTACAGCTTCCACAAGAGAGTGAAGCCCATCATTTGGGGACTGGGAGCCTTCCTTGCAGGCTCAGGTGCTTTTGTGCCTCCCCTTTCCCAGCCAGGTCCTGCTGTGGAAGCAACGGGACGTGAGTTTTTTTGGTGCATGGCACTCTCAGCACTGAACAGAAAGCCAGGAACTCTTAGGATGACATTTCCAGCGTGAATACCTCTGTTTATATCTTTTTAAAACTATTCTCCTCTCTTCCATGTTCTCTCAGCATTCCCTTGGAGCTTCTCTTTCCCTGTCTGCCCCCTCCTGCTGTGTATCCCTGAAGCTGGAAAGTGAAATCAGAGAGACGTGAACAACCGAACAAGTTATCTGCCAGAATCAAAGGCAGATGTTGGCATTTGCATTTGTCCTGGTCCATTTCTCCATCACAACTCTATTCCCCCATCTGTAATTCCAGAGCAGAGCCCAGTGGCTCATAAACACCTCAAAGATGAAGCAGCAAAACCAGGGCTCCCTGCGGGGGGGTCAAAATAACCCCACAGACACGGGGTCACAACCAGAAATCCCTGTCTCCCTCCCCTTTACATCACTGCCAAGTTAGGATTCATTTAGGAGGGAGCAGAGGCAGGCCAGGAAGCCCAGCACAGCTCTCCCCTGGCTCTCCCAGTTTCAGACGTGCCAGGAATCATCACTGTGCACATCCATCATTCCCGTTAATGCTGCCCCTCCGATGGCAAACCTTTCCTGAGCAAACACGAGCTCACAGCCAGCAGCCACCACATCCTTCCCTACCTCCACGCAGGCTGGGCAGGATCCAGACCAGGGAAATACCCCCGAGCAGGGATTTGGCTGCATTTTCACGGGGAGAGCTGAACACGGTGCCCACTGGAGACTTTTAGGTGCCACCTGCAACATAAAGGGAGAGGCACAACACTGACAACACACCCCACTGCTGGCTGTCACCACGTCGAGGGGACAACGACAAAGACTGCCCTGGAAGCACCTCTGAAGGTTTCACAATTACACCCATAAAGAATTTAACACGCAATAAAAGCGCCGAGTGAGTTATCAAGGCCTGGCGAGGAGAGGGAAGCTGATGCCTGCCCTACAGGTGTTCATAAAATATTTAGGAACTTTAAAAAGAAGAGGGAAAAATGCAGTTCAATAAACCACCGTTACAAGCAGGTCCACTCTGCCAGGCAGCCAGTGAGGTGCAGGATTTCTGCAGGACTCATTAACTCCCCCTCCGGCTTAATGGGGCTGTGGCCGCTCATCCCCCTTCCCCCACACCCCACAAACGGCTTTATTTAGAAGCTGAGATTGGAGCCCGAGCTCCACGAATAACATTTGCCTGGATGTAATTAGGCATCAGCAGAGCAAAACTCCCCTGGTCAAGGGAGAGTGGAAATCCAGGTCAGGCAGCTCCCTGCCCACAGCTACCTGCTCCCAGCTGGAAAAGAAATGGATCCGGGAAATCTGGTGCCATGGAATGGACTTTTCAAGCCCCTGTGTTTAAGTAGGGGATAGAAGGAAACTGGGTAGAAAGTTTTTTGGAAGGAAAGGGTTGTCTGCCCCCGGTGATGAGCTGAGGGCTTTTGTAGAATCACAGAGTCATGGAATGGTTTGGGTTGGAAAGCACTTTAAAGTTCATCCAGTCCCATCCCCTGCCATGCACAGGGACACCTTCCACTAGCCCAGGTTGCTCCAACCTGGCCTTGGACACTTCCAGGGATGGGGCAGCCACAGCTTCTCTGGGAAACCTGTGCCAGGGCCTCCCCACCCTCACAGGGAAGAATTCCTTCCCAATATCGAACCTAAATTTCCCCTCTTTCAGTTTGGACCCATCACTCCTTGCCCTGTCACTCCTGTTCCTGTTGAACAGTCCCTCTCCAGCTTCCTTGGAGCCCTTCAGATCCTGGAAGGTGCTGTGAGGTCTCCACACAACATTTTCTTTTTCCAGGCTGAACAGCCCCAACTTCCTCAGCCTGTTTTTGTGCCCATGGGGATGAACCAATCCAAGGCAGAGCCACATGAGGAAGACCTGCCCAGCTCTTCCTCCCGTTCTCCTGATGGATTTGGGCTTGTTGGGGCAGTGCTTTTTCCCCAGGTGTGGCAGCTGAGGTTGGAGCAGGTTCCGGTGGGGTCGTGCTGCCAGGAGAACCTGCCTTCAAGGAATGAGGGAAGAGCAGGTGAATTCCAGGCTGTGGTGTGGAAAAAGCCCTCCAGGAGCAGCAGGAAGTGCTTCTCTGCCTCTCTGAAACCCAAAGCGCTCCGGATCTGTCGAGCGTGGGAGATACAAGGAAGCAAACCAAGAGTGGCTCGGAGACAAGAGGAGATAAAATCCCCACAGTGCTGTTTTGACATTTGCTTGTCCCAAACAAGATCAGGAAATTCGAAACACGCAGGAAGGAATAACGGCAGGACTGGAATCCCAGGCAATTTCCATTCAGATCTGTCAAAACAGCTCGTTCTGGCACAGCAAGACATGAACCTGCCTCTGCCCACACTGTCAGTCAGCCCTGGAGAGCTGGGGGACAGAACCCAAGGCAGGGGGGGACCCACAGAGGACAAATAATCCCTCCCCCCCGAGAAAATCACGGTCTTGAACATCTTTCTTGGGACACTTAAACACCCGAGTTGTCATTTGGCTGCAAACAATATTAACAATGAGGAAAAAAAAAACATTTTGATAGGAATAAAATCTATTCTTTAGGCTGCAAATATTCTTTTTTCTTTTTTTAATATATGCGTGTGTGTGTGTTGAGTGAAAAGGAATTAAGTGTCTAAAAAAAGAAGTGCTTCTGAATTAAGGCTCATTTCAATTTAAGACTGCTGAAAGGCAGAACTCCAGGTGTTGTGCAGGGTTTTCTTTGTTCATTGTCACAATTCAAGAGGAATTTGCAAAATACTTTGACTAAATCCACCGTGATTTTTCTGTCAGAAACATTCCAGGTGACAATTTTTACCCAGAAAGCTCCACTTGTGGCAACTCAGACAGAACAGTTTAACATCAGCCTGGAGGGAAATATTTCGTTCTTATTTTCCTGAAGAAATGAACACTTCCAACAAAAGTGACACTTGCAGGGGGAGATATTTTGCAGAAATCTCGAGTTTTACAGAAACCCAATAGAACGAGGATGTTTACAGGGAAAAATCTTGGACAAATGCAACGTGTCCCATGATCTCACCCTGAGCTTGCCCTCCCCAGGCTGCAGCATCTGCTTCAAAGTGTCAGACCAGCATTTCCAGGCACTGGGGTAAGTGCACAAAACCATTTGCAGGCTTCCCAGCTCCAGAAATCTGCAGGCAGTGCTCAGTACCCGAGCAGGGCCTCAGGAGCTGCGATCCAGAGGGTTGGCAAAATCCAACATGTGCTTCCTGACATTGATGGAGCGGCGATAATTCCCAGCAGCTGAGAGCTCCTGGCCCCCAGCCCTCCCCCTGCTCCTGCTGGGCTCTGGCCCCGGGTAAATCTTGTGCTGTCCCCTCCATCTGTCCCTCCCTGTCTCCAGGAGGGGTTATTTGCTCAGATGGGATGGAAGGAGAGGTGGAAGCATCTGTGCACAGCCACGGCTTTTGCGTCAGGAAGGACCATCTCCCAGCACCACGAACTGATTTATAACCACCAACCCCCCCCTTCCAGCAGAGCCAACCTGAATTCATCCCTCCAGAGCAACAAACTCTTTTTTCTCTGTGAATTCTTCCCAGATGACCAGGCTGGCTGTTGCCCTCCACCCTCAGCAGGTCAGACCTGCTCCAGCGGTCCCCAAAATCCACCCTGAGCTGGGGTGGGATGTTCTGCTCTCCTGCAGAACCTCGAGGTAATCAGACCTGAGGGGCCCAGATCTCCTAAACCTGGGGGGGGTTCAGGGCTTCCTCTCACACTGCTGGCTTGACTTGGGCTTATTTAAACTCCTGATTGAGGTTTAGATTATTTCTGCCCTTTTCCTGCCGCAAAATTTTTTCTCCTTCAGATTGAAAAATCTCGACTGGACTTGCCCTGTGCTTTCCCTGCACAGTCTGTTTGGGTTCATCTCGTTCCTGGAGGCTGCCCAGGTCTCTGTGGGGTGGAGGGAAGGGGGACTCCCAGCTGTGAGCTGGGATCTGCACTAAAGGAGATCCCTGCAGCAGATTGGTGGTGTGGGACATGTGGGGAGATGTTTTCACTTGGCATAAATGTGCATTTTGGACTGGCAAAGCAGGAGCACTTCCAAGCTCCCTGTGTGGATCCAGGGGGCTGTAGCCAAGTGCTGTAAATCAGAGCAGACCCTGAGCTGGCCTGGTTACAGCAGACCTGCCACCACAACAGTGCTGGCACGGGGATGAGGAGCCAGCAAACGACCCCCAAGAGCGTTGGACTCGACTCAGTTTGCATGACCTCATGCCACGTCTTGGTGGAGAGGTCCACCAGTGAAAAATGGGGACTCCACATGCTCCAAAACCAGCAAGTCTGAAAGCAAAAGCAAGTGGAAATGTTAAGCTTGGCTTGTGCTCAGATCTCCTGGATCACTGAGAGCTGTGGGGACTCAAACTTCACAGCTTGGGCTGTGTGATGGGAGGACCCAAAGTGCCAGTGCACATCTCAGTGTGTTACCATTTTTATTATTATTATTATTATTATTATTATTACTAGCAGCAGCAGCAGCAGCAGCAGCAGCAGCTAGAAACCCCCAGTATGGCCTTGAAGCAATGGAATTAAAAAAAAAGAAAAAAGAAAAAAAGAAAAAATCTCTAACTCATAATAAAAAAAAAAAAAATTAAAAATAAATAAATAAATAAACCCCCCACAAAAACATGAATGGCCCTTCCAGAATGGGTTTACATTTTCCTTGGCTAATGGCCCATCCCATGATTCAGGTTGAGCCAAATCCTAAATTCTAAGAAAAACTCCATCATCCCCCTTCTGTTTGAAGGGAAACTGCCAACATGTCTCACCCGTAATCGTCTGAATCTGAGGAGAGACATTCAAATTTATGATGGGAGGCAGAGAGCCAAGTCCCATTGATCTTCAGTGAAAATCCTTCAGTGAGAAATCCCTCATTCCCTGTTGCTGGAGTGAAGAGCTGGGCTCTGCCTGCACAGCCGGTTTTGTTCCAGGGCACTCGGCTCCACCGGGGCTGAATTCCTCTTGCTATCCTGTTATTAGCTCTGATTAAACAGAGAGGAAGAGGAAATTGAGCTATTCCTGTGTACTTATGTGCCTTAACGAGCTGGTTTTAACCCATTTGTTGCCTTCAAAATCAAGTTTCCCGGGAGGGTTTTCACCACCGGACCATGATCTCACCCTGCTGAACTTCAGCACTGGGCTCAGGCTCGGCACAAGTGGGGCAGGGCAATGACTCACTTTCAGTGTTTAAAGCCAGCCCAATAAATCCCTGAATGACTTTCTAACGGTGCAGTAAACATAATCAATGAACATTAACAAAGCACTGGGAAGCCAAGAAATTCTTTGGGGGGTAAAACACACACCATGAATCTTTCCTGTGTTGTTGTATCAGGCAGGAGCCTCCGACTCCTTTATTGTGTTCGACATACACAGCTGGGAAATATTTTCTACAGCCATTCCTAGACTGACCCAGGTTTTCCAAAGAGGTTTTTTGGAGCAGAAAGATCTAGGCCTGATTTTTATTTTTTTTTTAAGGTGTATAAGTGCCTTAAGATTGAGGCGCATGTAAAAAACAGTTTTTACAAATGTCAGGGAATTTGGGGTTGAAGGAGGTCACTAGTCCTCCTCCTCTGAAGAGGAGAAGAAACGGCCTCAAGTTCTGCCAGGTTGGATTCTGGGGGAAATTTCTCCATGGAAAGGGTTGTCCAGCCCTGGCAGAGCTGCCCAGGGCAGTGGTGGAAGCCCCATCCCTGGAGGGAGTTAAAAGCCCGGTGGATGTGGCATTTGGGGACATGGGTCAGTGGTGGCCTTGGCAGTGCTGGTTTAATGTTTGGACTCGATGGTCTTGGAGGGCTTTACCAACCTAAATGATTCTGTGACATTCAATGGCATTCAAAGACGCCACTGCCCCACCAAGAGCTTGTGCTTAGTCCTCCTCATCTCCTGGGGTTCAACACAGAGAAGACATCACATGCTGGGCAAGAAGGGACTTCAAAGACTTTGCTTATTTTTCTCTGTATGGCAGTAAAATGAGCCACTTCCCAACTCACTGGATTAGTTTTACACCTTGAGGGGAAAATGGGCCCTTCTCTCAGAGCCAGACTCTGGGAGAGTGTCATTCACCCTGACATGGGCACAGGGAAGTCAGACACTTCAATTTATACACCTCCAGCTCTCTCCATTATAATCCTTATGGAGAAAAAGTACCCTCTGCTCCGGGGGAAACACCAGGCTGTGGAAAACAGCTCAGGCTTTCACATGGGTCAGGTGTCAGGTTAGGCCAGACAAATCCTGCCCCTGGACCACTGTCAAGCTCCAACCACCACCTCCAGTCAGCTCATTCCCGGCATTGTTCCCGGATCTAGAGGTCCTGATTAGACCCAGCACCCTGTTGTGCTCTGAGCTGCAGACAGACACAGAGCCAAGTCCTGGCCCGAAAAAACCCTGTAATAAAAATAGACAAGACAGATGGAGGCTCAGATTTATGGGAAGACACACAGCAGGTCAGGAGCAGAGTTGAAATGAGAGGGAAGTAGCAGGTCTGAGATCCCTCAATTAACGCTTTTTCTTTGGCACCAAGGCACAAATCATACACTTCAAAATGCCCTGGTCCAGATGCTCCAACCACCTTGATTTCAGAGCCCAGAAAGCTGCAAAGCCTGAGGCAGCCAGTGCTGAGCCAAAATGTGCTCTCAGGCACACATGGTGTGACTCTCAGGGTGTCCTGTGCAGGGCTAAGGGTTGGACTCCATGATCCCTGTGGATCCCTTCCAACTGAGCATATTCTGTGGCTCTGTGAAATGCCTGAAAACAGCCCCAGCCCCAAACTGCTTCTCCCAAGATCCACAAATCATTCATGACCCTGATCTTCAGTCTCCCTTGACAGTTTGCTCTGAAGCTGGGCATCCTCTCCAACCCCCACAGCTTTCCCTGGGCTCTGACTCATCACACCAACCCTTTCCCAAACCTTTGGAAAATCAAGATGTGCTGCCATTGCATCATCAGCTGTAACAGCAGACAGTGTGACTGATAGCCCTCATTAATTAGGAGACCAGCAATCACCGCTGAGTGTGCTTTGTGTTCCTCACCACAGGGCTGTGTTTGGGTTCCTGTAATACTTATAAATAGTATTAATAGCAATTGCATCAATAATAAGAGCACAGTTGTGAAATGTTTATATAGCACCCATCTGCTCAGAGCTCCACAGTGACTGATAACGCCACAACCATCTGGGTGCCTTTGGCTCCTGCTTATCAGCGTGGCAAATCAGGCAGCCAGTCTCCATCCCAGCAGCTCTCGCTGGTTCTGACTTGCCAGCAGCCATAAATCACCTCCTTAAACTGCAGACACTCCTGGAGAGGAAGATGGGAACCCACAGGCAAAAGTTGGGAGCACCAAGATGGAAAGCGAGACATTCCTATTGCAGAGTGTAAAGAGACTCTGAGGGGAACCTGCAAAACCACAGTGAAATAAGGAGAGACCCCCCCTGCAAAGGCACAGTCACTCAGAGGAGTTCTAGTTTTAGTTTAAATCACTTTTAAAAGTAACCCCTGCAAAGGTTTGGCTTTGAAAGGAATCCCCTTTCTCCTGGGCTGGGGGCTGCTGTGTCGATGAGGCCCTTGCAGGGCAAACACTGGGTGCATTCAGGGCCTGGAAGACATCCCATAATGCCAACATGGCACGTGGGCAGGAATCCCCATCACTTCCATCCCTGGAAGTGTTCAAGGTCAGCTAGGATGGGGCTTGGAGCAACCTGGGCTGGTGGAAGGTGTCCCTGCCCATGGCAGGGGGTGGAATGAGATGAGCTCTGAAGTCCCTTCCAAACCACGCTGTGATTCCGTGATTTGGGATCCAGGAGGGGCTGGTTGGGTCTGCTCCTGTGCAGCAATGCCCTGGCAGATGCAAAGGTCTGCCCAGTGGCACTGCAAGGAGAAGAACAGGATCTTACCCATGTCCCAGTGTGTGCAGGGAGGGGGCAGAGGAGGGACCAGGCTCTGCTGGGGGGGCCCAGCAATGGCACAGCAGGAATGGGCAGGAACTGATGCCCAGGAAGTTCCACCTGGACAGGAGGAAGAACTTCATTGCTGGGCAGTGACCCAGCTCTGAACAGAGACCAGAGAGGGGGTAGAGTCTCCTCATTGGGGATATTCCAGACCCCTCTGGACACAATCCTGTGCCAGGTTCTCTGGGGTGGCCCTGCTGGAGCAGGAGGTGGGAGCAGATGGGACACTGTGGCCCTTCCAGCCTGACCCATCCTGTGAACCAGCCCTAAGTGTGTCTGTCTGTGGGTCTGTCACATGAGTGTGACAAGTGCCTGGTGGAAATGGCTAAAACCATCCAAAACCAGGGTCTTGTGCAGGGTCTCCCTTTTCCTTCACCCCTGTGACCAAAGTAAGAGCTGGAAGGTGAAAGGAAAGACAGTCAGTCCATGTTCTCCCATCAAAAGAAACCCACAGGAAGAGTCTGTTGGGAGAAGCCACTGAAGCTGCAGCAGGAACGTCCTGGCCAGGGAATTTTGGCCTCAACCCCTATGTCATGAGCAGGATTTCAATCCAGGTCTTGCTCAGGAGGTCTCCCAACAGGGAAAGTCTGAAAAATACAGCTCTTAGGAACAGTATGTCAAAAGATTAATGTTCACTCCTGCTTCTCATCAAGCCCTGAACGCCCCAGGAGGAGAGTTCAGCACTTCTGTTCCTGCCATGGCTGTGCAGAGCTGCGTGAAATGACTTCCAGAAACAAACTCATGGGCAGATTTGGGCTCCTCAGGCAGGAGGTCCTGCAAGGACAGACAATGTGGCAGCAAAACCAGCCCCCAGGAGACTCATCTCTTTGACAAAGCCTTGGAAATCTCCAATTCCCTTCCAACATTTTGATCCTCAAACGACCCAGTGATTCCATGCAGTGATTTCCCTGGCTGGAAGGCAGGGATGGTGCCGTTCACCTGCCATTAGGAAACTTTCTGCTCTACCCAGGTAAGTCATTCAAACAGCACTTGCAATTTTGGAAGGTTCTCTTTTACTTGCCGTAGCCAAGGCAACCTAAAAAGGCTGGAGTGCTGGAACACTTCCAGCCCCTGGAATTGCTGGAGACACACTTCATGGCAAGCTGGGCACCCACTTTGGATAATCCTGACCTCCAGAGAGCTGCACCACAGCAAATCCCCTGCAGAGCCTTCGTGCCAGGTGGAAAGAGAAGGTCTCTGTGCCAGGAGCTCTATGGGATTTGCCCCTGAAGAAATCCAAGGCGGAACAGTCCAATTCCAACACAGACAATGAGCTGTTTCAGTGAAAACAGCAGAAATCCACACCAGAAACCTTCTATTTACAAACCTCCCCCGAATTCCTTTTACACACTCTTCTTTGAGGGATCTTTACAAGTTTTTGGGGCTTCCACAAGACTTTCTCATTCCAGCCAAAAACAGACCTTTTGTTTTCTCGTTACAAATGTCATTTCGAGGTAAAAGGGTTCATTCCATGACAAATCCCTCCCAAATATTCTCATTGAACAGGGAAAAAGATTCAGGAAATCTGTCATTTTTCTCTATTTTTCTCAGTTTTGACCACACCATCTTTTTTCCCAATGGGAACATGTTTCTTGTGAAAATGTGGCTCACTGTCTGAGCCATGTTCAGGAAAAGCAACAAGACAGAGCTTGTCACCCCTCTCCAGACACACAAAGGTTCTCCAGCTAAAATTGTGGGAAATAACGACACATGTAAAGAAAGAAGAAAAAAGTTTCAAATAAACTCTCCTTTTTTTTGTTTTTTTGCTCCTCCCAGCTCAACTGAAGCTCTTCAAAGTTTCTCCTCTCATTGAGTCATTTAGTCTTCAGATAAGTGATGCTTGAGCCTTTGATTAAAATTACTGGGGAGCGTCTCTGCATGATTAAAGAGAGATAACACAACAAAAGGACGAGGACTTTACACCATTATTATGGCAAAGAAGTGCAATTCCCGACCTGAGAGCTGCATCAACTTGTCTAATATAATAAATGCTTCCCCTTGTTGGAAAAGTGTCAGAATTAGACTTCAAGATGTCAACCCTGAGCTTTCAAAGGGAGCTTTCTGAGGAGCTGTGGGACTGCCAGACTGATGTGACAAAGGGCTGGGAGGTGGCACAGAGGGAGCTGGAAAACACCAGAGCAGAGTCTGCCACCTCCAAAAGGTGGGAGAGGGTGCAGAGAGACTCACAAATGCATGGTGAGAGAAGAAAGGGCATGGGGAGGTTGAGGGATAAATTGGGACATGGCACAGGTTGCCCAGAGAAGCTGCAGCTGCCCCATCCTTGGAAGTGTTCAAGGTCGGGTTGAACAAGGCTTGGGACAACTTAGTCTGTGGAAGGTGTCCCTGCCCATGGAGGGGTGGAATAAGATGGGCTTTAAGGTCCTTTTCAACCCAACCATTCTGTGATTCCATGAGTTGGGATCCAGGACGGGCTGGATCTCAAAGACCTGCAAAGGTCTGCCCAGTTCACGACCTCACAAAGAGCCCTTGGACACATAGCAGGGAAAACACCTTTGTCTAGGGAAAAAACATCATTCCCAACCTTACCCAAACCAGAATAGTTACTGTGGAGGGAAAAAAGCCATTTTTTGTCCAAAGCAAACGTCCATCTAAGGATTTAGTCAGGACACCTACACGATGTCACTGCCTGATGTAGACAAGCCACGAGCCTCTGCTTTCCCCCTGGAAGAAAGGATCATTCATTCCCTCCCCAGGCACAATGTGGAGCTCCATTCTTTAATTCAAGGAGTTCCTACAGTGCTGGGAGCTTGTAAAAGTGCAGACAGATAGTTCACAGACGCATCCTATTTGTGGCTTAAAATATACAAGTTTATCATGCAAATGATATGTCAACAGAATGGCTGTACTTGGCAATACTTCCCCGGGTAAATTAAGCAGTTAAACATACCATGTGTAATATTAAAGAGGTTATGTGTTACATATAATAAGCAGTTGGAGCCAAGTTGTCAGGGAGCCAAGTTCCCCTCAGAAATCTGAAATTCAACTCCGAGAAGCCAAGGTGCTTCTTCCCACTTGGTTGGGAAAAATGGGGGTTTCTGCCAAAATACCTCGAGGCAACGTGGTCCCAGCTGAGGCCCCACTGAGGATTTATCCATGGGATGAATGGTCCAGTCTCAGCTCCCCGGTTGGCATTTCCAGAGCCGGCGCTCGCTGAGGGCTCGCGCTGGGAATTTTTCACAGCTTGAGCTCCGTGCATCTGGGAACTATTTGCAAGGGCAAAAAATAATGCGAGGAGCCAATCTTCTCAAGGCTTTTTCGCTTTCTGGAGGGTGGAAAATACCAGGCAGGGGGAGAGAAAAAAACAAAAAAAAACAAAAAAGTCTTGGATTGTTTCAGCTCCGCAAATTGCTCCCCGAGGCAAGTAAATGTTGTAAAAAACATACACAAATATTCAGATTCAAGTTTAACCAAATACCAGGACATTTGGATTTATTCACGTGTCAGCAGCCCCCGAGCCTTCCGAGTTATTTCAGGCTCCTTCCCATCAGCAAATGTTTTCTGTTTCACAGAAACTCAAAGTCAAACCTGGGGGCTCCCGGGGCCCGAAAGAGCCAAATAAAAACGTTCCCTGCCTGCCCCGTGCAGCAGCTCATTACACTCTGCTCTCCACACGAAAATGGCTCTGGTGATTTATGGGGAATCAAAGCTGAAATCCCATTTGTTTACAGACCTGGTGCTTGGCTCCAGGGGGTTGTTTTAAGGGGATGCAGTGGAGTGAGGCGTGGAGCAGAGTGTCCCTCGGTCCCACCTCGCCTGGGCTGTCCCACCCACACCTCCAGCCTCTCCCAGCTCCTCTGACCACCCAATGTCTCCATGGGCACCTTATTTGGAGGGGAAAACTCTTGTCTCTCTCTCTCTCTCTCTCAGGCCCCACATTTCGAGACTGCAGTGAGCATTTAGGTTGATATTTTTTGCACATGCTAAAAAATCATCCCTCCCCCTGCACACCCATGTGCACATTCCTCATGGTTTGATTCCCCTCAGCACCCCATGGGTCTGAAGAGATGATAAAATTCCAGTAAAGTAGGTGTTTCTCAGGCTTTTTCTGCAGTCCATGACCCTGTTTAAACCCCTGTAAGAAACAGGATGATGCAACCCATAACCCTGAAAAAGGATGTTTTCGAGTTAATCACTTTCAAAACACCCAGTGAGGAGAAATCCAGCAACAAAACCAAATCATTTCCATTGCTGTTAAAAACACCACCCAGCTCCTGGGCTGGGCTGTGCTGGCAAAGCCCTCCAAGCACTGATGCTCCTGCAGCTTCTCCCTGCCAGGTTGGGAAGCTCTGGGAAACAACCCTTTCTCCTCCCTGCAGGTGTAATGGTGCCTCTGCCCTCTCTTTGCTGAATTAAGCAGATCCCACTCCTTGATTTTCCCTTGGAAAGGCGTCATTTCCTATTCATTATTGTTCTTCTGCTCTTCTTTGAGTCTCCTCCAATATCTCCTCACCCTTTTGGATGCTGTGCCAAGCACGGGGGGAACAAAACCTTCCTGTGCAAAACTGGTGGATCACAAGTTGCTCATCCATGACCTCCCAGGGCTTTTCCTGAGTCATCAGTCACCCAATCTTGCAGTTACTCCCTGCATTCCCTGCTCATCCTTCCCCACCTTTAGCCAGGTGGGAGTGATGTGTTTTAAGTGAGCTCCTCACCCAAGCTGTGTCCACAGTCAGTAAAGAGAAACAGGCATTTTCCAGAGGCAAATCATCCCACTCTAAGTGTTGTCTGAGGTACAAGGAACAACTCCTGCCCTGGAGGGGCCTCCACCCTTCCCAGGACCAGAAGAGGACCTGACATTTAGAAGGTCTCAGTTAAAGAGGATGAATGGTCTGACATTTGGCGGTATCAAAATATGATTTTACTCGACCCAAGGCTGCCAAGCCCACCCCAGGCTGGGGATCATTCACTGGGGCTCTGCAAGGGCCCCTTTTCTTCCCCAGTCTTTGTGTTACTTCCAACACTTCTCAGTGAAGATTTAACAGATTCTTCTCTTTTTTTTTCCCCTGGCTCGTTCCTGGGGACATTAAATGGGACGGGGTCAGGACCAGCCATTAAGGGTCTCCACAACAAAAAAAAAAAAGCTCTTTGATCAGAACGTCCTTTTAAGACTCCATTTGGACACCAATTCCAACCCCCCCTTATTTGATGTGCCCCGTGTTGATTTTGGATGGCTCCCCTCTGGCCATTGGGATTGTCCTGTGACACGAAGCCAAATGCTTTGGAGAAGTTTGACCAAGTTAAGGAGCAGTGTGGGGGTGACAGCTGCCTTCCCTGAGACTGATGGGCTTGGAGGGCACAAAGGATTATCACGACCAGGGGTCTGACCTCCTGAGCCACACCAGCTAGAAAATTCCATCCATCAGGCTCCTTGGAAAATCCCAGCTATAAATCTTCCAGGCCCAATCCTTTCCCTACAGAGCTCCCCTGGAAGCAGCACAATAGCTCAGGAAGCTCATTAGGATGCTGGTGGGGACAGGGAGGGAAGGGTCTGGCTCCAGGTCTCTCCTTCCCGTGTTGACCCAGCAGCAGATTCCCAAAAGGACTCGTATTTTCCACGCTGCTAATTTTAGGCCCTTTGCTTTCCAGCACCCCCAGACTCGGAGCCACAGCCTCACTGCAGCTTTAAACGCTTCCTAATGGCCTCAACCCCGAGATTTACACTGAGCCAACTCGCTTTGAAACCCTTCCATAAAAACGCCTCCTGCAAAACAGATTTGTTTCCTTATCGTCGGGCCTGGAAGTGCCTGAAGAGACAAACAACTTCAAACTCCTTCAAATTTATTGTGCCACTAAGTTTGCACTTCATTTAAGCCCCGTGTACCTGGTGCATGTCTGATGGGGGCCAGGCAGGGGAGGGGGGATGGAGAGCCCTGGTGTGATGGAGGGGCGATTATGGCGCAATAAATATTGGATGGAGGATCTATGATAACATCTATTACGGCTTTATGAAATATTGATGGTGGCTGAATACATATTGCCTCCTGAACAGCTCGTTCTGGAGGTGTTTAATGAAAGACATCTGTCGTTTTATCCTTGAATCTACATGCAGGAGAAGTATTGCCTCTCCCTCCTGGCTGGAATCTCGGGGAGGGCTCCCAGAGCTGGGAGGAAAGGGGTTGAAATCCTCAGGCTCAGCCATCCAGAGCGGTGGAGAGGCAGAGACTGGTTTATGTTTCCAGAGTCTATCATTTTGGGGATGAATTAACTCTGTGCTTCTCCAAAATCAATCCCTGCACAGAGAAGTGGCTTTAATGGGGCCAAGAAAAAGAGGGAGCAGAGGAAAGGGTGGGAAAGGATGGGGGTTCCCAGAGAAATCAGCTCATCCCTCAGACCTTCATCCATGATCGTGCCCTTCTCAGCATTTAACCCTGAGTGCAGCCCTGGGGCACAGCACAGGCCCCTGGGGGATCCAAACATCCACAGAACACACTCACCCCAAATCATGGAATGGTTTGGGTAGGAAAGGACCTTAAAGACCACTCAGTCCCACCCCCTGCCATGGGCAGGGACACCTTCCACCAGCCCAGGTTGCTCCAAGCCCTGTCCAACCTGGCCTTGGACACTTCCAGGGATCCAGGGGCAGCCACAGCTTCTCTGGGCAACCTGGGCCAGGGCCTCACCATCCTCCCAGGGAACAATTCCTTCCCAATATCCCATCTATCCCTGCCCTCTGGCACTGGGAAGCCATTCCCTGTGTCCTGTCCCTCCATCCCTCGTCCCAGCTCCCTCTCCAGCTCTCCTGGAGCCCCTTTAGGCCCTGCAAGGGGCTCTCAGCTCTCCCTGGATCCTTGTCTTCTCCAGGTGACCCCCCCCAGCTCTCCCAGCCTGGCTCCAGAGGGGCTTGGCCCTCTGTCCAACTCTTCCCATGGTTTTTTCTCACCGTGTAATGTTTCTCCAGATACACACACAAGCACCCCATATACTTGACTGGTTTTATACTTACAGCACAGAATCCACTTTCCTTTTGACCCATCTACCTCCAAAAAGCCCAACCTCCCCTTCCCAGCTCCTCCCAGCCAAAGGAAACCAACTCCAAGGCCAACCCATTGACCAAAGTAATACACCCAAAGGTTCTTGGACCCCAGGCACCACGTGGCTTGATTTCCAGACTGGTAATTCCAGATGTTCCCACCTGGGTGCTGCTGAGCAGGACAGAGCCAATGGGAGCACCAAAAAGAACCTTTCCTCGTCCCTGGGCAGAACCTGCAAAGCTGATTTCACTCCATTTAACCCATGGACTGTCAAACTGGTCCATGGACCTGTCTGTCAGCATCCTCCTGTCCTGCCCCTGCTCGACACACTCACCTGGAAGAAATCCTTTCGCCTTTGGTTTAACTTTGGATGAACTTTGCCAAACTGAGCCTCCTCAACTGTCTCCCCAAGGAAAAGGACCTTAATGAAACCTGATTTCCCAATATTTATTCCTCACACTCACAGGATCCCTCCACTGGACCATGGGTGTGCAGGGTAACATCAAAAGAGAAACCAGGAATTATTGTGATATCCCAGACACCTTTTCTGCAGCATCTCATAAGATCCACAGCTGGTTACAAGCAACACTTCCATGGGAACATATCCCCACCCCACTGATTTACCCAGCCAGAGTTGCTGGGGAGTCACACAACACCTCTCCCACAGTTTGTTACCGTGTAGGACAGTCAGCTGGATTTACAAAAACAACACGTGGCCCTGCCCTGCTCCCTGGATTAATGATGGGAGTGATTGTGTTTCTCTTTACTTGGCAGGAGGAATCTAGTGCTGGAGCCACCTCTGCGCTTCAGGCAGGGAAGCATCTCCTCCACGGCCTGGGCACGAGAAAAAAAAAGAAGCAAAACACCATAAAAACATTGTCAGAGCTGGTTTTTGGCCCTGTCTCTGTGCCCTTGTTCAGTTTTCCTCTCCACGGGCAGGGAGGCAGGAGCAACATCCCACCCTGTCCTCGTACAACCAACCTGAGAAGGGCTTAGAGAGGCAAGAGAGTAGAGATTTAATGAAGGTGATAGATGATAATCTGATTCTTCTGGGGCTTTTTTCTAGTCTCATTTCTCAGTCTAAAATGTGTGTCTTTATTGAAAACTCAGCTTAGCATTGTAAACTTGGCTCCTTAAGAGATTGGCTCCATTTGAGCACTCTTATTGTATGAAAATGAGAGGAAGTTCTTGCTTCTTCCAGTAAATTACACCATTTTCTACTCGAGGCTTCAAACCAATTCAGTGAAAGCCCTTGTACAGACATTTCTTACAGTGGTAACTTAAGTGGGGTATTAAATGGCGTTTTTAGCTAAATCAGTGCAAGTTTAAATAGCGGTGCAAGAAAAATAGTTAGATGCTCCTCCAGACCGTGTATCCACTCCCTAATTTACTTCCCCTGCCCAGTTTGGGGTGCTCCAGGATCTCAACTCACCCATCTCCAAGCAAGATCAGATGCTTGTGGTCAACTGCAGGTTGAGCACTGCTGTGGATCAGGGTCGGGGTTTTTCCAAGACACCTGAGGTTCAACTCGGAGAAGGTTCAACCTCTCCCCAGCCCCCGCTGAAGGTTTTGCTCTTTGAACATTCACACCACGGAGCAAGCAGCCAAAAAACCGGCCATTTGTCCTTTCCCATCCCATCCTCCTTCACCCACCAGAGCGTATTTCTTCTGCCTCCCTTCGCCAACCCCTTTTTCCAGTGGCATTCCCCTCCCTGCCGCCGAATGGATGCTCGGGAGCGCGGAGGCAGTAAAACATCGCTCTAATGTCCCTCGCTGCTGCAGCCTCCTCCCATTATTGGGGGAGCAGCATCGGGTTATGGGCTGTTAATGGCCTCTCCACTTGTTTATGGCTTCTCTGGCACCATTCCTGGGTTCGGCACCGCTGTTTTACATCCCCTCACCGCTGCGGGGACCAGCTCCCCTCCAGCGGGACTCACGTGTCGCGTGTGCGATGCGACAGTCGGGAGCTGGCGGGGGGCACGACCAGCAGCAGCGCATCAAAACCACATTAAACACGTTACAACAAAGCCGGCGAACCTCGTCCTGTCTGGGGTGGGGGCTCGTGGAGTGGGGGAAGGAATTTTTATTTTGTTGTGTGAAGTGAATGAATAATTCATAGGCGAGTCACTGACGTGATAAATTCCTCCATTTCTCCCTCTTTTGTGAATCGACAGCAAACAACTTCCCCATTCCTCCCCTTCTGCATTTTCATTATTCGGAATTATTCACTAAACAATTGCTTGGAATAATTCTGGGGAGCAGATTCTCTGCCGTGCTGACGTCAGTGGAATTAGTGCCAGCGGGAGGGTCGGTTCGGAGGAGATGGTCCATCCACAAGCCTTTCATCGCTAGGATTTGGGCTCTGGATTTTGAGCCGTGACGATTAAAGGCAGCCCAGACAGGCTGGACAGTCCCATTTTCCCTTTGCAGAGTTCTGCAAATCAGGTTTTCCACCGTGACCCCTCGTGTTTACAAATTAACAGGGGCTGAAATCGCTGCCATGGGATGAGACGTCACGTTGGCACCTCCAGCAGCACTTTTGCCACCGCGTTTCATCTCCGGCCCTGCAGGACTAAGTGGGATTTCTGCATTTCCATTTCAACCGCTGCAAATGAGCCCTGCCCTTCCCAGGAATGCTCCTCTCTCTGAACCCACTGCCAGGCTCACCAGTGCAGCTCTGCCTTTGATATTCATGGGATGTGAAAAGAAAACAACCCAAGGTTTGCTTTTTAATTTCATGGGAAATTTCGCAAGTGGTTTTTTTTTGCTCCGTTCTGCACTTCATTTATTCATTTACAGACTGACCCAAACCCCACATGAACAACTGAATGTCTTCAGAATACCACAGCTCTGACTCAGAAAGTCCTTGATATTTATCTGCCTGCGGTTTCCAATAAGTTAAACCCAGCTGACCTAAAACACCAAATTCTGAGGGAGCTCTCTGGCTGATGACTCCTGGTATCTGACAGCAATTGTCTGGGGTGTATTTTCTGTATTTATTTATTATAAATGAGACACCTGACACCATGAGATCATAAGCAATTTCCAGCTCTCTCCAAATCACCGGGAGGGTTCCAGTCTCGAGCCTCGCAACATCATCAATTCTGCAGCAAAACTTTCCGGGGCTGATTGTCAGTAATTTGCAACATGTAAGCTGGAGGGAGGGAATTGCTTGCACTTCTCCTCTTCATCTTCTCGTGGAAATCAGCCCGTGCTGAGCGAGCCAACCAGACTGTTGTGACCATAAAAAACCTACAAATCTGGGGGTCTGACTCCCTCCTTTAAAGTGTTTTATGTCAGTGGCAAAATGTAAAAGCCATCTCCCTGTTTTCAGTTCCCCTGGAGATCAGCCCATGCTGAGCAGGCCAACCAGACTGTTGTGACCATAAAAAAAACCTACAAATCTGGGAGTCTGACTCTCTCCTTTAAGTGTTTTAGGCAAAATGCAAACGTCATATCCCTGTTTTCAGCCCTATCTATATCCCTGTTTTCAGCCCTATCTTGGTGAGGATATTGATTTCTTAGGTCATTTCTCTGCTTTCCCTGCGTCACCTCCCTGCATTTTGGATTTAGGTCAATTCCTGTCACCACCTTGTTTAAAAGAATTTCCCAACGAGCAACAACATTTCATAAACCCGATTTCTGCAAAAATCAAAAAACTCCTGTTAAAACTTCTACCACCCCCCCAGAGAGGGGAGGATTTCACACTGAGGAAACACAACTGCAGAGCAGCAAGCTCTGCTTCCGTGGTGCCTCAGATCATTGTGAGTGAGCAGGAAAGAGCTTCCTGTGCAGCTGAAATCCTCAGACATTTCCTCTTTTCCTCTTCAAATCCCTCCTTTGGAGCGTCGCTTCCACCCACTCCAGCCTTGCAGCAGGGCTGGGTGAACCTTACCAGCAATTAGGAGCCTCCTTCAAGGCAGGAGCTCCTCGGAGGCTTCCACACTTCCACACCAGCAGGATTCATCCCCCAAGGAATGCTGAGCCCCAGCTGTGATGCTGTGGGGGTGGGCAGATCCCGCAGCCGACACAAAAACCTGCTCATCCTGTATTTTACCCAAGGATCAGGGCACATCCATGGGTTTAGAGCTTCAATCTCACTCTCTTGAGCAGAGCCCTGTGCTCCAGAATGACTCATTTCTGTGCCAAGGCAGCTTTTCCTGCCCTTCACCCTCCCATCCTGGTGTCCTGGAAAATCCCAGCTCGAGTTTAAGTCCCTAATGACCATCAGCAGTCTGGTCTAGTGGAAGGTGTCCCTTCTCATTGCAGGGGGGTTGAACTAAATGACCTTTAAAGGTCCCTCCCAACTCAAACCATCCCACCCACCAGCTCCCACTGTGTGGCAAGGAATGGTGGGGACAGAAAGAATTTATTGGTGGGACCCAGGCTGGGAATTGGGGCAGCCAAAAACCCATAAGGGCCCTTTCAGGCACATCAGAGGGTTCTCCTGCTGCCCAAGGGAACCATAAGTTGATGCATTGCTGGATTTCAGCTCTGGTTTAATCCTCTCCTTTTGCTGGTGTTAATTAAAAGTGACTGGTGCTGCAGGAGAGCAGAGAGTGCAGCAGAACAGAGCCAGTGACCCACCAAGCTTGTGAAACTAATAAATAGAGATCCTAATTATTAATGACCCAAGACCTGGTCCCTATCCTCCTTTTACTGGGTGCAGTTCTTACTACTCCAAAAGGCCAGGCTGAGGCATAATTTATATTTTATTTGCCCACAAATACCAGTGCTGGGCACTCCTGGGGCACAGGGCTCAGTCTGGGCATCCCCCCAGGCCCTGGGCTGAGGCAGCAATCCTGGCACAGGCAGTGCCCAGGTAACACAATTCGTCATCACAGCATCCTTTGAGTGAAGCTCTATAGGATACTGTGGCCTTCAAAGGGGCTAAAACAGCAAAGGAGATCAGACAAAACCTGGACAAAAACCTTCCCACACCATCCTCTGGCTGAGAGACCATGAGTCAAACTTTGCTCTTCCCCCACCTCCTCACAACCCCCTCGCTCCTCTCAGCTCTAATTCAAAGGAAGTGCTGGAAGCAGGGAGATGAATCCTGTTGTGCAACAAGGCTGAGATGAATCATCCCTCGAGGGCATGGTGCTCCTGGGACCAGGAGGGTCCTTCTGGGACAGAGAAAGCCTCAGCAGTGAGGGGCAGCCAGCACTGCTCCAGCTGCAGCAGCTCCTGGCTCTCCAGCCCTCATTCCCACATCCTGCTCCAGTTGGCACTGGCTGATGTTGTGGTGCTCTGGAGCACCCTCATCTCTCCAGGAGAGCTTTCACTGCAGCTCTTGAGCACCAGGAAATGGGAGATACTCCACTTGATGCTGTTCTGCAAATCCATCAGGGCGGGAGGATGGGAAGGGGAACAGCTCGACCCTGCCTGTCACTCCATGGAGGCTTTGCCCTGTGTTAGGGATTGAATAATTCCCAACAAAGCTTGGGAAAAATTGGTGCCCCTGTCTGATGCACAACAGGGAAACCCCCAAGAAGTTTATCCCCTGCCTATAAATGACCTGCTGTGGGGGCAACAACCACCCAGCAGGCAGCAGGGGGGGCACAGAGAGCTTGACCCATCCTGCCCAGGGGTGCCTGAGCTTTGGGCTGTGCCACGAGGGTTGTAAATCCACAGACTTTTGTTGCCAGGAGCTCTCCCCAGCCTGGGCAAAGTGGCAGTGCCACCGTGCTGTGGTGGCATGGGACAGCATCTCTGAAGGCTTCTACACGAGGAGCTGAGATGTGGGACATCCATTCCTGGCTGGAATTCACGTGGAATACACTTGTGCTGGCACTTACACCCTGCCACCACACACCTGTCCTGCAGTTTGGGGCCACCAAACCCAAGAGACAGGGCCACACTGGCACCTTTGTGGGGCTGCTCAACAGCTTTGGCAACACGAGTCACACCTGGGAAATGAATCCTGATTTACACCAGTATAACAGGGAAAATTAAGCTTGCAGTGCTTTAAATCCAGAGGAATTTCCTACCCCGTTTCCCTTGGCTGAGGGAAGGAGCCACTGCCAATGCCCGGAGCTGGCAGTACCATCCCTGCTGTGCTCAGGAGGAGGGAAGGCAGCAGCTCTGGGAAGTTTTGGCACCTGGAGATGGACCCGAGCTTGCTGTGCTCTCAGTGCCAAGACAGGCTCCCAGCCCCGTGCTGGGGGGTTCCAGGTGGGCACCACCAGCTCCTGCACCTCCAGCAGAGCTTTTCCTCCACTCTTTCCCGGGTGGGAGAAGGGCACCAAGGGGCAGGGGGGGTGTGTGTGTCTGCCCTCCTGGCACGGCCCCCACCTCCAGACACCCACACGGGGCTGCGGGTGCCCCCTCCCTCCTCTCCCCTCCCTTCCTGACAGCACAAAGCCCCCAACCTGCCCCGCTGGAGCTCTGTGAGTCACAGCCCTGATGTCACCTCCCCGCGTCACCGCGGCTCCGAGAGGGGTTTAACGAGCCTTTGTTTTCCTCAGCCCAGAGAAACCTCACAGCAGCTGAGGCTGCAGCACCCCGAGGAGTCAGCAAGTCACTGCCACTGTCTCTGTCCCCACAGCAGGACAGAGAGGGCTGCAGAAGGGGCCAGCGGGCTGGCTGGCAGCAAAGGCAGAGCCTCACAGAGCTGGGGGACGGCAGGGACAACATCCAAGTGACACAAGAACACCTCTGTCCTCACTAGAACCTGCCACGGGCCACCCCCCTCACAGGACAAGGCAGGTGACACCCTGCTGTGCCCCCATCCCACAGGCTGCAATGAGGCAGAGGTGCCAAAGTGGCAGTGCCACCACAGCTGGGGCGTGGGGCAGCATCTCTAAAGGCTCCACACGAGGAGCTGAGATGTGGGACATCCATTCCCTGAGATGTGGGACATCCATTCCCAGCTGGAATTCCTGTGGGACATCCATTCCCGGCTGGAATTCGCGTGGAATACACACGTGCTGGCACATACCCCCTGCCACCACGCACCTGTCCTGCAGTTTGGGGCCACCAAACCCAAAAGGCAGAGCCAGGCTGGCACCTTTGTGGGGCTGCCCAGAACACAAGTCCCACCTGGGGGGTGAATCCTGGTTTACACCAATACACACAAAGAAAAATCGAGCTTGTAGTGCTTTAAACCAGAGGAATATATGGAATATATCCTTGCAAAGCAGAAGGGAACGAAATTCACGATAAAAATCAGGGGGGATGAAGAGCATTTTCCTCTCTTTTCTGAAGGCTACTAAAAAGGGAAGCATCACGTGAGGTCCCTGGGAAACCAGCAGTGTAAATAGTCAAGGACAGAGGGCAACTTCCATTAAAGAAAGTGTCTTGCTAAAATACATAGGCACCATATAAATTATTGGATAATGAAATTCCAGTTAATTTGCTGCCTGCTCAGCCCCAACCCTCCTGCCATGCTCCTGAGCCCAGCCAGTTGTGTCGAGAAAGAATTATGTGGGAATGAGGGCAGCTGGATTGGGAAAACAGCAGCTGCTCCAGGATGGGGTGGGGGGTGGATGCTGCAGCTCCACATCCACTCTGCTGGGCCCCACACCACCAGTGTCCCATGGCCTGACAGGCAAGGCCTTGAGAGCCAAAATGAGGATTTTCCACTAGTTTGAGGACAGTCATAGAATCCTGGAATGATTTGGCTTGGAAGGCACCTTAAAGATGATGAAGTTCCACCCCCTCCATGGGCAGGGACACCTTCCACCAGCCCAGGTTGCTCCAACCTGGCCTTGGACACTTCCAGGGATCCAGGGGCAGCCACAGCTTCTCTGGGCAACCTGGGCCAGGACTTCACCATCCTCCCAGGGAACAATTCCTTCCCAATATCCCATCTATCCCTGCCCTCTGGCAGTGGGAAGCCATTCCCTGTGTCCTGTCCCTCCATCCCTTGTCCCCAGTCCCTCTCCAGCTCTCCTGGAGCCCCTTTAGGCCCTGCAAGGGGCTCTCAGCTCTCCCTGGAGCCTTCTCTTCTCCAGGTGAACCCCCCCAGCTCTCCCAGCCTGGCTCCAGAGCAGAGGGGCTCCAGCCCTCATTTTTTGGTCCATGTCCATCTACTTCTTGCACCTGCCCTTGCAGCACGTGGTGTGTTGGATGGATCAACTCCTGGACCTACAACCTGGAGTTGGTTTCCAGCATAAATCCCATTCTAACTCTTCCCCTTCCCCTTCCCCCTCTGCTGCTGTGAACTATTGGCACTTCAGAGCACCAAATATTCAGCCCATTCCATGTAATTTAAAACCCATTATATAAGCTGCTCTCCCCCCCACACCACCTCCCAGTGTCTCCAATTGGTGTGTCAGAATGTAATTAGCTTTTGATGGGATGTTAAGATTCCTTGAGCTCCCGTGGAGAGGCAGCGTGGGGAGAGGCGAGGCAGCGGTTTGTGATTGTCACTCCCCATGGGAAGCACTCGAAGACCCTGGAAGGCTCATTTGCAGAAATCTAAAAAAAAAAATAAAAAAAATCACATAAATAAATAAATAAATAAATAAATGAAAAATCCAAAAGCAACAGAGCCAGTAGGCTTTGGTTTAATTGACTGAAATTGCTGAGATTTTTTTTTTTTTTTTTTTTTAGCCTCTGTGCTTTTTCCTGCTTGGAGAAGAATGGAAATTAACTGTCTTGTGCCTGATCAGGGCACTATTCCAAACCCAGATCCTTGGGAAGCTGGGAAAGTCCTTCCTGAGCTGCTCATTCCTGCCTCTCTGGCAGAGGAGATGCTTGGGAGCTTTGCTGTTTCACCCAACCCAGTGAAATCCTCCACCCACGGCTCCTCCAGCTCGGCATCCAAACCCTGAGCCCAGGAAGGGCAGAGGGAGGTGACAGTTTCCTGGAATCACATCTGGAACAGCACATCTGACCATGGCCAAGTGCAACCCACAGCCTGTCTCCAAAAGGTGGCACTTGGGACCCACAGCTGGAATTTAGGAGAATGTTGGTGACTCGAAAGAGAACAACCATCTCCACTGTCAGCCCTGCTGGGGCTGAGCCCCTTCAGTGCTCAGAAAATCACAGTTCTCCACCATGGGGAGGCAGGACAGCAGAGTTCCTGCACCTGGGAATGCAGGGAGATGCACCACTTCAAGGGGGATTGCACCAATTCCACCAGGGATCAGGTGAGGCCCTGGCCCAGGTTGCCCAGAGAAGCTGTGGCTGCCCCTGGATCCCTGGAAGTGTCCAAGGCCAGGTTGGACGGGGCTTGGAGCAACCTGGGCTAGTGGAAGGTGTCCCTGCCCATGGCAGGGGTGGGACTGGGTGATCTTTAACAGCCCTTCCAACCCAAACCAGTGTATGATTCTATATTTCAGCATTTATTTTGTCATCCCTGAGCCCTCCTGCAGCTCTGGCTGGGGTATCCCCTTGGAAGAGAGAGGCCAAAGGATGCAAGTCCTTACTCAGGTGAACCCCGTGGGTGTGTCAGGGTTCACAGCCCCTCTCCTGGGTGCTGCAGCCTGGATATCATCCATGGAGTTTGTCCAAAGCAACTGCACCTTGGTGTCACCTTCCCCAACCTCACGGAGCCCAAATGATCCATGTAGGAAACACCACATTTCCAGAGCCTTCTCCCCACTCTCCCACCAGCTGATCCCCACGGGTGTTTCAAACAAGGCTGGCAATTCCCTCAGGACAAGTTTTCAGCGCTCTGGCCAAGCCTGAGCTTTCCCAAGAGCAGCAGCCCCAGGCAGCAGCAGCCCTCGGAGCATTTGCACACCTTCAGGTGGTGCTGAAACCACCAAACAACGTGTTTTTCCACACACCAGCCCTGGCCCAGAGCCCACTGGAGCCATCAGATAATTGTCATTGACTCGGCAGGCTCTGGATGGGGTTGGTTTGGTCGTTCCCCACCCGTGCAGAGGCTTTGGGATGGATCCTACAGGACGTTCGAGCTCAGGGCAGCCACATAAACACTTCCCAAAACACAAACCCCCTGCAAACACACGTGGCCTGATGTCAACCCACCCCTGGCTCTGAGTTAGTTGGTGATGTGAAACACAGACCCATCCAATACGATAACAAGCCATTCCCATCAAATGCCAATTCAACTGGATAATGGGCCCTATTGATTGCTGCGAGGGCCAGACCAATTTCACTTGTCCTTTTAATGATTATTATGACATTATCTATATTATTTCTGCTCAGCAAAATTAATTCCTCCTTCCCCAGCCCTGTCCCTCGGGATGTGAGTGAGTTCAAGTCTCCACTCCTGTTCAGGTGGAAACTAAGGAGACCTCTGCAAGGACTGGACTTAATTCACTTCTAAACTGTTGTCAGGCTATTTGATTACTTTTTTTCCCTTCTAATACTGCCACTGGCATTAATGGAAAGAAAACAATAGCTGCATTTGGTCATTTAAGTAGTCAGCCTCCCCTTCCACAGCTCTGCTGACATTTCTGTCTCCAGCTTGGACAGTAATGCATTCCATTTTAATTTTACCAAATGCTTGCTTTATGATCAGAGACATTTTTCATTTGTATGTGTTTGCATCTCTCTTAAAATTCAATATTTCATTTGGGGCTGCCGGCTTATTGCCTGCTCCTCAAAATAAAGCATTTGTGGCACGAGGATATTTCAAATTATTTTCTCTGGTTTCCTCCACTGAAGAGCAGCAATTGCCTTTCCAAATGCTCTGGGAGGAGCAGAGAGGAGTCAGTCCCAGTCCCTGCATGAGGTATCTGGGGGATAATGTGGTTTTTTGGGACTGCCCTGTACAGAATCACCCCCAAAAAGGCAAAAAAGAAGAGTTTTAACAAGCTTTTCTTTCCCTGGGCAAACACACCTGTGGCTGTGTTTATTCCTGTGAGCGGAATAGAAAATAATAAAGAATTATAAAATAATACAGCTGATGAGATTCCTTTGTTCCTCCTTTCCCTGCCAGGTCACCCAGGGCCAGGAGCTGGATGAGAGGAACCTTGTGGGTCCCTTCCAACTCAGGATACTCTGTGATTCTGTGATTCCATGACCCCAGAGAAGTTTGAGCAGGAGCAGGTGGGGCTCCCATGGCACGAGGGGAGACTTCAGTCTCCAGTTTTGGGGTTCAGGAGTGTGGCAGACCCCAAAAAGACATCAGGCAACACCCAAACACTGTGTCCTGGAGCTGTTGACTATCAGAAGTGGGAGTTTTTTTCAGAACCTTGACACTTAAAACAAGCTCTCACTGGTGTTAGAAGCTCCCTGGAGGAAAGGGGCAGGTGACACCAAAGTGTCCCTGCTCCTCCCTCTGCTGTTCCCTTCCCAAATGTCCATTCTCTGCCAGCTCCCCTTCCCCACAGCAAACCCCAGTCCCTTCAGAGGCTGCCCTTGGGACCCAGATGTCTCAGAGGATAATTCCCTGAATCCCTCTCTGATCTCTGACACAAAGGAAGAATTGACAGGGGAAGTGGGTTGGTTACATACATAGCAATTTTCTAATTTTCTGAGCAAATTTGGTTAAAGCTGCTGAACAGGAAAGCCTGAAACCTCAATAACAGAGCAGCCAGGCAGGCAGAGGGATGAGGAGAGCTCTGAATTCAGAATTTTCTGCCCTAAGCTGGAGGGACCATTCGAGAGGCTGAAGGAGATGTTTGTCCTTCCTTGGCCATTACCTTAAGGCTACTGAGAAAGACTTCAGAGCAAACAGTTTTTTACAATATAATAACATTTCCACCGGGGTCCAGCACAAGACTCCTCCAGAATCCCTCCTCTGCCTGCCTTGAGTCAACAAAACAAGGAAAGGTTTCGTGTGGGGGCTGCTGAAGGTTTTGTTTGCAGGAGCCTGTTCCTGCCTGTGCATACACCCCTTGAATAATTCCAAACCATTTCCATGTGGGAGCAGCCCTGTGCTTGCACAGGAGGATGAAAGGAGCCCTTAACCGGATGGATTGCTGGGGGATGGAAGCACTGGAGTTGTTCTGAGAGCAGGAAGCAGCACAAGAGCTTTTCTCAGGGTCTCTCTGATCTCCTGTGAGGACAGCACAGAACAAAAGGGTTTGTCTCTGTTCAGGAGAGGGAGGGGTGTCCCAGCTCCTGGCACCTGCCCTGGCAAACCCAGTGCTGGGAGCAGAGACCTCAGTGCAGTTCCAGTTCCTCAGGAAGGGTAGAGGAGGGGCAGGGACTGAGCTCTGCTCTGTGTGACCAGGGACAGCACCCAGGGAACGGCTGGAGCTGTGTCAGGGCAGGCTCAGGTTGGATCTCAGGCCAAGGTTCTTCCCCCAGAGGCTGGTTGGGCACTGCCCAGGCTCCCCAGGGCAGTGGGCACAGCCCCAAGGCTGCCAGAGCTCCAGGAGGGTTTGGCTGATCCTCTGGGGCACAGGGGGTGACTCTTGGGGCTGGGCCTGTCCAGGGCTGAGGGTTGGACTGGATGGTCCTTGTGGGTCCCTTCCAGCTCAGCACATCCTGGGATTCTGTAACTGAAGGGAAGGTGGCAGGAGGGTCCTGGCAGGGGATCACATTCCCTCAGTGCATGAATGAGCAGCAGCCCATGGACCTGCTGGGGGAGTCAGAGCAGCAGAACCTGCCCAGAAGTACTTTTGCCATCATGATCCACATCCCCAGATTTCTGATCTCGTGCAAAGCAGCAGCTTGGCTTTTTCCCAGCCAGGCTGGAGCCACCAGCCCATGCCACAGGTCTCAGGGTGTCAGGTCCATCCACGGCCCATGTAAAGGGCTGCAGAGCTGGCAGGATCCCACTCTCAGCCAAGGAAACATCTGGCAAAGCTCTCTTGAAGCCATGTCTTCTGTGCTGGCCTTTCCTACCTCACTTCAGGTGGCTTTCCAGGGTGTATCATCCCCTTACTCATGGGTTTAGGGTCCATCAGAGATGCTGGGCTTTGTTACTTCCTTTCTTTTGCTCTCTCCCAAGCCTGGTGTTCTCACACCTACAAATGTCTCTGGTTTTGGTTTCCAGCACCACAATTTTCACTTCAATCCCTCACCATCCTCACACCCAACAGAAGGTGCACATGTGGCACTTGGGGACACACTTAGTGGTGGGTTTGGCAGTGCTGGGTTGAACCTGATGATCTTAGAGGTCTTTTCCAACCTAAGTGATTCTGTGATAAGATGTAATCAATTGTTTATCACTCAGAGATCCACTAACTCTGCTTCTTTGTGTATTTTGTGAGGCAGGGCCCAAAAACACCTCCAATCATGAGCATCCCCATTGCAGTGCAGTCTCAGTCCCTCTGAGCCCACGTTGAAGGACATCTGATCAATGGGGAGAGCCCAGCAATGACAATCCATAAAACTAAGCTGCGTTAAGAAACCCTCTAGACTCAACTTCCCATATCTAATTAATTTAATGTTCCTAACCAGCCCCGTTGTCCATCCTTTTCAGGTTTTATTACAAGCTTTTTAATGGAGTTGGAAGGCAAATTGACTCTCCCTTGGTGGGGGGAAGTGACGTGAAATATCAGCCCCAAGAAAAGTTAGATAATCAGTAATAAGAAAGGGAAAGAAATTGGAAAATGAGGAGGAAAGGCTAAAATATCAAATGAAGTCTCCTGTGATGGAGAACATTTTCTGTGCCCACACTGCCAGAGAAACCTGATTTGAGCTCTTGATTTGTTCTGAGCCTGCCAAGAGGAGGCTGAGAGATGAGCTGCCTCTTAAATCAGGTCTGTGTCCTAAAAACCTGATGACATCAACACAGGAAAACCATGGAGATAACTGAGGGTCCCCAAGGGCTCAGAGCTGTAGAATTTCCTTGCTGTCCTGAAACCACACCAACCAACACTGGTTTGTGCCCCCTGGCTTTGGTCTCCGTGTTCTGCTCTCATCTCCATCATCTTCTACACGGTGAGGTCCTTCAGGCTGAGAAGAGGAGTTTGGGTGCAAAGATGTGTCTCCAGGGCACCCTAAAATTCAGGGATGAGGCTGCCTGCCATAGGGACACCACCTCAGAACTGAGATGTTCTTGAAGGACAGGCACTGGCAAACACCTCAGCATCCACCTGCTCTGCCTGGACAAAGCCACATCACTCACCTCTGGTGGGAGATGTACTCTCATAATTCCCATCCCCTTTTAAATTGCTAAAAATTGTGGTTATTCCTCACAGCTCAAAAGCTCACAAGCTCTTCCCTAAGAATATTGATGGGTTTTTTCCAAACCTAAGCCTGGGTATCTCTGGAAGGTTTGTTGCCCTCTGCTTCCCCAGCTTTTTTCAGCTGGGAGCTCTTTCCCCTGCCCAAATTGTCCTTGGACCAGCCCTTTTAGGAACACAACTTCCACTCTCACCTCTGTGAAGACCACACTCACCTGCTTTATCCATCCCTGGATGTGGCATCACCTTCTCTGGGCATCTGGTTAAAAATAGACCTGTTGGTGCTTCTGTTTTGGGTGTCATTAACAGCCAGTGGGGTTAATATGGATTTTGGGCGCTACTGGGAGCTGGGCAGGAGGTTATTTATCCACACACCACCGTGAAGAGAAGGAGACCTGCTGAGAAAAAGGCTGACACAACACTCAGCCTTCAGCCCACATCCTTGGGTTGGTCTCAGTGGTCACACCATGGGCAGGGACACCCAGAGGAAAACTCAGGAAGGGCTGGGATGTCCCAGTGTTCCCCCAGCCTCTGCTAAATCCCCCATCCAAAGGCCAGGCTCCTCAGGGAGCAGTGCAGGAGCCGTGTTTGCACAGCTCCAAGAGGAGAGAGAGCCTATATGTTATATCAGCAATAAATGTCAGCGGCTAAAATCAGGCTTCAATTCCTAACTGTCGATTTTCAATAACAATAAAGGCTGAATACGACCAGGCTGGTTAAACTCCCTGACAGAGCCCATCAGCCTGCCTTCCTTTAAACACCCTGGGCCCCGGGGTGGCTGAGAAATCTCACCTTCCCATTACAGAGCAGACCCTTGTTAAAAGTGGATTTCCCACCTCTGAACGTGCCTTTACATCTCAGGATGTACAAGAAGCAAGTCAAGGTCACCTCCCAGCACAAAACCCTTCTTTTATCCCCAGGTGCTCTTGTATCTACTGCATTTCTCCCAGTATTATTTGTCCCAGGGTTTCTGTCCAGCCCAGGTGTAAATGACTGAAGTAATAAACCTCTCACCATTTCCCCTGGAGGATTATTCCATGGTCTAACAGATTTTGCCATAATTATTATTATTATTATTATTTCCTTCCTGACAGCTGAAATTTGATGCAGTTTAATTTCATCCTGTTATATCAAGGTATGGAGAGAAATGAGAAAAACCACTGTAGGGAAGAATGACAGAGGGGGCAGAAAGACCTAGAAGGGGTCTGGGCAGGTGGAGCTGAGGAGTGACAGATCCTGTCACAGTCCCAATGCTGTACCATGTTGGATAATCCATCTCCTCCCCAGTCTCTCTTTTGCCCAAAACCTGGAATATCAATCCCGACACGCTGTGCCTGCACCAAAGGGATGCTCCCACCACGGGCAGGACAGACAGAAACCCACAAAATTTCGCATGAAAAATGAATCTCTTCTGAACTTTCCAGGGGAGGAAAGTTGCGGGTGTTGCAGCTGTAGCAGAATATGCTCCTCCTCCCCTAATCAGAAGGTGTTATTGGGGAACAATTAAAAACAAGTCAGGGGTAATTAATGGTAATTAAGTGCTCTCAGCGGGGAGTGAGACGCTCGGGGGATGCTGCAGAGCTGACAGGCAGAGAGGAGCTGCCCGTGCGGCGCTTCTGCCCTCGGGGAAGGTGAGGAGAGTTCCTGGGATGGGATCCCAGCTCTGTGCCAGGTGTCGGGGCTCCCCCAAAACCACACGGGAACCAACCCTCGAGGCCAGGCAGGCTCCAGCTTTTTGGTTTTCCCATCTGGGACATCTTTCCCGCCGTAAAAGGTGTTTGTGAAGGAGCTCGGGAAGAGCTGGGCTGAAGCAGGGGGCGAGCTGCGGTGCAAGGAGGGGCTTGGAGCTTGACTAAGAGTGTCCCCAAATGTGCTGGGGTGAGACCGCACCGCCCGTGACAGCTGAGGGGACACAGACACGATCCAGGAAGGGGAGGAAGCAGCTGGTGGGACTGGAAAATCACTGCCTGCAAATGAGAGTTCAGCCTGAAGAGCAAAATCTTTCCCAAAAAGCCAGCAGCGTTCACCTCCCCTGGCTTATCGGGAAATCCTAATAAACCACGGATTTACACGAGCATTCCTCGTTAAGCGGGCGAGGAGCTCCAGAGATATCCGCTCACAGTTGGAATTTCAGCCGCATCCAAGTGTGCGACAATAGGTGGAGCTCGAACTACTGTCAGCTCCCAGGGAGGAGAGCAAACCACAGCCAGAGTCACCCCGGGCTGGGACATGCCTCACCCTGGCTGTCCCCAAGCCCAGCCTGCACAGAGCCATCCCCTGAGCTCCTCAGGGACACAGCCCGACTGCTGGAATAGTTTGCACGGGAATGGCTTTTGCTTTGGGAAGAACTTTTTGCATTAATGAACCCCGGAGGGATTTAAAAGCCGTGTGGATGTGGCACTTGGGGACTTGGTGGGAGTGGTTGGACTCGATGGTCTTAAAGGGCTTTTCCAACCTGAATGATGCTTTGAATCTGTGAAGTTATGGTTCTCACTACAGATTTTGTGCCACACAGCAGCACTGTCAAACCAGGGCTCCAAACGTGGACCTTGCCCAGTTATTCCAGCCAAGCCAGACCTCCAGCTCTGTAATTCCAGTTTAAATCACACTAGAGGTGCACAACCTCCACCAAGGCATTTTGGGGTGGGTTACTCTGCCTGGATAGGTGCAAACAGGGGATGCTTCAGTCAGACACCCTGTCAGGACTAGATCAAGGGAACTGCCCAGGAGAAGCAGCCCAAGACACAGCAAGGGCAGGAGTGGACCTTCCTCCTCTCCTCCTCAGTGCTGCTGCTCCTTCACAGGGGGAAGGAGGACAGGTTGCCCTCCCAGTATCACCACGGACCATCTCGGGGGGCTGGGGGCAAAGCAGAGAAGGGTTTGCTTTCCCTGGGTGGTTGTTGCTGGTTTGGCTGTGCAGCAGAAGCAGAGGAAGGCACAGCTGAGCTGAGGGCTCTGCCTGAACCTCACACACTCCTGCAGGCAATGGTGGGAGCAAGGACCAACCCACCATTAAACTGCTTTAGTTTCTGGATGCAAATGCGACACAGAAATCCTTGGGAGAAGCCTGAGACCAAAACAAAGAGCTGTGGATTACTGCCCATGTTAACTCTGAAACCTGAAGGGATTGTATGGTTGGAGTGAGGTAGGGGAAGGGAGTAGGTTTAGATTAAATATTAGGAAGAAACTTTCCTGTGAGGGTGGGGAGGCCCTGGCACAGGTTGCCCAGAGAAGCTGTGGCTGCCCCTGAATCCCTGGAAGTGTCCAAGGCCAGGTTGGACGGGGCTTGGAGCAACCTGGGCTAGTGGAAGGGGTCCCTGCCCGTGGCAGGAGGTGGAACCAGATGAACTTGAAGGTCCCTTCCAACCCAAACCATTCTGGGATTCTTTGCTCATCCTTAGAACCCCCATCCCTGAGTGCTGCAGCTGAGGTGGCTTTTGGCTTCTGCACATGAGCTGCTCCTTTGAGCCTTTCCCCTTCCACGCTACAAAATCAGTCTCTCTCCACCACTTCCTTATAAAGTGGCCAAAATTACAGCCAACACTGGATCCTGCAGCTTGTTGACTGGACTTTGGGCAGGGTCTGAAACATCCCACCTTGAGCTCAGCCAGGCCTGGGCCGTTGCCATGCAGATAATTCTTAATTGCACAGAAAAGAAAAATGAGCTGCAAACCAACTGCTTTGATTAAAATGACTGGTTTTGGAGCTGTTAAGACACAGAACTCCCCCCTTTATGGCAAGAGCTCTTTGCAGGAGCTGCTGGTGGTAAAATTGGTTTCTCCTGTGCTTCAAAAGCAGAGCTGCAGGTGATCACTTGAGAGGGACCAGAGTTTCCTTCAGCCAGAACAAGCACACTTCCATTCCAGGTCCCCCTTTCTTGGGCTGGGGACGTTTTCCAAGATCCCAACTGGGACAAGAGTTCAGGCTTTCTCTCCTCACTCCAGACTCCTCTGAGGTGCCCAAAGTCACAAGCAGGATGGAGGTTCCTGCACCCACTATTAAAGATTTGGATCTCCAGGGGCCAATTTTTCACTCTGGGTAAATTTCCCCACAGGGGAGATTCCTGAAGGAAATTCATGAAATTTAAAATTACACGAAGGTTTAAGCACCACATCAGGGCTGTAGCACCAACAAGATGCTTCACCTATAACCAAGCAACACAACCTCTCCACTGTCCCAGGTTTGCACCACCAGGACCTTCACAACTCCTCTCCTTGAAGGGTTTCTAAGGCAGCACTTAAGGTGAGAGCTCTGTTACCTCAACAAAGGGTGAAAAACTCATTAAAAAGGAACATTCCAGTTCCTTTGAAAGCTTCCTGCAGCAGGACCCCATGGATGTGTGTGCTCTTCCCACCAGCTGGATGCACACTAAGAAGTTCTGCAGAGTTCATGGTCTAAATAAACAATAAAACCACCACAGCAGCATGATCTGCCTCCAGGAGCATCAGGCAATGTGAACATACAGCATTACTGGGATGACATCCTTATGCTGTCCCTGTTTCTGGAGCGTATTTGACATCCCCATGGGAATAAACACCCCCCTGAGCTGGCCCTGCTGTTGCCCAGAGCGTACCAGGGTGACAAATGGAGGCACAAGGGCTGTGACAGCAGAGCCCCGGGAATGCTGGAGCTGGAGAAGATGGATGAATCCTCAGGCCTGTCCCTGTGGAGCTCTGGGAGGCCCCATATGGCCAGGGCTGCTGGCACCCCTGGGCTATAAGGGCTGCTTGGATGGAGCCTGGCTCCAAATCCCATCTGCCAGTGTCACTGGGCTATTTCCAGCTTGGATGAAGCCTGGAAAACCCGAGTGCCTCAAAGGGGGTGGAATGCAACTCGAAGCCGTGACATCTCTAAGCTCAGGGCGAGAAGAATGTTGTCCTAAATACCAACAGTCTCACCTGCAGATCCCAAAGCATCTTGTAAAACACTCCCCTGCTCCTCTGCAGCAGCTGCACATCCCTCACAGTCACAGAGACACCAAATCTGGGCTATTGCTACCAAATTTCCCAATCAGAACCTTTGCTGCTTCCATGGAAACAACAGCTGGCCACATCAAGAAAGGGTTAAATTCCTAAGGTAGCTGCTAATTACATTTGTAAGTAGTTTTAAAAGGCCACTGAGGCCCTGCAAGCAAACATTTTCCCTTTTAATGACACCGTAATAGATTAAGAGGGACCTGACTCCCGACAAACATTAAAGCAAGGAACTGGATTACCCTGACGACCCCAGCCAGGGATCTCCTGTGTGTGGAGACACTGGGAAAACAGCCTGGCAAACAGCCACAGCAGCTTTGGCACAGATGTGGCACGGGCAGGTCGGTGCCACTTCCCCTTCTGTCCCTGCTCGTCCCCCAAGAGCCACCGTGGAAGTGAAGCTGTGCCAGGAAAAAAGAAAATGGGAAGTGCTTTTGGGGTGGGAGGAGGTGATACTGCAGATGTTTGGGTTGTTGCAGGGTTTTTGCATTAGAGGAGGAGGAGTGAAAGGGAGAGACGGGGGGGAAAGGAAATATTTATCGAGCTTCAAAAGAAGCAGATGGTTGCAATGGAAGGGAAAGTGCCCGTGGGATGACTCCGGTGGGAGGGGGATTAGTCCTGAGCTTGTAAAGGTTTTTAAGTGCTCCCTGTTCGGGGCCATCACATCATTGTCAAAAGCCCAGGGTGCCACCACACCACTGCTGAAACCCCAACCTGGGTGCTCCGGGCAGAGCAGGGTGCTCTGATTGCCCAGTCACTGAGGTCAGTGAGGGATCCCAGGGCTTTGGGATCATCCCATCAGTGCTCTGCACTCACCACCCAGCCAGGGCTCCCCCTCCCTGTGCCACCACCCCAGGAGGCTCCACGGCCACTGAGCTGCCCCAGGGCACAAGCCACCTCCAGCCTGCACTGCCAGGGGGGACTCGCTGGTCCCCTCCACCCCTCCCAGTGGGATGCTGGGCCTGCTGGGACTCGCTGGAGGAGCCACTTGCCAGCGACTGGCAGGATGGAAATCTGCCTAATTAGCACCAGTAAAAGCAGCAGCAGCAGCAGGGGCCCGGGCAGCCCCTGCCAAGCAAACATGTTCCAATCAAACTGCAGCTTCTTTGCTCCAAAGTTTACAAGATGTTGCTTTCAAACCCTCGTTAAGCCCTTCTGTCTTCCCCCCCGTGCCACCCGTGCGATGCCAGGACGTGCAACCACTGCTCCAGCCCTGCTCCTACTACTGCTGGGGATGTGGGGGTGGGCACATCTGGCACAGAAGAGCCAAGGAAACCTGAGGGATTGGACTTTTCCCAGGTCATCCTCTGGACACAGCCTCTGTACAAAGCCACAGGGCAGCGTTTGGAAGTGCTTTGGGAGTCCCAGGCAGCTTTTCCTGCTGTTGGAGGTGTATGAATCCAGGTTTAAACCCAGCCTGGCCAGCCAAGGCTCCAAAATTCATGCAGAGAATCTGGTATCTCCAAGGTGCAACACCTCTCAGACTGGGACAGGTACAGTGGGAGGCACTTCTGCTTGAGCCTGGGGAAGGGCCCAGCTGGGAAACTCATTCCTAGACTCCCACAATGGTTTGCGTTGGAAGGGACCTTAAAGATCATCTCATTCCAACCTCACACTGACCCTAAAGAGGGGCTGGCAGAGAGATCAACAGGGAGAGAAACTGAGACAGATGATGGACAGATCAGACATCCCCCCATGATGCACCAGAGAGAGGGGACACAAAGGAAGGGTCTCCATAAGGAAGGTGGTCCCTGGGGATGGATGCAGGTGGATCCGGGGGGATGGGATGGTTCCCTACCTGGAATGCAGTGGGCTCAACACATCCCTCATCCCCATGGAGAACATTTTGTGCTCACTGTGCCTTCATTGTGTCCTCTTGACCTGTTTTTCTGCTGTCTTTGGAGACCTGGGATGGTGGACCCACAGTTCCTGCACACCAGAGACGTTTCCTGGGCAGAGCAGCACATCAGGCACAGCAGGACAGAGCCTGACCAGAGCTGAGCTGGCCCTGCACACCCCCCAGGCAAAGCAGGCAGGGAAGTGGGCAGGGATGGAGGCAGGACATGCAAATCCCTGCCAAGCTGTGCCTTGGCATCAGCAGAGGGCTCTCAAATGGGAACGGCCCAAGCCTTGAACACAATTTTTGGAAATAAGTTAATTCTTTAGACACTAATTAAATGCTGGGCACCAAGTCCTACCTCTGGGCGAGTGCCTGGGCTGCTTCCCTGCTGGTGGCACAGCCCAAAACTGTCCTTTCACCAACCAAGTGGTTCCTCAGGCGCTGTGTCACAGCCCCGAGGAAGGTGCCAAACCACAAACCCCCACACTGGAACAGCCTTTCCTCATGAGCTGGTGCCTGCCCTTCATCCCAAAGACCTGGGTGCACCTGAACAGGGTTTGGGGCCCCCAAACTTTGTGCCAGAGGGATCACATGCCCTTGGCAAGTCCAGCCAGGTCATGGCTCTGCAGAGGAGCCCAGCCCAGAGGAGCCCTGGGCACTGGGACAGCGGGAACACTCTGCCAGTATTTACTCAGCACTTTGAACAATTAGTCCTTCTCCTTCTGCAGTGCTCAGCGATGTGTTAAGTGCAGTTTACAGGCAGCAAGGTGTCCCACAGAGAGCCCGAGAGGCGAAGAGGCAAACACTGAGAGGGGGAAATGAGATGGAGAAGCTCACCTCAGCCTCGAGGCAAACCATCCCCCCTGCTGCCCCGGGCAGGAGAACTCGGATCCTCCCCCTCTCAAAGCACTGCCTGGTTTTGGCTGGACCACACAAGCCCTTTCCTGCCCTGTGGGACACCCCTGAAAGCATCACCCCCCACTGGACTTTGTAGCGGCTCTGTGGTGCCCACCTCCCTCCCCTGCAATTAGAAAGTGATAAAAAGTAGAAGGAAAAGAGCTGCAATTCAGCCCTGGCCCCGTTTCTCACCTCCCACCCCTGCTCATAACTCAGAGAGAGTTTAACTCGGAGTCCCATGAGCACACACCCCCCCAAAAGTCAGAGCGGCTGGAGGAGATCCCAGCTTGGGTTTGGGTGATCACAAGCAGGAGATGGGGCAGAGCCACGTGTGGTCAGCACAGCCTGCAGGTCACTGAAGGATTCAGGTTGGAAAAGATCTGTAAGGTCAAGTCCAACCATTAACTCAGCATTGCCAAGCCCACCACTCACCTTGTCCCCAGTTGCCACAGCTCCATGACTGTTCAATCCCTCCAGGGGTGGTGATTCCATCACTTCCCTGACCTGGAAGCTGCTGGGCAGGGGCAACACAGATACCAACCCCTTGGGAACACACTCCAAGCCCTGCAAAACCTGCTGGGCTTTTTGAGGTGGGGGAAGGCCAGGAAAAAAAAAAGCACAAGAAAACATCAGGTTTCAACACTCCCACCGTTGTGTCGTTCCCCTTTTGATGCTACTTTTTATTTTGATTGCAAAACGCTTTGTGGTCTGCCACAAACCTCCCTCCTGCCCCGAGAGCCAATGTCAACACAGAGTTCTGGGAGCTCCTCAGAGGGAAAGGTTTAAAATTACAGCGTGAAAAAAAATAAAAATTAAAAGCAGCAGCCTGATTTTTTTTTCCCCAAGCTTTGCCTTTTCCTTCCCAGGAAAAGTCAGCATTTATTCTGTTTTCCCTCTGAAGCAGTAGTCACGTTTTGGGGTCCCAAAATGGGGGACTCGCAGCTGAAGCAAGGCCCAGCTCCCAGGTGGGCAGAGCCCAAACTCCCTCTGCTCCCACTCCTGGATATCATCCCAGGGAGAAGACCCTGGCTGGCTTTTCCATGCAAAATCTCTCCTCTTGGAGCCAAGTCAAACACCTTCCCCTCTTGGCATGGCCTTGCAGAGCCCAGCCAGGATAGCAGCAGTTATTTAGTTAATGCTGGAAAAAGCCTTGGATCAGGAAAAAAACCCAACATTTTCCCACAGAAAAATGCAATCCCCAACCCCTTCCTGTGCTCAATTAAGACAAGGCCACTAATTAGGCTTCCACCTACCCATCCCACACCCTCTCCTGGGCCAGCAGTTTGCTGCCCACCCTCGTGCAGTATTTCACCAGCCTTTCTCTGAGTTAAAAAGCCCGTGAAAGGCACGAAATTGGGCAAGGGCAGGTTTGCAAACAGCCTCAGCTCCTGGAGCTTGGCAATATATTTAATTCCAGCCAGAGAAACTCAAACCAAGAGGATCCTTTGCCAAATGGTCTGGCAGCAGGGCAGCAAAGGCAGGGAGTTCATGTGCCCCATCTTTGCATTTTCTCTTGCTACAGAAGGGGGGGATGTATAAATCTATATAAATCCATCAAACCTCCACCTCCACCTGCGTTTTTGTGTCTCTGAGTGGCTCCAAACAGGCTCCCTTAAAACACCTGCCCGTGTGTGCGTGTTCCAGGTGCACTGAGGGGTGTGAGGCTGTTTATTTGGGTGTGTTTGTGTCTCTGTGTTTTGGTAGGGGCTGCATTTCCCTCCGCATATGGCTCTGTGGGCTTCGTGCCTGATTGCGTGGGAGAGTTTTCCCGTGGCTTTTTTGGTGCCATTCCCAGGCAGCTCCAGCAGCAAAAGGCACGCTCTGCAACGGGAAATTATTAGGCAGCATGGGAAGAAGGGGGGGGAGCACTGAGAAATGTGCAGGAAGGAAGCCAGATGGGGGAAAAAAAAAAAGTGGCCCAGAGGGTCACAACTTGGATTGTTTGTCCCAGACATGTGGAAGGGAGCAAACAGGGTGTTTGGGAAGGGACGCTGGAGCTGCACGAACAGGGTGGAAGGGAGAGCCCCAGGGAGGGAATCACGCTGCAGGTGTCCCACTGGGTGGATTCCAGCGTGCATTTTATTCCTCCAGGGTTTTAGAGGGATGTTTCCCACTTCTCTGGCGTCTAAACCAAGGAGCTGCCAGCCCCTGCAGGGCTCCCAGGAATGCCCTGCCCGTGGTGTCCCACACCACAGCACGAGGCTTTTCCCGACAGAAGAATCCTCCAGTTCCTCCCACAGCAACTCCAAACACAGGGTAACCAACTGGAATGGTCAGCCTTGCAGCTCTGACACTCAGACAAGACAAGGACATGTCAAACCCTGAGCTGTGGTGGCCCAGGAGGTAAATCTTGGAGCATCTGCTGCCCAACACCACCATCCTGCAGGAACATCACTAGGAAGTTGCTCAAGCACCTCAGAGAAACCCCCAGGCTCCACCACCCCAACAGCTCCAGGATTCCCAGTGGGCATTCCCTGGCTCTCAGATCCTGCCCTCCTTCACTGCCATCACCTGTGAGACACCTGAGCTGTGCCTGCCCTCACTAATGAAGGTTAATGACTTAATGATTCATCCACCCCTCAGCCTCTTTAGGAGCTTCCCTCTCCCTGCTCTAATCCTTGCAAGAGGATTTCTGGCTGCCTTGAGGGCCTAATGCCAGTCCCATATGGTCCTGCCAGGCTGTATTTCGGGCTTGGCCGCCACTCATGACCAAATCTCCCTCCCCTGGGGGCTTCTTTGCACGTGAGTGTGCAAATCATACCCTCCCACCGCCCCCAAAGGCCACCAACACCCTCCACGTGGGTGCTCAGCCCCCAGGCTGGGAGAAGATTTGCCTCTGATGAAGAGATTTGGCCTTTCTGATTCCAGAATGCCTTCAGGGGCCTGAGCTGCACCTTCCAAATTCCATGTAGTGACCACGAGGTAACAGTGGGTGGGCTGCAGGTGGGAACAAACCCACCACCAACAACTCTTCATCATCCTCTCTATCACAGGCTCACAGACATCCTGAGCTGGGAGGAACCCACAAGGATCATCCAGTCCAACCGCTGGCCCTGCACAGACACCCCAACAATCCCACCCTGTCCCTCAGAGCCTTGTCCAAACCCTCCTGGAGCTCTGGCAGCCTTGGGGCTGTGCCCACTGCCCTGGGGAGCTTGGGCAGTGCCCAACCAGCCTCTGGGGGAAGAACCTTTGCCTGAGATCCAACCTGACCCTGCCCTGACACAGCTCCAGTCATTCCACATCTGATGCAGAGCATCTCTGGGGTTCCCCCCCCAACGAAGGTCCCTGGGGGTCCCATCCATTACACTCCTATCAACACCCCTCTTTGGTTCATCTCTTCACCAAATCTCCCCTGTGCATCTTGGTGGAAAGAGCCCAGAGATAATAACAGGAGATATGGGTTGACCTGCAGGATTCCTGGAGTGATCAAACCGTCAGATAACAGAATAAATCTTTCTCGTGGGCTGGGGATTAAATCAGACAGTGTTGGCTGTTGCAGCTTCTTATTTATTTGTGTTCTCTTAAATTGCATTTCCCTTCCCCCCATGAAGAGCCCTCGCTGCCTTCAGCTGTAAATTACTGCAAACCTTCTGGGGAGTTTAGACACTGAGTCTCTTAACCTTGCAAACATCTCCTACTTCCCTTAATGGTCTCCGAGAGCTCTCAGGGAAGAGAAAGCGAAATGGGGAACGTGATTTGATGGGAAGCTCTCACCTGGGCATTGCACAGGAGTTTGACCTGGCCTGAAGATCACCTAAACCACAGGGGATCAGTGTGTGACTCCTGGATGTTCCATGACCTTGGATGCAGCATTTCACCTCTGCTTCCCCCAGCTCTCCATCTGTCCCTGGTTCTCCGCAGCCTCCTGGGGCTGGGGGTGGTTTGCACCCCACAAACAGGGCCCCAGGGAGCTGGGAATCATAAACCAGGGAATTACAGAATCATTTATATTGGAAAAGGTCTCTAAGAACAGGTGGAAGCCCAGAGGAGCTGTGGCTGCCCCATCCCTGGAAGTGTCCAAGGCCAGGTTGGACGGGGCTTGGAGCAACCTGGGCTAGTGGAAGGTGTCCCTGCTGAGGGGGGTGGAACAAGATGAGCTTTAAGGTCCTTCCAACCCAAACCATTCCATGATTTGATGATTCCAAGATCATCAAGTCCAACCATGAACCTGGCACTGCCAAATCCACCACGAAACCCCATCCCTGAAAGGGGAGACCTGGCACTGCTCTCCTGCATCAGCACATGTTCCCAGAAGGCAGCATGACCCCATTTGCTTTGGCAGGGGCAGCACACAGATAACTGGGCACCTGGCAGCATCTCTGGGGTTTGGGTAGGAGATCATGACAGCTTTAGAACACAGGACTGATGGGTGAACTTCAAAAGGGGGGTTGGAGAAATGCCCAGAAGGGGGTTCAGTCTCTCTGTCTGTTCAGGAGAAACATTTGACAGGGTAAAATATGTTCTCCTTCAAAGAGAAAAAAAAAGAAAGAAGAAGGAAAAAAAACAACAACAACAAATCAAAACCAACTCAAATCTAAGCATGAAATTTGCTGTGAAATTATTACAACCCTGGAAAAGTTTCTACATTTCAGAGCTAAAGATCCAGTTTCAGAGGAGGCTCCTCCCTGACCCCCTGATGCTCCTCCACCTCCCCGGGGTGAGCATCAGGGGAGGCAGGGCCTGATGCACTGTGGGGTGTCAGGACAGGTTTACACTGAAAAAAATCCCTTGCACTTTCTAATCCTTCCTTGGAACAACAACTTTCTGAATCCCACCCAACAACCCCAGGACCCCAGTGAATTCCCAGGGCTCTGCAGAGCCACCGGCACCTCCTCAGGGCTTCCTCCCCTTGCCAGCCCTTCCTGCAGCCTCCCTGCCTTGATCTGGACACTTCTCGCCATAAAGCTAATCCCGAGGAACAGAAAAAAGACCCCAGGCTGTGAGACCTAGTTCCCAGCCAGACATTTCTAATGAATTTTAATTTTATCAAAACGAAAATCCCGGAGATGCCGCGTCAGCCGATCCCTCCTCAGACCTCATTAAGTGTCCCACAGAGCAGGGAGGGACGAGCTGCTCCCCACTCCCTTTTTATTTTATTTTAAACAGCAATCCATTCCGGAATGGTGAGGGCTGGATCAATAGGCTGTGGCTGCCCGAGGTGTTGGTGTGATGGTTCATTAGAGGAAGGTTGTTGTGCCAACATCTGACACCAGTGAGACACTGGGGGGGGGGATCATCCACGTCCCGAGCCAGCCCCCAAACCTGTCTGCAGCCAGGGGAGGTTTGGGTTCCACGTGGATCATCAGGTGTGAGGGGACAGCATGTCTTTTCATGTCCCAAATTAGAGAAAAAACACCATGGGGAACTTCTCAAACGACAGCAAAAAAGCTTCAGGGCTCGGTGTGAGGGAGGGAAAAATCCTTGGGAATGGCAGCACATGGTGGGGGGACATTGGTGGGGGAACATTGGGGGGGGCATCAGTGGGGAATGTGTTGGTGGAGGGATATTGATTGGAGGATGTTGGAGGGGGGACATTGGAGGGGCCTGTTAGTGGGGGTGTTGGTGGGGGAGGTTGGTGGGAGGACATTGGTGGGGGAATATCAGCAGGAGGATGTTGGTGGGGGATGTTTTTGGGATGACATTGTCAGGGGGACATCAGTGAGGGAACATTAGCAGGGGGACGTTGGTGGGGGGCTGGCACAGACTTGAGGATGGATGGATGGATGGATGGATGGACGGATGGATGGGAGGATGGATGGATGGATGGATGAATGGATGGATGGATGAATGGATGGATGGGATGTTTTTCTGTGTCTCTCACCCCACCCCAGGGGAGGAACATGCCTGAGGCCCCCCTCACCCAGCCCGAATCCCACTGCTGCAGCACAACCCCCTGGAAGTCCCCCAGATCTGCAACCACCACGGGCACCACTCCTTTGGGGAGCAGAGATCTGTCAGGAACAGCCCCAGGCTCCCGGCACAACACTGTCCTGAGGCCAGGGGAGGGTTCCATCCTGCTGCTGACCCGGCTCTGCCCCCGGTGCCTCCCTGAGGGGAAGCTCCAGGCCCTGGTGTTCCCAAGCCCTCGGTAGTTTTGGGTGCGTTCATCTCTGCCCGGCCCTGAGGAAGGCCCGAAGTTCAGCCACGGCTCAGTGCCTCCTGTTTGGAATTCTGGCAGCTCCACCAGCCAGCTGAGCCCTTTTTAATGGGCAGCAGCAGCATCCCAGGAGCCCTGGGCGAGCCCTGCCTCGCTGAGCTGGGCTGTCCTTGGCAGGAGCTCTGTCGGAGCAGGGGAGGGCGGGAGGACACAGGATGGTTGCCCCCAGGGTGACAGCAAGTGATGGTTGATGCTCTGCCCCGTACAATTCCTTCCCAGGGATGTCAGACAGGGGAGGAACCCACAGACTCCAGCTCAGAAAAGTCCATTCTGGTTTTAGGAAGGGAGAGGTGAAGCACTGAGAGATCTTCTCTTGGAAGTCCTCAAAGAAACCCCAACAAACTCCACTCTTGCCTTCCCTGAAGGACCATCCTCCAGCCCACCAGCAAACGGGCAATTTGCCAATCCACCCACACCCCCAGCACGTTTCTTTGGGGTGGAAAGTCCTCCCATGGCCTTCTTCACATCCTGGGACTGGAGGGAAAAATGTCACTTGGCCACGGAGCCCGAAATGCAGAGGGTCTGGGACATGGAGATGTGGGTCCAGCACATGGAGATGGGGGTCCAGGAAATGGAGATGAGGGTCCAGAACATGGAGATGGGGGGCCAGGAAATGGAGATGGAGGTCCAGCACATGGAGACGGGGATTCAGCATATGGAGATGGGGGTCCAGAACATGGAGATGAGGGTTCAGAAAATGGAGACATGGGTCCAACCCATGAAGATATGGATCCAGCACATGGAGATGTGAGTCCAGATTATGAAGATGGGGGTTCAGCACATGGAGATATGTGTGCAGATCATGGAGATTAGGGTGCAGAACATGGCGATATGGATCCAGCACATGGAGATGTGGGTCCAGAAAATGGAGATGTGGGTCCAACCCATGGAGATATGGATCCAGCACATGGAGATGTGAGTCCAGCACATGGAGATGGGGGTCCAGAACATGGAGATGTGTGTGCAGATCATGGAGATTTGGGTGCAGAACATGGGGATATGGGTCCAGCACATGGGGATATGGGTCCAACCCATGGAGATACGGATCCAGCACATGGAGATGTGAGTCCAGCACATGGAGATGGAGGTCCAGTACATGAAGATGTGTGTGCAGATCATGGAGATTGGGGTCCAGCACATGGGGATATGGGTCCAGCACATGGGGATATGGGTCCAGCACATGGACATGTGGGTCCAGAACATGAAGATGTGACTCCAGCAACCATTAACATGGAAGGGCCAGGAGCACCATCCTTGGCCATCAGAGATTTTCCATTGACTCCAGGGCCTTCAGGCTGCTCGGGAAGGGGAAGATCAATCACCCACAGCCGTTAATCCACAAAGACATCCCAGACCACAGATAAATCACAGATTAAAGCTGTCCCGCCTCCTCCAGCGGGAACACCTTCCCTGGCCTGTAAAAACCTCAAAGACACGACACTAAGAGGAAAGTTAAATGATTAATTTGTTTTTCAAAACCTCGTCCCGAGGAAAATATCACATTCTTCAGCCAGAGGAAAATTCTTTTGGCAGCCTGAGCCCCCCTAAACTGTTTGGGAGTTCATTTGAGTTGACGTGAGTGTGCTCACACACATCTGTGATTAGACACTCACTCCACAGATATTTTTGTTAACCTCCCTATTTGAAATTCTCCCCAAACTTCCCGAGCAGGATTTTCTTGTCCAAGCATTTGTGTTTTATATCCGTGCTAAAATACTGCTTTATAAATAGCAAGAGCTTTATCCTGACTCTAACCAACAAACTCAACTTAAAGCTAAATGCATAATTTACTGCAAATTAAACTTAATGGGACTGGAATAATTATGTTGACTTTTGGAAGTACTTAAGGATAAACACATGATTAGATATTTTGCACACCGTGAGGAAATATTTATTTCGAAATACAAATTCTTCCCATTGAGCCTTTTGATGGAACATTTAGAGGTGACAGGAGCAGCACAGAGATTACAGGCCCGTTAAGGCTACTTAAATAAATTATCCCACAGCATTTAGAGCACTGGAGAGATGGGAAATCTCTGGAAAAGTGTGGTGTCTGTGACAGCAGTGATAGCTTGGGGAGTTTGGAACATCCTTGGATGGGGCTCTTCAGACTCTACTCCTTGTGCCCATCCTGGGAAAAGTGTCCTGGGCATCCCTCCAGAGCTAGGCTGTCCACAGGAAAAGGTCATCCCACAAGATCATCCTATTCAGGGACCCTTCACACACTTCTGCCCCAAAAATAACCCAAGTAAGGATGGATGGGTGGTCCAGGCACCTGGGGACGGGTGTGACGTGTTAATCCCCATTCCAACCTCGTCAGACAGGCGTGGGAAGTCTTGGCAGGGTCTCTGGAGGACGGGGATAAAAGAGGGGATGGAGAGGATCAGCCCAACAGCAGCACTTGGCCTCCAGAGCCATCACAGGTGATAAATGGGCCACTGGGACTAATTGAATTGGGGTTTTGCTTTAATGAATTAATCTGCCAAGGTTAATCAGGAGGGTTTAACACACCCTCCCCCAGCCCTCACCCTTGGCTCAGGGCAACCTTTCAAATGCCACATCAAAAGGAAAAAGCCAAAACCTGAGAGGGTTGAACTGCCATGACCTGGGGTGAGGTGGCCCAGGTGGGACCTCCACACTGGGAAGGGCCCTGCTTTGCCTGAAGCACTGAAGGAGAAGAGGGAAAAGGAGGCCCTTGCTCTGCCCACAATTCCTTTGGGTACCTTGGTCATGTCCCTCCATAACTGGGGGGGTGAGACCTGGGCACCCTCCTGACAACACTCCCCGTGTCCTGAAGGTGGTTTTGGG
>NW_020897756.1:5055607-5164121 GCF_003984885.1 Neopelma chrysocephalum | reverse complement strand
GTCACCAGGATAATATGATATCAAAGTATGATGGATGTGATGTCATAGGGGAGCTGTGATGTCACAGGATGGATGTGATGTCACAGGGCAGGTCTGATGTCATATGATGGATGTGACGTCGTAATGGAGATGAGATGCCACAGGATGGATGTGATGTCACAGGAAGGATGTGATGTCATAGAGGAGGGTGTGATGTCACAGAGGTGATATGATATCACAAGGGAGATGTAATGTCATATGATGGATATGACATCACATCCTTCCTGTGACATCACAGCTCCTCTGTGACATTATATCCTTTCTGTGATGTCATATCCATCTTATGACATCACATCTCCCTTGTGATATCATATCACCCCTGTGACGTCACGTCCTCCCTAATGACATCGCATCCTTCCTGTTACATCACATCCTTCCTGTGATACCACAGCTCCCCAATGGCATCACACCCTCCTCTGTGACATCCCATCCACCCCGTGACATCCCATTCTTTCTGTGACATCACAAATCCCCTATGACGTCACATCCATCATATGACATCACACATCCCCTGTGACATCACATGTCTCATTTGACATCACACCTGCCGTCACATCACATCCTTCATGTAACATCACATCTCCCCTATGACATCACATCTCCCTTGTGATATTGTATAATCCCTGTGATATCACATCCTTCATGTGACATCGCATCACTGCTATGACATCACATACTCCCCTGTGACATCACTGCTCCCCTGTGAAATCACAGCTCCCCAATGATGTCGCACCCATCATATGACAGCACATCTCTCCTGTGATATCATATCATTCTTGTGACATCACACTGTCCCCGTGACATCACAGCTCCCCCGTGACATCACTGCTCCCCTGTGACTTCACTGCTCCCCTAGGATGTCACATCCATCATATGACATCACACCTGCCCTGTGATATCACAGCTCCCCTATGACATCACATCCTCCCCTTGACATCACAGAAGATATGTGATGTTATATGATGGTTGTGACGTCACGGGGAGATGTGATGTCATATGATGGATATGACGTCATAGGGGAGATGTGACATCGCATGTAGGATGTGATGTCACAGGGGAGGACGTGATGTCACAGGGATGATATGATGTCACAGGAAGGATGTGATGTCACATAGGAGGGTGTGATGTCATAGGGGAGCTGTTATGTCACAGGAAGGATGCAATGTCACTGGGGAGCTGTGACATCATGGGGATGATGTGATGTCACATGAAGGATGTGACGTCATAGGGGATATGAGATGTCATAGTGGAGATGTGACGTCACAGGAAGGCTGTGACGTCACAGGGATGATATGATATCACAGGAGATATGTGATGTTGTATGATGGTTGTGACATCACAGGGGAAAATCCAAAAACCATTTGGTACAAAAACGGGCAGATGAGCAGCAAGTGCTTTGGGTGTGGCACCTGCCTTATCACCCTCAGGGGGCTGGACTGATTGAGCGTCTGAAGGGGTTATTCAAACAGCAACTGAAACAGTTCGGAGAAGGAAAGTTCACGGGGTGGGAGAACCATATAACAGAGGTGGTCCGAGTTTTGAATAACCAAGCACTAACCCCCACTGTGGGGGTGCACAGCGGGTGTGTTAGCTCCCAAACCCCCTTGGATGAGGATGTCGACCTTGTGAACTTTCGAGTGTACCCTTGAGATTAGGAAGTCATGTATGCAGCCCTAAAGAAGGAAAAAAGACAGACTGTAAAGTAAATAAGTCCATGATGTGGTAACCACAGAACAGCCTTGAACATTGCTGAGTGTATCAAGAACAAAGGGTAACCAATCAGAACGCCATTGCTTGCTTGCCTAAATAAAGTTTGCTCTTTGCTGCTAAGAACAGATATAAAAAGGAGATGAGAAAAATAAAGTCAGACGTATTCTGCTCTAAACTAGACTGTTGGTGTCTTTCTTGACCATCACAACAGCAACACATGGTGACCCCGACGTGATACTGCAGGTGACCACTGGGCAACGAGTGGTGGTGACAGGGCTCGGTGCAGCACGAGAGCAGTGAGGAAGCTGCCTGGTCCAGACCTGAGAGCTGTCGACACCTGACTAAGGTGAGCTGCCGAGGACAAGACTGTGATAATGGGGCAACATATTTCTAAGGAGGAAAGTGTGGTGCTATCCACATGGAAGCATCTTTTAAAGTGTAAAGGCGTAACTGTTGAAGAGTGTGTTTTGCGGCGGTTGCTGCTGTGGTGCCGGAGGCAAGGCTTTGAAGCCACTTCATCAGTTGCATTTAGCGTGTCTGCCTGGCAAAAGGTGGGGGATAAACTGTGGGAAGAAATTACAAAGGGTGCTAAGGATGCTGTAGACTTACCTACCACCTGGCGTCTGTTGTTTGAGACTTTAAAGGACTGGCATAAGGAGCAGGTTTCGGAAGACACTCAGTTGCCTGAAACGGCACCTTTGCTAAGTACTGAAGGACAGGCAGAGGAAAAGGAAGCTCCTGCCACCTCTGCCTCATATGATGAGTTAGGCGTTGTAGCTGATAAACTAAAAACAGTATTGTGTCTGGACCCACCTTCCAAAATCTCTACCAATAGTCCGGCACCAAAGGCTCGTTATCCCTCACCCCAGGAGCAAGCTCAGGCTCCTCGTAAATGGAAATCACCTCTTGATGTAGCCCCTCGCCATTATAAGACACCCATGGAGCTTGTAGAGGAATTTCAAGCTAAACAAAGGCTTGTTTCCTCTGTTCCCTTGCCGGATGGGGACAGTGATGAAGAAATGCCTAGCAAAGGCTTGTATCAATCGGCATCAGCCTCCCCAGCAGATGATGTAGACATGGAAGATGTTGAGAATGCCTCTGTCCGTAGTCAATCCTTAAAACCCACACTCAGGGGACCCCATTGCAGTAAGACACGAACATTGACTGATCCGTGGACTTTGCCACCAGCGACGGTCACGGTATTGCCGCGTGACCCTTGGAAATTTTGGGAGGACGTGCGTGTACAGGCTGCAGAACGGGGGGATTGGGATCTTTTGGAAAAGGTAGGGTATCCCTCAAAGAGTGTGGATAAGGCTGCATTGGCTCTGGGGATAGAAGTTTACCCTGTGTTTAAAGCTGCCCCTTATTCCGGAAAGCAGGATAGTCATGAAACATTTGCTTGGAAGTTTGTTCAGGATTTACAGATGTTTGCCTCAAAATATGGCATTAATTCTCCTGAAGTTAGGTGCTTGATTCGCATAATTAATGCTTATTTGTTGGCTCCCTATGATATCACGCATCTAGCTCAAATTTTATTTCAGCCTGTACAATACCAAGTGTTTACTGCTAATTGGCAGAAATTAGCAGAGCGTGCAGCAGTGGAAAATATGAGGGCTCCTCAAGGGGATCCAAGATGGGGCGTAGGAGCTGAGGCTTTGATGGGAAAGGGAATCTTTAGCAATCCCGACCTACAAGGTCAATGGGACCCTGCAATTTTAGAACAATGTCAGAGATTGGGAATGTCAGCTTTGATTCAGACTATGGAGCTTGCTTCCCCTCGTCCTAAGTATACGCCAGTGAAACAGGGAGTGAAGGAACCATTTTCTCAATTTGTTGAGCGTGTTGCGACCTCATTAGAAAGACAGGTAGATGACGAATCCCTACGTGACACACTATTGAAAAAGTTAGCAAAAGATAATGCAAATGAGGATTGTCAAAAAATCATAGAAGCTTTGCCGGGACATCCTTCTGTTACTGACATGGTCTCGGCATCTTCAAAAGTTGGCACCGCAGCACATAAAATGAGTGTTCTTGCAGCACTGCTGCGCCCTACTCCTCACTGTTTTAATTGCAACAAAGAGGGACATCTTAAAGCCGACTGCCCTGCCAAAGGTAATGAGGGAAAGCAAAAGGTCTTGCCTAATCCCCCTGGAGTTCATTGCAATCGCTGTGGTAAGCCTGGGCATTTCGCTAAGCAATGCCGATCCAGATATCATGCCAGTGGCCAGCCCCTGCAGGGAAATGGGAAAGCCAGAGTGATGAGGTGCGCTCGGACACAGGTACCTTTGTTGCCACAGCCCAGTCCGTACGCAGGCCCCCCGGCCTTTCCCTCTGCCACCGGCTCACCGGGAAGACCAGCGGAGCAGCCGGCATGGATGTATCCACCACCGACACAGTAACCATTTCTTCTACAGATGTTGTTAAGGTTTCTTTAGATGCTAACGGGCCTATTGGCCATGGATTGAGTGCTTTATTAATTGGGCATTCAAGTAGCACAATCGCTGGGATAATTGTACATGTTGGGGTGATCGATGCAGACTATAATGGACAAATATGTGCTATGGTATGTACCCTTATCCTCCTGTGACTATTCCAAAAGGAACTTGTATCGCTCAACTTGTACCTTTTGTGAGTTGTGTTCTCCTAACAGAGGACTGGGAGAGACATACCAGTGGATTTGGATCAACAGAACCTCTGCAAGTATTCTGGTCACAGGTTGTGTCCCACAAATGTCCGCAGATGGTTCATGAATTACGTGATGGAAAAAGCTCACCTTCTGCTGTTAAGGTTTGCTCTACACAGGTGCTGATGTAACCATCATTTCTCAGCATAGCTGGCCAGGTTCTTGGCCTCTGGTGTCCTCTGAATTGGGTGTTGTAGGATTAGGAGGAACTGCCCAGAGTCGCATTGTGGCTCATTTTATCCTAATTTGTAATCCTGAAGGGCAGGTGGCAACTGTGAGACCGTGTGTCACCCCTGCCCCCCTGACTTTATGGGGAACAGATTGTCTAGGCCAATGGGGAGTTAAGATCACCATGGATTATTAACAGGGGCCACTGTGTTGCAGGGCGTTAAGCAGCCCACATTGGCACTGACGTGGTTAACAAACACTTCGGTGTGGATTGAACGGTGGCCCCTGCCCAAAGAAAAGTTACAGGCCCTGCAAGAACTTGTGCAAGAACAGCTGGTTGCTGGCCACATTGAGCCATCACATAGCCCGTGGAACGCTCCTGTGTTTGTCATAAAAAAGAAATCTGGTAAATGGAGGCTGTTACATGATTTGTGGCCGGTCAATGCTGTTATGGCAACAATGGGAGCTCTGCAGTCAGGGCTCCCAGCACCCTCAATGATACCCCTCGACTGACCAATTATAGTAATCGTTTTTTGACTCTTCCCCTAGCTGAAGCCAATAAGGAAAAGTTTGCTTTTACAGTACCTTCTGTAAATCATGCAGAGTCCTCAAAGGGTTATCGATGGAAAGTGTTGCCACAAGGAATGAAAAACTCGCCTCCCATCTGCCAGTGGTTTGTTGCTCAGGCCTTATCTCCTATGAGAAGCCAGTTTCCCAGTTGTTACTGTTACCACTATATGGATGATATCCTGTTTGCAGCAGAGCAAAAAGAAACATTAATGGCAATGGCCAATGCAGCAAAACAATCATTGCAGGCATTTGGCCTTGTTATTCCTCCAGAAAAAGTACAGAACACAGATCTCTGGAAATATTTAGGCTTTCTTGTTACTGCACGAACAGTAACGCCTCAACCTGTTCAATCAGAAATGCCCATTTATACCCTCACCGATGTTCAGAAATTGGCAGGTTCACTAAATTGGATTTGCCCTTATCTTGGATTGACCAATTCGCAAGTACAACCTCTTTTTGCACTGCTCAAACATTCCACTGACCCATTGGAACCACGATCTTTAACTCAGGAAGCAATTCAAACCATCCAGCAGGTAGAAGCGTTGTTAACAGAACGCTTTGTTTCTTGTATTGATTTGTCTCAAATTATTCAGCTCTTTGTCCTCATAGATCAAGTCTCCCCCTGTGGGATCCTTTTTCAGTGGAATGAGGCATGGGACAATCCTCTGCACATCCTTGAGTGGTTGTTTTTACCTTCACGATCTTGTAAAACAGCCCCTGGCCTGTTTGAATTGCTTGCTGACATCATGATGAAGGCGTGGAAACAGTGCATTGAATTAAGTGCATTGTTTTGCCTGTTCAGTCTTGGTATTTTGAGTGGTGTTTAGCTCATAAGTATGAGTTGCAGGCTGCTATGGCAGATTTTCAGGGACATATTGCTTATCACTTGCCTTCATATCTTTTATTGAAATTCTTTAGTGAGGTACCTGTTGGGCAAAAACTGTTGTCATCTATGGAACCAGTGCATGGACTTACTGTCTTTACTGACGGTTCTGGTAAAACAGGAAAGGCTGCTGTGGTCTGGTATGCACCCATGGGATGGCAACATGAACTCATTCACCAAACAGGGTCTCCACAGGTTGTGGAGCTCCGTGCTGCCACCCTGGCCTTTCAACTTTTCCCTCAGACTTTTAATCTCGTTACGGATTCTGCTTATGTAGCGGGACTTGTACAACGCTTGGATCAAGTAGTTCTTTCTGCTTGTGATGATCGACTTCTTTTACAGGTTTTGTTAACACTGTGGCGGACCCTTCAGTCTCGTACTACCCCTTATTTTGTTTTTCATATTTGTAGTCACACCTCACTACCTGGATTTTGTGCTGAGGGTAATGCTTGAGCGGATGCTCTTGGAGCCCCTGCATAGATTGGTCCTGCTCTGGACAAATGACAGCAGGCTCTCCTCTCACATTGATTTTTTCACCAAGGCAGCACTGTCCTCAAGCGACAATTTGACATTCCACAGTCCCTTGCTCGTTCTGTTTTGGCTGCCTGTCCGGATTGCCAGAGTCAGCACGTCCCTGTCTTTTACAGGACCAATCCTAGGGGGTTGCAAGCTTGACAGGTATGGCAAACTGATGTTACTCATATTTCTGAATTTGGCTGTCTCAAGTATGTTCATGTTCCTGTTGACACGCACGTGAGCGTACCCTTGATGTGATTCGGCACTTTCAACGGGCCTTTGCCACCCTTGGTGTCCCGTTACAAGTGAAAACTGATAATGGCCCTGCCTATAGCTCTCAGAAATTTCACACCTTTTTGAGTGACTGGGGGGTGTCTCGTGTTACTGGCATCCCTCACTCTCCTAAGGAGCAAGCTATTGTGGAACACATGCATGGCTCTCTGAAACACCTGCTTCAAAGACAGAAAGGGGGAATGCAGGGTGCTCCTCCTCAACCCCATCTAGACAAAGTTGTCTATGTTTTGAATTTTTTGACTTTTCCCCTGGATTCCCACTTTCCTACTCTTTTTTGGCATTTCTCTTCTTTAGTGTCATCTCAACCTGTGACTGTTCCTGCTCCTGTCCACGTGTGGGACTTGGTGTCTGGACACTGGTCCGGCCTTCATCAATTGATAACCTGGGGTAGGAGTTATGCTTGTGTTTCTACAGATAATGGACGGCGGTGGGGTCCTGCTCGGTGTGTGTGCCCTGCTCTGTCTCGGGGGGACCAGCACTGACGACTCCCACGCAGAACAGCTCGAGCGACTCAGTCCGTGGAACAGCCACAACGTCTGGGTGACCTTGATGAAAGCACTGAATCAAACCACCTTCTGTGCCTCCTTGGCTCAACCGGAGCTGCCCTTTCACGTGTGTGTTATTGGGGTGCCAATGACTCTGATGCTGTGAGACTTGTTGCCAGTGTCACATGACAACACCATTTTTCAACAAAGGCTTGTAATGCTTCTGTGATGAGCTGCATTGCAAACGTAACCGCCTGGCTCAATAGGATACCAATAGGCATTGCACCACAGGAATTAGATATTGTGGGTACCTTAACCACTGCTGCTTGCTTTTATTTTAATTGTACTGAGGGACTGCTGGTGTCCTTCTTGACCGTCACAACAGCGACACCCCACAACAACTCCTCTGCTTCTAATGAAAAGAGAACCTCCCACAGTATATAAAGTAAATATTAATGCAAAGGTATCTTACCAAGCAGGTGACCAGTTTGGTATAGTAGGTGGAGCCACAGTTTTAGAGCTCAGCAACAAAACTTCACACAGTTATGAACCACAAGAGGTGAAATGGGAGCGACCTGATTGTCAGCTAAAAGCTCCATCAGTACCTCTTGTGAAATTCCTTGCTTTAACTCCACGAGCAATAACCAAAGGTTTAACCTTGTTAAATCCAGTACAAGATGGTCATAAGCCTGTGTTGTTGGGTATCAAAAACACTGCTGATCATACTGTTATTTTATGCCCTGGCTCATTCTGTTCTTTAGTATACATTGCATCATACCTCCAACAGCCCGTATCAGTTGGGGGTATAGGACACAGAGTGTGGGATACCCCTCCAGGACAAAGTCCTGTAGCCGCTGAAATCATTGCCACTGACCAATCACATGCTGTCACTATTGCAGTATCTGGAAACCCTGAGTAGCTCCGAGTGCCATTAGAACAGCTGTGATGACGGGACTGAAAAAGAGGCAAGGGGGGAGGTCCCCTAACAGGTTTTTTTGTGTTTCATTGTAGATATCAGCTATGCTTTGCTTCTTTGCTGACTTCTGTTTCAGATGTCAATGTGTGGACCACCCTGGCCAATGTGATGAAGGCTGACGTGATGTGTGTGTCCATGGCAACTCCCACGAGTCCTTTTTGCACCTGTCTGGTTGGAGTACCTACTGATGACCACTGGTGGGGAACTCTGTATAATGAGACTGTGTTAGCAAATTGCACATACCCGGGAACTCAACAACCTCTTTGGTGGTGCCAGGCATCGTGGCGAGTTACAAGCGGGCTGGACACTACTTGGTATATTCAGTCTTTAGCATATATGCATAATTTTCTTGCTTTACCCATTCAGCCACAAGAACCTGACATTTTAGGGGCATTAACTGCAACTTGATGTTTTTACTTAAACTATACGTCAGATACCAAGGTTGACAAAGGAGGAGTTGACATTTTTCCCAGGGATATATACTGGAATGCATCAGCCTGGTGCAGTGAGACCATACAAGCATGATTTATTCCTGGATCCAATGCAGTTGGTCTCCCAAATGATCTGTTTCTCATTTGTGGACAAAGGACGTGGAAAGGTGTTCCAGGACAGGCTGTAGGAGGCCCTTGTACCTTTAGACAATTAACTTTATTTTATCCACATAAAATAACCTTGTGTAAACTAAGAAGATGCAGGTGCAACACATGGCAGTTTACTTTGGACTGTAATTCTGATGTAATGTTTTGGAACAAGGCTGAAAGGATATCTGCTAGTATAATAGCTCAGATAGGAACTGCTCATGCTTTAGCTTCTTTAAATAAATTAGGATGCTGGTTAGCCAAAGAAGCTAATGCTGCAGATATAGACTCTGTTAGACATGCAAGTTTACAAAATAGAGCTGCTACTGATTTGTTGTTGTTAGCCCAGGGACACGGCTGTCAAGATTTTGAGGGCATGTGCTGCATGAATTTAAGTGTCCGTTCTGAGTCTGTTCATGCCAGCATCCAAAAATTGAAAGCCCTCACCCAACAGTTACATGTTAATGATGAATGGAACCCCTTTGGTGATTGGAAATGGAGATGGCCCTGGTTACAAAAAGTGCTAATAGGCTTGTTAGTAGTTGGATGTATAATAATATGTATATTGTGTATAATTCCCTGTGTGCTAACATATGTACATCGAATGATAAACACCAGGATAAAAGCGTTACAGTCTTGGGTACTGCACTATCACCCTCCTGCTACCATTGATCACGTGGTGGCATGTAAGGAGGGTACTTTGGAATTAGATGATCAATGGAGCATAGAGGGGTGAGAAAGTAATTATATTAGGATGTGAAACCAGCCAGAGTATTGTACAATGTAACTTTATGGCACAAGTTAACTGTAAGGTTCATTGTGTCTTTAGCAAGTCAACTTGATATCCCCTATTATCAGAGCTGAGTTCCTCCTTGGCTTGGCTCCATACTGCAAAATAGATACATGTACCCTTGAAACACAGTGGGAGAGGTCATCCACAGGGGTGAGAAAGATGATGATGAGAGGAAGATTGTGTGGGCAGGGGTCACTCACCCCTTGCCCCACAGCAGGGCATGCGCAGACTGTTGCTATCAGGTGATGAACGGGCGGGGTTTGGCTGCCACTCAGGCATCACCTTATACTGGGTACTGGCCCTACGTGGTGTAATGTAGAGCTGATAAACTGGGGTGTCAGGACTGCTGAGCTGGGCAATACTGATCCTGCCATGGAGACTGTGTTGCTCCGTGGGGACGCCCGCTAAGCACGGGCACCGACCAGCTGCTGCACATCCTGGCAGCCCTGGCCTGTCTGTGTGGGTAAGCATGGTTTGTTGACGGGAAGCAACCGAGAAAGCAAATGTTTTAATATCCTTTTAGTGTCCCTTTAATTCCCCTTTGTTATTTAATACTGTAATAAAAGTTGTCCATAGTATTTCCCTTTAATTCCCCTTTTTACTAACTAATATTGTATTAGAAGTTGTCTGTAATATTGCATTAAGATCCTTTTTTGGTATCCCTTTAGTGCCTTTTTACTAATTAATGCTGTATTAAAAGCTGTTCTATAGTATTGTTTTAATATCCCTTTAACTCCGTTTTTTTTCCTAGTTACTACTGTATTAAATGCTGTTCATAGTATTGTTTTAATGCCAACTGATAAAGTAGTTATTTTGTATTCTTTTTAGCTTTTGATTCTCTTTGCTAGTTTTTTTTTTATTCTCACTCCAGTAAAAGATTTTTTGTGGTGTTTGAATGTCTGTTGTATTTGTTTTTATTCCGGGCATGTATCCTAACGGACTGGGACAACATGATGTGTCTTTTCCATATTGTGATGGACACTGATTGATGTCTTCTGACTTTTCTTCTTCAGCTGTTGTAGCAGTTGGTGCAGGTCAGGATGTTCCAGCAGGTTTTTGACCAGGATAATGTCCCTTTCAATCGGTGTTGGAGACAAACTGTTGTGTAACATAAAGTTGCTGTGTATGTTCTGTAACACAGTTTCTCCTAGGCAATGGTTAAAATCACATCCTGCTATGTTAGTAAAGTCACAAATACACAGTTTTGTGAGTTTTGATGGGTTGGAAAGCTGGATGTGTTCTCTACTGTTGTCAGAGGGGATTTGAAACATGCACATCCTTGTCCTGTGTATAACTGACCATGACTGGCTGGCCCATCTTCAGATTGTCCTGAAAGTCGTCAATTTTATTATTTAGACCTGATTTGAGAGACATGGAGCTCAAGAAAGCCCTCAATACAGGCCTGCCCATCGGCCCTTATTGTTGTTCAGCTGATTCAGAGGGTAACCTTTCATCCCTTCCAGATTTGTGTGCTTTCAGAGAATGTTTTAACAGACCATTCACATGCTCCACCATCTCATTTCCCTGGGGATAGTAGGGTGTGTGGAAAACCCACTCAATACCCTCCTTCCTGGCCCAATCCTGTATCAGGACACTGGTGATGTGTGATCTGTTATTGCTTTGTGTATAATCTGGAACAGCAAAATGAGACAGTGGATTACAAAGCCCCAAAACAGCAGCTTTAGAACCGGTGTGTTTTGGCAGCCAGGTAGACCCCAGGTGGACCTCTTGGGTCAGTACGTGCTGACATCTGCTCAGGGTCCTCAGAGGCCTGTGGGAGGCCACCTGTGTGGGACCAAGGCCCCAGTGGGCTTTAAATGTAAAGGTGTAAAGGTTGCCCCTAGAAACGGGCCTCACTGCTGGTTGCCATGGCAGCATTGCTGGAAACAGGTCCTGACGAGGCTGCCATCACACAGTGATAGTTTTTGTGGTGGCTGCCATCACACAGTGATAGTTTTTGTGGTGGCTGCCATCATACAGGGGGGTTGGAGGGAGATGATCATTAAGGTCTTTTCAAACTCAAACCATTCTGTGATTCTATGGGTTCCTATAGCCCTTCCCCATCTCTCACAGCCCCTATGGGTTCCTACAGCTCCTCCCCAGCCCCACATGTCCTACAGCCTCTCCCCCAGCCCTTATGGATTCCTATAGGCCTTTCTTCCCCTCCCCCAGCCCCTATGGTGCCCTGTAGTCCCTTACCCTGTGTTCCTGTAGCCCCCTCTCCCTGCTCTCCCAGTCTCTATGGATTTCTATAACCCTTTTCCCAGCCCATGTGGTTTCTATAGCCCTTCCCCTGGACTTTGTGGGTTCCTATAGCCTCTCTCCCCCCCACTCCCCATTTGTTCCTGTAGCCCCTTCTCCAGCTTCCACAGGCTCTACAGTTCCAACAGCCCCTTTCTCAGATTTCATGGGTTCCTACAGCCCCTTCCCCGGTCTCTATGTGTTCCTACAGCTCCTTCCCCAGCTCCCCTGGTTTGGAGATGGCTCTGTGTGGGTCTGTGTCCTTGCACCAGTCCAGGCAGGTGACATGGGTCGGTCTCCCCTTGTTGACTGTTGCAGTTGCTCTGTCACCAATGGCCAGGCAGAGTTTTCTGGTGGGGCTGTGCTGCCTGTCTCAGGTCACCTCCTTGTCTGGCTTCTGCCTTAACGTTGCTTCCACGAGGATCTGCTCCATGATCTTCCCAGGCACAGAGGGTGAGGCTCTCTGGTCTGTAGTCCCCCAGTCTTCCTTTCTCCCCTCTTTAAAAGGAGGAGCACTATTTCCCTAGTTCCAGTCCCTTGGGACTTTGCTTGAGTTTTCAAGTGGGACAGAGAGGGGCTTGGCAACCCCATCAGCCCATTCCCTCAGGATCCTGGCAGGCATCTCATCAGGCCCCACAGACTTGTGCCCAGTCAGTTCCATCAGATGATCTTGAACATGCTCTTCCCTCCCCCACCTGGAGGTTCAAGGACTTGAGAGATGTCTTCATATTTTATTGTGTTTTACTTATTAAACTGTTCTTTTCTCAACCTGTGAGGTTTACTTATATTTTCCAAATCTCCTGCCCACCAGGGGAGAGGGGAGAAACCTCAGCTTCCTCCTGCCCTGATGGTTCCATCATTTGGCCTCATCAGCTGTGCCACACAGCCTGCATGGCTCAGCTCTGGGTCAGCCTGGCTGGCTTGGCCAGGTCTGGTCCATCCTTTCAGCCAGTCTGGCACAGGTAACATCATCCACTGGTCAAGCAATGCCCAAAGCAATGCCCAGAGGCATCAGCCCATGAAAAGCCCAGGCAGGCCCTTGTGCCCAAGCAGTTTCTTGCAGCACTTCCTGAAGGTTGTGGGTGAAAGGGCAGCAGAGAGGGAGGACAAGGCAAGGGCCCACTTTCATCTCCCACATGGGGAGGAGGGGGCAAGACAGCAGCATTTCCCTTCAGAGACCTTTGAGAACCTGCAGGTATTAGAGGCCAGGCTCATGCAGACCCCAGTGACACAACTGGGTAGGAACGAGCAGGGCTGTCGGGTGCCCCAGGGGACAGACTCCAGTTGTTATTCACCTTTATTTACAACTCAGTGGGAACTAAGGGCAGAGTGGAGGAAAGAGCAGCAAAGAACGGCCTGAAAAAGAGTAAGAGGAGAGATCCTGGAAGTGGTTGAACCTTGAAGACAATATCACATGGGCAGCAAAAAGTGCAGCCCAGCTGAGAAGGTCTGGGCGTTGCTGGTGGGTGAGAGGCTGGACATGTCCCAGCTGTGTGTGTGTTTGCACCCAGAACCCCTCTGTGTGCTGGGCTGATCCCCCAGCGTGGGCAGCAGGTGAGGGGGGAAATCTGCCCCTCTGTCCCACTCAAGTGAGACCCCCCCTGCAGAGCTGCCTCCAGCTCTGGAATCCCCAGCACAAGAAAGACATGGAGCTGTTGAAGCGCATCTGCTACTCCTTTAGCACCTCCCAGAGGGAGAGGCCTCACCTGGGCTGCTGCTCACCTGCAATAGCCCATCCCACCCGGAGGAGAGTGGGAAAGGACCTTTCCACAGGGATTGGAGTTTAAATACCATGAGGCTGGTGCTTAACAAGGGGCAACCCCCATGGCTGCTCCATCTGCCAGGACCAGTGTGCCCAGGTGGCCAAGAGGGCCAATGGATCCTGGCCTGGCTCAGGAACAGTGTGGCAGCAGGAGCAGGGCAGGGATTCTGCCCCTGGACTCAGCGCTGGTGAGGCCACCCCTGGAGTGCTGTGTCCAGCTCTGGGCCCTCAGCTCAGGAAGGACATGGAGGGGCTGGAGCAGGGGCAGAGAAGAGCAGCGAGGCTGGGGAAGGGACTGGAGCACAAGTGATGTGAGGAGAGGCTGAGGGAGCTGGGGGGGCTCAGCCTGGAGAGGAGGAGGCTCAGGGGAGACCTCCTGACTCTCTGCAACTCCCTGACAGGAGGGGGGAGCCAGGTGGGGGTCGGGCTCTGCTCCCAGGAACCAGCAGTGGGACAAGAGGGCACAGTCTCTGCCAGGGGAGGTTTAGGTTGGACATTGGGAAGCAATTTTTTACAGGGAGGGTGCTCAGCCATTGGAATGGGCTGCCCAGGGAGGGGATGGATTCTCCGTCCCTGGAGATGTTTAAGATGAGACTGGATGTGGCATCAGTGCCATGGGCTGGGAACCACGGCGGGGTTGGATCAAGGGTTGGACTTGATGATCTCGGAGGTCTTTTCCAACCTGATTCTGTGACCAGTGGGGCAGCTGTTCTCCCCTACACTCTGCTGGGAGTTGTGTTTCCAACATCTCCCTGCAGTGCTACCCACCTCTGTGCTCTGCTGAATCTGTCCCTCACACCAGCTCCTTCCCTGGACAGAAGATTCCCTGGAGGTGTAGGACATAAACAAGAGTCAGCTGCAGCTCAGGCCATCAGTGCCTAAACCCTTCTCTGCTGGGCAGTGCAAAGGAAGTTAGAAGAGCCAAGGAGCAGTGAAACACTGACCTGCCAAATGACCACCAGCCCCCACCTCTGGCTGGAGAACAGGTCTGATGGAGCGCTCAGGATGATCCATGATTACCTGCACTGCTCAAAGGTTCCCTTAGAAGCAGAGGTTTTGCAAACCTCAATTTTTATTCCCCAGATGAAGCAGCTTGGTCAAAGTACAAGAGACTCAGCACAGGCAGGGCAAGGACAACCATGTTTCCTGTATCACTGCCCAGTGCTCTGCTCTCTAAGCCAACCTTCCCCCTTTGCCTCAGTCCCTCCAGCTGCTTTTCCACAGCTTGGATTAACCAGCTCCCAAGCCTGGGCAGGCACAAACACACACCAGGGAATGTGAGGAACACACATTTATACCAGGAACATGAACATGGACAAATGAGATGGGAACAGAACATTCCTACAAGACACCACTTGAATTTATGTTTATTTTATATATATATTTATATATATATACCTTTGTATAGATTAAACTGGGGGGATTTTATCATATACATTTTTTTGGTCTAATACATGAGAAACAGGGACAGGAACATAGCAAATATAAATCAGTACATTCCTTGAGTGAACTCCTTGCCACACCGAGACTGAAAAATTGCATGCAATGGGGAGACAGAGAGAAGGGAAATCAATTTTATTAGAAAAAAAAAAAAGAAACAAGACAATCCAGGTACAACTGTCAACGGAGGAGTAGCACTATAGATGGCAAACCTGTATAAATTATAAGTAAATTCCACTCTGACATCTACTATGCTTTAAAGTGCAATGAAGCCTGATTTATTTACCTACAGAAACACAGGAAAGATTCCCCCCCTCTCCCCATTCCAATCTATCCCTAAAAAAAACCCAACAAAACAACCAACCAACCAAACCCAAACAAACAAACCAATAAAATAAACCTAAAGGATATACATTATCCACAGTCCTACAGAGACGCCTACAATCTACTCAGTAGCACCAAGAATCTGATATGGGTGTAATTAAAACCAATTAAAACTCGGGAGCAATGGTAACACCTGTTTGCTGCTGTTGCAGCCCTCCTGCCCGCTGTGGGTGTCTCGGGGGAGGCTCTCCCTGTGCTGGGTGGGGGTGGCAGTGCCCACACCCGCTCTGGTGGCAGCTCCCAACGCGCCACACGCACACACAGCACAGCGAGAGCAGTGTGGGGGACGGGGGGACACGGGGGACACGAGGGGACACGGGGGGGACACGGGAAGCCGAGGCCCCGCGCGGGGTCTGCGCAGGCGGGTGTGGAGGGAGCGGGACTGACCTACACAGAGGGGAAGGGAAGGGAAGGGAAGGGTTGTGCGAGTCCAACACGCGCCACGAGCCTCTTTGGTGACGGGGTGACGGGGAGGGGAGGGATGGAGAGGAAGGGGGTCAGCACAGCCCCCCTCTGGTGAGCCTCTGGCTGCGTTGTCTTCCGAGGCCGGGGGCCTCTGCGCCACAGTTCATCTGTCTCCACATGCCACCCCTCAGCAGCCCTCAGAAGCCAAAGGTCTCCTGGGAAGCGTAGACCATGTAGAGGAAGCCATCCTCGTCCTTCTCCTGCTCATAGATCTCCGAGATGGGGGTGGACACGCTGACCATGCTGTGCTGGTTCACCAGCAGGAAGAACGCCTGGGTGGGGTTCAGCTGCAAGCGGCGCCTGCGGGGGCAAGGGCAGGAGGGGCAGGGTCAGCCCACCCGGGGTAGGTGCCCTGACAGGCAGTTCCACCTCCCCAGCAACGCTGTTCACTTGGGGCCAGGCCTGCACAGCCAGGACCTCCTCAGGACCTCCTCTCACCACTCAGGACGTGGTATCTGTGAGTCCAGCTAAGCAGGCTCGGGGCTCCAAGGCCTCCTGACTCAGAACTCACAAAGACCCCTTCTGCAAGTGCTGCTGGCAAGGGCAAAACAGAGGGGCCTCTTCCCTCTGAGCTGAAGGATAAAAGGAAGGGACTAAAGCCCCCCTCATCAGCTCTTGAGTGTCCCTATGAGGGATCGGTCACAGACCTCCAGCAGGTGCTAAGAACCCGCCCCCCAACAGTCTGCACCACACACAAGGATGCTGAGGCTGCCAAATCCCCATCCCTGCCCTCAGCAGCTGCCTCTGCCCCACCCTCACCCCAGCACCCCGTGCTGGGTGACCTGTGGGTGAGGAGTGTTCACAACACACCAGCTGAGGCCACTCCACTCACCGGATTATTTTGACCAATTCACTCATGTTCACATGGTCTGGGACAAGGAACTTGGTCTTGTCCAGCACTGGCAGCTGTTTCTCGCCTTTGTAACGTTCAATGATGACCTGGGGAGAAAGGCAGGGGTAGAATTAGTCATGTTTACAGTGCCCCCCACGCACTGGCCTTGAGGCCAAACACAAATCCAACCAGCACGAGTGGAAAAGCTGAGCTAAAGCCCCACTTTGCTTCACCCTCACAGGAAACAAACCAAGAAAAGGATGTGAGCAGTGACCCACTGCTCTGCTTGGCTGAGGAACAGTGGGCACCACTGGATTGATGTCAATACCTGTCCTGGCACACAGGAGATCTAGAAAAGGAGTGACATATTTTAACACCACTTTCAGACTGACCAAACCCACAGGTTTTGCTGGCTTGAGCTGCAGAACTGAGCTCATGGTGCACACTTTTCTTCCCCTTTCCTTCCTGCTGCCACTCAGCATCGCTCTGCCTGCTCAGGAATAGCTGCAGATATTCCTAAACAAGCAGTTTTTAGAAATCCCATTGAAGCCACCCAGGGCATTCCTTCAGCGAGGGGGAGTTTGGATTTCATCAGTCCCACTCCTCATGTTAACACTCAGACACACTGACTCCAAGAAGGATCAGAAAGCAGGGCCACTCCTCCCATGTGCCACCCCAGCTGTGCAGGAGCTTCCCAGGCACTCCTGCACAGAATCACCCCAGGGACAGCCCAGCCTGTCCTCCCCTGCCAGAGCTCATGCCCGGGAAAGCTCTTACCACCCTACATTCTGAAACAGCTGAACAATGATTGCTCTTCCATTTTCCTGCTATTATAAATAATGATTTTCTTCTGTTAAGCCTTTTGCTGCTTAACAGCTACAACTTCTGTTCTAAACCAGCCTGGAAAGTAGTAGTCTGAGAATAAGGTGGAAGGCAGTTAAAACAGGTAAATTAATTTAATAGGTAAAACTAAAATAAGTAAAGAACTTATACAGCTTAATCCATTCCTGCTGCAGAAATGGTCTGATTCTCACATCTCTCAAGTACACAGCTATTTTCTGCACAGAGAGACACTTGGATGCTCATCAGCCCATCACCCTCTCCCACTTGAGACTGAACATTATTTTCCTCTATAAGGCAAGGAATTCCCATAATTTATTTTCCCAGGTCCTTTCCAAAACTACAAGTGAAATTTGTACTTCAAACTGCCAATGGCTGCGGGCAGCAGAGGGATGGAGCAGCATGCAGAGAGGAGGATCCCCAGGAGATGGCTCTGCGGAGCCACAAGGACCAGGGAACCTCTGGGAACACCAACTTCCCTTTCCCTTGAGCCTTTGTTGCCACCCCACCCTCTGGCAGCAGCAGCAATGGAACTCCTGCCAGCCCATCCCAAAGCCAGAGCTGACACTCCGGCTGGGACGCTGCGGGGTCACCAGTGAATGGGAATGTCTGAGGAGCCCCTCAGGGCTGATCTCAGGGCCCACCGGGATGGGCCAAGCCCTGCTGCAGGCAGTGCCTGGATGAGGGAGGGGTGCCAGGGCCTGGCTGAGAGCCCTGCACCGAAACCCCTCTGCAGAGCCCACCCTGAGGAAGCTCAGCCCAGGGGAACCCAGGGAGCCGAGGGCCAGACAAGCAGCACGGGAAGGTCCCCAGGGAACACCAGGGACACCTTCGGCCCTTTGCAAGACGGGGCTGTGACTAAAGAACTTGAGCCTCACATGGACAGGGGATGCTCTGGCTGTGGGGAAAGGAGTCATCTCGAGGGGTGGACACTCACACCAGCCACAGACAGAGATGCTGCTGTGGCCACTGAGAAACACAGAGGCAGCTCTGGGACCTTCAGTCTTTCAGTTTGCACAAAAGAACAGCTATAGAGCAGCCGTTTGTGCATCCACCTCTACCTGCAGAGGAGGCCCTGTACACCTGGGTGATGCCTCATTTCTCACATGAGCACAAGCAGATGTCTCTCATTATCAGCCAGTTCCATCCCCCCAAAAAAAAGCCTCTTGACTAATCCAAAAATGGGCTGGGAAGGATGTCCTGGCTCTTACAGCAGCAGCTGCCTCATGCCCTGAGCACACACAGAGCCTCTCATGTAGAACAGCTCCAAGAGTTTCTGTTCCCAGAACACGAGCTGCTATTTGGGTAACCCAGCTATGGGAACAGGTGGCCAATGGACAAAACGTTCTTGTCTTGCTCTGGAGGGAAAAACATGATCAGATGCTAATGTTACACCCCTCTGGCCACAGGGCGTGTGTGCACAGCCACCTCCCAGCCCAGATCCTCTTCCAGGAGAGGGGCTTCCTCAGCATGGGACACCTGCTCTTGCACAGGGAACCCATCACAGATCTCTCTGCAGAAATCACACAAGTGGGCACAGGTGGGAAGTGGAAAGGCTTAGGGCAGAGCCTGGGTTCTGGTCCCTCCACAGGAGGGGCTTGGGCAGCATTTATAGACTCAACCCTTGTTCTGGGGCTGGTCTGGAGAGGTGGAAAGGGATTTTGGTAGGGAATGGGGCCAGATGTGGCAGCCTGACAGAGGCAAAGTCCAACCAGCAGCGAGGCTGACGTGTGTTCCCAGCAGGCACAGGCACAAATGTGTGTATGAACACAGTCCCTGACACCTGTGGCCAGGCAGAGGCTGACACAGACACACAGAGCACTCACCCAAGCACAGGCAGCACAAGCCTCACCCTGTCCCACTCCAGCTGTGGAGCAGGGTGCAGGTCCTTTAGTGGGAACAGACACAGTAACCCCCTCAGTCCAAGAAGTGCTCTGGTGTTGACCCCTCAGGAGATGCATCAGCCCTGGACGTTGAGTCTGCAGTTCCCCAGAACAGCCCTCCAGGAACCCAGAGAAAGTTGTCCCTTGCTCTGAGTCCGTAATTCAGGTGTGCAACCACCACTGTGCCAGGACAGGGCAATATCTGGGATCCCCCACCTGCCACTGCCTTTCTGTGCTCCTCTGTGGGTGCTCAGATGAACCCAACAGAGCCCAAATGCCCCCTCAGCCCTCCCTACCAGCATGAGGGGTGGCCCTGTCCCCTCTGCAGCTGTACAGCCCATGACCAACCAGCCTCGTTGAATTAACCATTGCAGGGCTTTGGGAAATGGTTTGCTCCAGTTACTGCCCAGCACAAGCTGTTCCCCAAGGATTTCAGGCTCTCTGAGGGTTCAGTGGGCTCCAGAAAGAACCCTGGGGCTGACAGCAGGCAGGGGCAATGGGTGGGCACAGGCCCTGTGCCCTCTAACAGGGCAGCAGATGGTTTCTAAAACATCTGCTGAGGCTGTGGATGGGGGTCCCAGCGAGAAGGTTGAAGTTCTCTGCTTGCTCTGACTGCCCAAGCAGGAACCACCCTGTGAGGGGCACCTGGAGATTCCTTCCCAGAAGAGCTGGGCTTGAGCAGCACCTCAGTGCCAACACAACCATCTCACCTTCTCAGCAAGAGCTGCGTGTGCCTGCAGTCAGGACTTTGCACCATGGAAGCACAGCCAGCTCTGGGAAATGTAGGGACAACAAAGGAGCCCCTGACATGAGGTGGACAGGGAACCACTGGGGAGCCCCTGGCTCCTGCCTGTCTCCAAATTACCTGTGCCAGTGAGGTGTCCTGGCATGTGATTTCTCTTCAAACACAAGCAGACAACTCCACGCCTCAGGCAGGGTCCAGGTTGTCTCTGGTGGGCTCAGACAGACACACCACAGCCCTCTCCCCACACAGACCTCCATGTACACGTGGCACAGCCCCTTCCTCAGTCTCCTCTGGAAGTACACTCATGGAAACAGGAGAGAGGTGTCCTTCCCTGGGCACACAGCCAGGCCATGCACCCTGCAAATCCTCCTGGCCCCCTGTCAAAGCAAAAGGGACTCACCCAAGGGCCCTGAGTGGAAACTGGAGATGCAGGAGGGCAGCAGGTGCCTTGCTGTGATTTCTGCCAGCACTAAGGGTGTGTGTGACCTGGCCCCTCATCAATCTCCCCAACTCCCCCAGGCTGTGGGCTCAACCCCCCCTGCTAATTCCAAGGGCCTCTCCAGGGAAGCCAGTCACTTGGCCAACACAGCTCCTGCCTTTCAGAGATGACCACAACCTTCCCACAGCCAGTTTGCCCGCCCTGTGCTGCTCAGGCCTCCAGCAGTGCCCACACCACACTCCATCCCACTGATCACTGCCCAGCACTGACACCTGTGCACAGCCACCTGCAGGAATTCTGCCTCGGGAAACAGGAGAGACAGCACCAAACTGCTGCTGGGCTCTAACTGTGACCAGGCCTTTAGAGACACCAGTGACACGAACACGGCTGGACCCCCCAAGGCCTTCAACAGCCTTCTCACCCCCTGATTCTTTTTAGTGCTCCAGCTAAACGTGTCCTGTGCTCTCCTGCCATGTCCCTCAGCCCAGGAGAGCAGAGCAGCTGAGGGATGAGCCGAGCCCCTCGTCCTCTCCCAGTGCTGGCACTCAGGGCACTGAACAAGGGGCAGAGAGGAGAGCTCAGGTCTCTGCCACGGCCAAACCTCTGCACACAGAGCTCCCCTCACAAACACACCAGTGCCGGGCCCTGACGGCACAGAAACCTCCTCCTGGGGCACGTGGTGCTGACCCCAGCACAAAGAGCACTCCAGCCACGGCAGCTCTCCCACCACGTCTCAATAAAGCCACCAAACTGTGCCTGTGCACGCAGAGCTCTGGCTCCTTCGGTCCATTCCTCAGGCAACACACATTTGTGTACAGTCACTTGATATGTGCAAGTGACTGCATTTTTTGTACAACTTATTTCTAGCCTGGCCTTACTGCCAGAGCCTGAAGGCACTGCATTTAGCCCTGGCACAGCCCTGAAGATACACAGAGCCGGTCTAATGGCATTGAAAGTGTGTTAAAAGCAGAGGTCAATCAATGTGTTGATGAGCTGGTGTATTGGTATCCAGTGTGCTGCCAGGGGCAGGCCCTGCCCTGCTGAGCTGGCAACACATGGACACCACAGTGATGGGGGGGGAGAAGGAAGAGAAAGAATTCTTTTGGCTGAAAGACACTGTGCTAAAATCAAAGTAAGAGCGGGGCAGGAGTGGACTAGGATGGGCCAGGAGCAGTTTGAGACATTCAGCCTTGAAGGCCAAATACTGAGAGATAGTCTGCAATTTTAAGATAGGGTTGATGTTCATCCAGCACTTGGGAGGGAGGTGAACTAGGAATGCATCCTGATTTTTTGGTCATACATGCTATGGTATCACAAATAGTAACTTCAGCAAGCCCCAAGTACATAATTTCATGGAATCATGGAATCATTTGTGTTGGAAGGGACCTTAAGGACTGTCTAGTTCCAACCCCCCCTCTAGGGGCAGGGACACCCTAGGCCAGGTTGCTCCAAGCCCCATCCAGCCTGGCCTTGAAAACTTCCAAGGAACGGGGCATTCCTCTAAGTTCTCCACCTTCTCAGGAAGAGAAGCAAATACTCAGGTAGAATCTCAAAAGCACACTCACAGCCAGAGAGCAACACGGTGCATTAGGTGTGACATGGGCAGGAAGGTCACAGGGTCCCACCTGGGCACGTCAACAACAGGTGCTGGGAAAGCACAGAAGGGGTATGAATGATCCTGACAGAGCCTCTGTGTTTTCAATGCAGCAAAGATCATCTCACACACCTTTCTCTGGGCAGAGAGAAACCTTTACCAGGTCATCCAGAAGTCAAGTAGCTACCACAACCCAAAAAAAGGCCATTTCAGAGTTTTCTCCTGCTGCACTAGCTTGGAAATACATTTGAGATCAACTCAGTCCCCTGCCTCTAGGGCAGACATGAGGCTTTAGAGGCAGCCTGCACTTTGCACTGCACAGAACGTGTCTGCTATGGAGCAGCTGGCACACACAAGGCACTGGAGGCTCATGGAGACCATCCTCTGTTGATTCCAGGGAGCAAAGTTTTGTGAGCCCCACGGAGGCCACCCAGCAGCACAGAGGAGTCCTGAGAACAAAGTCCAACACAGCCCAGTGAGAGCAATCACTTACCGGGATTTTGTTTGGATGCTGCTCTCGGATCTGCTGAACTTCTTTACAACGATCCGCTGGAGGGAGAGCAAAGAAACGGGGTTAGAGACACCTGTGTGGGAGCTCAGGCAGAGCTGAGGCACCCACCCTGCAAACCACACACTGACACACAGGGACACTGCCCAAGGAATGCAAGTTCTGCTCACCAGGCCTTTTCTGAGCATGGTCAGCCTGATGTCAGCTCCAGTGACCAACCCTTTACTGCTTCCTACTGCCCCAACCAACCCCCCCAGGATGGGACACACCACCCTGCCTGGTAAACCTGGGCAGCACACCTGGAAACCAGCAAAGTGAAAGGAGACCATAAGGATAACAAAACTAACCTAAATCCACCAGCAGCACAGCTTCAGGGTCTGAGCTCAGCAAGTCCAGGCTCTTTGTGACTCCTGGATGCTCTCCCCAAGGAGATGATTCTCCAGCTGGGGCTGGGTTTTAGCCATTTCCTTCTGCCTGTTGTGCACTTCCAAGCACTGCCTGGCACAGAGCCTGGTTCCACAAGAGGTACACTTTGCCAAGAACTCCTTCACTAGCACAGATCTACAGAGCAGCTACAACAGCTGTTGGCCTGACAGAAGGTATTTCTAGACCTGGATATGGGAAGAAAACCTTAAGCAAGGAGATGACCCACCTACTAAAAGACTTCCTGCAGTTGTTCTCACACTTTCTAACCCATTTGCTCCCAGAGTTCATGTTCACTGACATGCACAACAGGCAGCACACAAAGCTTGCACACTCTTCCAGCTCACAGGAGAATTCTCATGCCCCTCACAGCTTTAGCAGAGGGTCCTCTGCTTTCCACAACCCAAAGCAGCACAAAGCAGCAGTGCCAGAGCCAGGTATAGCTCTGTGTGTGCTCCTCCTGGGACACCACACACCTACACTCCTTTTGGCACTACCTCCTCTGGGAAGTGCTTCACAGCCTCCAGCAGCCCACCTGAAGTGCCCAGGGGAAGCAGTTTTGTGGATCACAGTGGGTGAGCTGGGGGTGAAGGTCAGTGCCTAAGCACTGACTGGAAAAGTGAGATCTGGGTATCAGAGGATCCACCATCGGATCATCCTGCCACACACACCAGCTCCAGCCCAACTCCTCTTCCCAGCTCACACAGCCCCCGTTCCTCGTGACCCACCAGGATCATGGAGGGCAGGATAAGCACGTGTGTTTGAGTGTTTTCTCCCCACATTTCTCCTCTAAGCACTCCATAAATCCTTATTATTTATATGCTGAATTTGGCTAGAAACAACTTCAGGAAGAGACTGGAGTTTCTCTAGAGGCCACAAGGCCACAAAATCACCAAACCACAAATGCTTTTGAGCACCATTTCTGCCTCCTCCATGGGGAAAATATCCCTCTGCTAGGAACGGCTACACCTTTTATTCTGCGGGACTCCAAGTCAAGCAACACAGAAATCAAGATTATTTGGATTTCATGAAATATTCAGGCATATTTGTTTTGGGGTTTATGATTGAAGATGCAGCTCCTCATGGTTCCTTTTCAGCCAATCCAATGCACCAGGGATCCAGAGTTATTCTTGTGACACAGATAGTTTTCCCCCGAGGTCCCAATCAGCAGGGAGTCACAGACATCAGCACCACACGTGACGCTGGTACAGGGACACCTCTTTGGGAATGCTGAAGGACACAGTGACAGCAGCACCCAGCACCCAGATGGAGCAGAAGCACCTGCCCCCCTCTGCAGTGCCCCCCTCCCACGTGTCCACTGTGGACAGGCTGCAGCAGGATGGAGCATCCCAAAGGCTGGAGACCCAGAGCATGACTAGACAAAACCTATCAGCACAGCAACTTCAGGCACTTTGACTGCAGCCAACTCAGACTTCTGGGTGTTAACAGAACCTGCAGAGCTGTGTCCTCCTGGCTGGCCAGTTTTCCCAGCTTTAGTATCCACCCTATCCTGCTTCTCTCTGCATCCTGTCAGATGGCCTCGTGCATGAACTCCCTAGACCTCATGCACTGCCCTGCAGGGTCACAGAACTGTTTGCACAAGAAGCCCCAGTGATGCAGGTAATGGTGAGAACGGTCTGAGAAGGAGTTTGTTATCATGGCTAGTAAACGTAGATAATGTCAGAGCATCCAGCTGCACCTGCCAAAGGGCAGCCACACACCAGACACCCCTTCCTGCTCCCTGGAAGCACCACCAACTCCAGCACAAGGAGATGGCACAAGCCATCACCACCTTCACTTCGACAGAGGAGACAGAGGTGCCCCCTGCCCATCACACTGATAAAGATGCCACATAGAGAGTAAAATGGTCCATCTTCAATCCAGCTGCACATCAGTGCCTCAGGATCCCACCCCAGGGACCACAGCCCTGTGTCCCCTGAGGAGAGCAGACCAGGTGCCTTGGGCAGAGGCTGCTGCTGCAGGATGCTCCTGCCAGATCTCGCTGACTCCACATTCAGCAGGGATCAAGGGCATGAGCCACCAGTGACAGAGCTCTCAGCTACCCTCAAGTCTGCTGGACCACAGTGGCAGCTCCCTCTCCCACCCTTTAAAACCTGCCATGTGCCCAGGATGTGGTCCCTTTGGCCAGCAGAGCCCAGGGCATTTGGAGCTTTCCTGAGCCCAGGGGACTGATCTGCAGGTTACCAACAGTGCAATGGCAGCAGATGCAGCTTTACTCCAGGGGCTGCTGGATCCCTCCAGCAGCTCCATGAGATTGCAACTACCAGCACCTCAAGCACTGCACTTCCTCTGCCCTGGAAATGCCCATTTCAGAAACTTCATTCGGGAAGGCAGTTGGGAGCAACCCCATCCAAGGTGCTCAGGTGCCTGAACACACCAGCAGAAGTTTCTGGGACACCTGGAGCTCTGCTAAGCAGCACATTCAGTCCCATCCTTGCCTTGGATAGCCAAGCAAACAGGCTTGGGAGTCAGCAGAAGCTGCAGCAAACCCTGCACAAGGGTAATTTCTGTGTGCACAAGAATTCAGGCAGAAGAGATCTCCAGCAAGGAATAGGTGATGGTCCCCCACACCCTCCTCAGCCCGGGCTGGGAGCGAGAGGTTGATCCTGTGACTCATCAAAGCATCAACACCACACAGCAGGAACGGCTATAAATACCACCCTTCATTTAGTGTATTTACAGTAAATCTAAGTCAGAGGACTAAAGGGAAAACACTTAAAGGGCACTTGAGGGAGACACGTCTGGAGGTGCCAGCCCAGCCCCTGAGCTCCTTCTCGCATGGTGCTGTGGACAGGTATGATCCCCCACCCTGGCACTCACAGTGTTTGCACACTCACATTTCACACACAACAGGCCTGATTTTACAAGCCTTGTTCTCCTCCTGCAGCTCCCCCAAACCAAAGCTGCGACTTTCTCAGCACAAGGTTGAGACTCTCCCCTCTCCTGCAGCACCTGGCGCAGTTAATCCTCAGCTGATGTGCAAAGCTGATCAGAACTGTTCACACAACCCTGTCCCTATCCACAATCTTCTCCTGTGGTCCCTCCTTCCCTGAGGGGAAGGACAACATCACACCTGAGTGCAGCAGCTCAGGGGCTCCACTGCAGGGGCTCCAGGCAGCTGCTGTTCCAAGGAGCTGAGCACAGAGCCATGACCTGCATGCAGAGGGAAGAGCCCCATCCCTGCTCCAGGGGTGGGCACTGCACATGTGCCACGAGGGAAGCCAGACTTCTCCCCAGAGCTGGGATGTCAGAGCTCAGGATGGCAGCAAGATAAACCCACACACTTTCATTGGTTATTCCCAGGGAAACTTCTCTGCTAGAGCCTATGGAAAGACAGGAGTATTTTTGTAGCATTGCATACACCAGGAAATTGCCTATTTCTCCTCCAACTGCTGTTTCAACTCTTAAGTACCAACAGCAAAGCCTGCAAATTGCCCAAAACACCAGAATCTTGGCTGTTTTCTTGACTGAGGTCCTTCCCAAGCTGTTCTCCCAAAGATGCGGGCGCGCCGCGTGCGTATCCCATGGCAATGCAGGATGAGATCATTACAGCAGCCGAGGAGAACAGTGGAAAATTTCGAGCCTCACTCTGCAAACATTAACCTTTTTTATCAGCAGTGCCCAGGAACCCTGGCCACGGGAGCCAGGTCCCCGCTGTGCTGGGCGCTGTGCAGACACGGGATGAAAGGACAGCCCTGGATGCAAAAGAGCCTCAGCAGGCAGAAGATGCAGATGGTGGGACAGAAGGAAAACGTGGCGAGCTCTCCAGCAGCGCCCTTGCACAAGGGGCACCGCTCTTCAGGAGACACCAGACCAACACTGGTCAGGCACTGGTGCTGCCCCATGGCAGCAGAGGGACTGCAGGAGCAGCAGGAATGCTGTTAGGAAAACACCATTAAGAAAAGACACCACCTGGAAACTCATCAATGTGCTACCAGGTCAACAGCTCCTGAGCTGAGCAAGGGCTGTGTGTGGAGAGCAAAGTAGAGACCAGCAATGCAGCCATGAGCCTCTCCCTGTGTCCCAGGCTCCAGGTGCAGGTGCCAGTGGCACGGAGGGAGTGTGCAGATATCCCTGGCACCTGCAGCAGGCTGTGGCCTTCTCTCTGCCATCCACACAAACACTCTGCCTGGGGGTGGATCTGCCTCATGTTTGAAGCAGAGCCAAAAACGAACATGTTTCTTCAAAAAGCTGCTGTGGCCAGTCCCAGGGCAGAGGGCTGCTAGAACACGGATCTTTCCCCAAGAGATTTTCTGCAAGGAGAGGTGGAATTGGACGGTTTGAAATCAGGATGTGTGTGGGATGAGCTGGCAAGCACTGAAGGCACAGGCCAGTCATGCAGGTCATTCCAGACGAACATCAGTCACTGTTTCTGTAGCATCACATCACCCTAAGGCCAGACACCTCTAACCACCAGGAAACACCCTCGTGCCTGTGTCATGGCTCACCCAGCACTGACCTGACCTGTGCTTGCCCACTGCTCCTTCTCAGGCCAGTGGTGCTGCAGGAGGAGCAAGAGGAGATTCCCACATCCAGGAAAGGAGGGCAGAACATGCCAGGCTGGCCATGTCTTGGACATCTGTCCTCCCCACCAAAAAAGGGTGTCTGTCCTAGGCTATGTGGGACAGCAGCACTGCAGAGGCCTGACAGTGATTCTGATTGTTGAGTTTATTTAATTCTCCTGTCTGCAAAGCTGGAGGCTCCAGACAGGATGAATGACTCGGGACCAAACCTACACTGCACTGAATCTGAAGGCTTTGAATGGACAGAAAATGTGTCTCATCACAGCACAGGTGGAGCCTGATGCTCCACTGCCCCCAGAAGGTATTGCCAGCATGGATGTGGACGCTCTGTCTCCATGACTATCCATCCCATCACTCCAGCTGCACTGCCAGACACGCTGTGTCTGGGAGGATTTCTGAACACCAGGCTCCTGGGGCCCTGTGACTGCAGAAGGATCTCAGCAGCCTTCTTCATTTGCATAAGTTCCCAATCTTCCTGGCTCCACAGTAGAGCTTGAAAATGGATTTTAAAACACAAAGAAGAAACACCTTTGTGTTTTTTAGCAGTTTCAAAATGTAATGGATATGATTTCGAGCCTGGCTCCAGGAATTTGCATCTGGTAAATCCACGATAAGGACTCATCTCATGACCAAGCAGAGCCACACAACAACTGTGAACTCCAAATTCCTGTCAAGACACTTGTCCTCTGGTTGCACAGCACCACTGCAGTGACAAGACAAGAGGGAATGGCATTAAACAGCCAGAGGGCAGGGTTAGATGGGATATTAGGAAGAAATTCTTCCCTGTGAGGGTGGGGAGGCCCTGCCACAGGCTGCCCAGAGATGCTGTGGCTGCCCCATTCCTGGGAGTGTCCAAGGCCACTTTGGACAGGGCTTGGAGCAACCTGAGCTAGTGGAACGTGTCCCTGCCCATGGCAGGGGGTGGAACGAGATGGGCTTTAAGGTCCAAACCATTCTGGGGTTCCATGTGCAGGATGAGCAGTGGACCTCCATCATCCAAAAAGCTTAAAACTCACTGCATCCCCCGAGCATGGGGGGCAAACACCTTCTGTGCCACCTCAGGATGGCAAACAGAGTATTTACATCAGAGTTCCAGATAAGCAACTGGTTTTTTGCTCAACATTTAATCACAGTTTCACTGTTCTTGGAAAAAGAGCAGCAAGTTCATTCTGCACAAGCCCTCGGGAGGCTGCTCTGCAAGGGTTCCCTCCAGCTCCATGTGACCTTCCACCTGCACAACCTCCACAACCATAAGCCTCCAGGACAGCAGGAATGCACTCAGATTTCTCAGAACTACTCAGGATGCTTCAAATTGCTCAGACAAAGGCCAGGCACTCCTGCCAGGGCTGTATTTTGGTGCAGCCCCCCATGCACGTGCAAACACCAAGGGCCTTTGCCCTGCCCGGGTCGCTGCTATTTGTGCACAAACAAGCCTGGACACGCACGGGCTGCGGGGCCTCCCTGGGCAGCCGCGCCGGACACCAGAGTCTGGAATTCATCCCTTCATTTCCTCTCACAGCCTATTTCCAAACCACCTTCTGAGCACAAAAGGCAGCAAACAACTGCACGAGCACAGAGCTGGAGGTGTTTAGAGCTGCAGGCCGACCTCAGAATGCCACACGAGCAGGGTGACACAGTGTGACACCTCCCAGGTGACTCTCCTGACCGTGATCCCCACTGGGGCTGGCCACAGAAGGAACACCAAAGCCAAGGGACATGACTTATCCATGGCTCATGGCTCCTCGATGGCAGAGCCTCCCAGCCTGACAGCTCCTGGATTCACCAGTCTCCACCCTGCTGGCTCAGGGGGAGAGCTGAAGTTTTTGTAGTGAAGAAAGTATTAAGTAACGAACAAAACACACACAGGTTTTATTGTTCCTGGCTGCCAGTCAGGACCTTGTGTTACGTAAAAGAATAATAATAATAATAAAAAAAAAAAAAAATCAAAATTTGTGGCCTACATGTCTGGCTGGCATTTGTTCTGGAAGCTTGTTCAGTTCCTCTTGCAGCAGTATTTTCTTCAGCGCTGATAATTAACCCCACATCCAGTCATGTCACAGAATGTCCTCGGTAATTAATCCAAGACACAGGCAGCTGAGCAGCAGCTCCCACAGCAGCCTCCTCTCAAGGAATCCCAGCTCTCAAAGCACAACTGCCAGTGCAGGGACACTCTGAGGGCCAGCTCAGGACCAGGGAGGGCTCCCTGAGCAACCTCACACCAAGTTCCACACGCTTTTCCAAGCCAACACCAAGAGGAACTGTTGTGGATGGTGTGAGAGGCAGACAATTCATCCACTGCTGGTCCCTACACGGGAACAGGCACGGCTGGCTCACATGGGATGAATCCCCAGGGACTTCAACATTTCACTGTTCCCCAGAGCCACAGGGAATTCAGCTCCACACCCACCGCTGCCTTTCCTCTGAAGAGGAGTGGTTTCCCAGAACTAAAGGCAGATCTCCCAGAGGACGGGACCTGGGATGGGGAATATGCAGTGCAGAGAGGCTGAGGTCAAACCCCTGCGTTTGTCACCCAGCCAGGGGCTCCAGCTGACCCCCCACGTGTGCTCCTGCCTCTGTGCCAGCGGGACACTGGGGCACGGGGCCGAGCTGCTCCTGGTTCTCCTGACAGTCCAGCATCCAGGCCCACGTCCGTGGCCACGCTGGTTATGTGTGCACTGAAAACACAGCTGGCAGCCTGATCCAACCCCCCACTTCAGGAGCAGTGGGACAACGCTCCCAAGGACTCTCTTCAGGAAGTGCAGCGGTGTCGTCAGGCAGCCGCACGCTCTTGCTGCTGCCAGGACACCCTGTTCCTCTGACACAGGCCATGGCTTTGTTCTGGGAATTGTTTGGGACTCCTCCAGTGGATCTGAATATGCCTCAGCATCTGCAGCACATGGATGCAGAGGGTACTGTCAGATTTTACCCCCCAAGGACACTCTGCTGCAGACCTTACAAGGACCAGCTCACAGGAGGGGCCAGTGCTCCGTGCCCTCCACACTCCTTGGATCAAACCCCGGCCACTTCCCAGCCAGTCCCCTTTTCAAGTCCATAACGATGATGAATAGAAAACAGGAAATTTCACTCAGGAGTGACCCGAGGCAAAGCAGATGAACAAGCAGGAGAAATTAACAGAAAAACAAATCGCAAAACTACAAGAATGGGGAAAACCAGCATCGAAGAAAGCAGAATCTTCAGCGAGGGGTGGCACACCAAGAGCTAAGGCAGCCACTTGCCATGAAACCGGAGCCTGGGTGCCTTTTGTAAACAGCCATATCCCTGACTCTGCCTTTTCGCTGGCTTTTTGGAACTGTTCCACTTCTTCTGAAAAGTTTCGAAGCCTTAAAAATTAAGCCATTCTGAGGGCACAGAGTCGCTGGTGATGTTTTCCACCACCCCCTCCAACTGCATTGTAAACAATCGCTTCCTGCTCCTGTTGTGTAATGATTCAAAGACAAAAACAAGCCGTATTTACTTTCTCCAACAGAGCAATTACAGCCCTGACCCAAAGCAACTGCGGGGGCTGCCAGGCCTCCTCCTCCTCCTCCTCCTGGCTCAGCTCTGCAGCCCAGTCAGCTGAGAGAGCAAAAGGGCAGAGGAAAGTACAGAGAAACAAGGAGCACTTGCAGTTGCCGGCACCAAACTCCCTCACCCCCCTCCGTCCCTCCGGGGCTATTTTAATCCTGCTTTCTTTCAACTACTCTGAGCCTTGGATTTTGTTTTCTTTCTGGCTCACACAGAGTCTGAGTGATCCACAAAGGCAAACCAGACTCCTCCTGACCATAATAAGCTGATTCTCACCAGTTTAGCAGTAGGTAGTTACGAAGGGGCTGATTTAGGATTTCACTGCTTTTAATACGTGGTTTAGGAGAACACAGCAGGGTCCCAGTGAGCTCCCCGGGGCACCCAGGCTTCGTCTGGTTCTTGTTCGTGCGTGTTCCCCTGGCAGGGGAGGGCTGGGTAAGCATTCAAGGCCGGAAGGGTTGTGCCAAGAAAATACCAAATATTTACAGTTTCCAAGAGAGCAGCGAGGGTCTGGATCAGCAGTTTTCAGCAGGAAAAAAGCTCCAATTTTAAAACTCACGTAGGGAACACGCCCTCACCTGCGTTTGGGCAGTAACTGGCACAACGTGAGGCTTTGTTCGGCACGAAAACACCGATTTCGGCGTTACACAGACAGCAAAGCTCAACTGATGCCCCCCAGGGATGTGACCTGCCAGAAACACGCGGCTCTCCCCGCGCCAGCTGGCAAAGGGCAACAGCAACAGCGGCTGATGGTCCGTCTGACCCCACTACGGGGTCTGGCGATAAAATCTGGGACTTTCTACGGTCACCTCCCCACCTTCTGAGCCTGCCCACTGACAGAGGGCTGGGTCCGGGGCGATCACTGACCCCTCGGGGTACGGGGCCCCCGCAGAGGGTGTGCGGCGCCGGGGAACAGCCACCACCCACCGCGGGGCGGGATGGGACGCGGGGAGGGCGATTTTGGGGGGGGTCGCTGTTGCTCTGACAGCCGGGAGCGACACCCCGACATCCCCCTCCCGACCACCCCCGGGGGGATCCCGCCCCGCGGGCTCCGCGGTGACCTCCCGGGACAGGAGGGGACACGGGGGTGGCGCGGGGGACCCCCGACACCGCCGGGCTCTGCCGGGCGGGCGCGGCCCCCCCCCGGAGCGGGGATGAAGCGACATCACCGAGCGGCGGCTGCCGCGGCCCCGCCGCCCCTCCGGGCACCGCCCGCGGCCGGGGGGCAGCGCGGCGGGGCCGCCCCGGGGGCAGCGCGGGTGGGGCGCGGGGCAGACCCGCTGATCCCCCCCGTCCATCCGTCCGTCCGTCCATCCTTCCATCCATCCGCCATCCCTCCCCGCCTCCCCTCCGGGCGCGGCCCCCTCACCGAAGGCGCGGCGCTGTTTGAAGGGCCGGTCCGAGGGCATCGCGGCGGCACCGGCACCGCGGCTCCGCTGCCTGCGCTGCGCCGCCTGACGTCACCGCCGCACGCCCGGGGGGCGGGGCCTCGCCCGCCCGCGGGCCCGCCCACTGCCCGCGGCCCCGCCCACCGCCCGCGGGGCTGCCCCTGCAGGGAGCCGGGGGGCTGGGAATGCCCTGGGAATGCCCTGGGAATCGTGGGATCGCGGGTTGGGTTGGGTTGGAAGCGGTGACAGTGACCTGGGAATGCTGTGAAAATCATGGAATTGCAGGTTGGTTTGGGTTGAAAGGGGCCTTAAAGCTCATCCCTGGAACGTCTTCAACTGGACCAGGTTGCTCCAAGCCCCCTCCATCCTGGCCTTGGACACTCCCAGGGATGGGGCAGCCACGGCTTCTCTGGGCAACCTGTGCCAGGGCCTCCCCACCCTCACGGGGAAGGATTTATTCCCAATATCTAATCTGAAACTCTCCTCTTTTAGTCCAAATCGGTCCCCCCTTGTCCTGTCATCCCTCTTTACCCGTGTAATAAGTCACTCTCCCTCTTTTTTATGAGCCCCCAACACGAGACAGGGCTGCTGGTGACACCGAGCCAGCTCTGCCCAGTCAGCAGGAACCCCATGGCAGAGCATCACCATCCCCTGAGGGGACACAACGGTCCATCCAGAGGTGACCCCAAACACCAGCTCTGTTCCCGGTCCCACCAGAGAAGGCAGCAGGAGGACTCCTGGGCTGGGATTTCCAGAGGTGCTCACAGGACACAGGTGTCCATGACTCTGGCCTGCAGTGGCTTCTTCTGGACATCTTGGATCAAACACCTTCCAGGTGTCACTGCTGGCTCCGGGAGGAAATGCTGCTGGAGTGGGGTGGGTGGAGGGGAAGGACTGTGCAGGGATACAGCTGAGACAGCTCCGACCAGGGCTGTGCCTGGGAGATTCCAGGCAGCAAATCTCCACACGAACCGCCCTCACACAGACTCTCAGACATTTGCAATTCCCACTTCTCCCCCGATCATCTGCCAGCTAACGAGCCCCTTGTTTTCCCTGCTGCATCCAGAGCCACGGCTGTGCTGAATATTTCAAAGCCCGCAGCACAACTACAAATAGGGCAGCTATTTCTGGAGCTGGTAAATGAATCAAAAACAACTGCAAACACAGCGTCAGTGCTTCACCAAGAACCAGGTTTAACATCCCTCCTCGCTCTACACTGCAACAGGAGCTGTATCGTGTTGGAGCAAGGTCTCATTGCTACAGTGAATTGGCACCAAACACGAGTGAATGCAAAATGTTAAAGGATTAAGTACAGCCTTGGTAAAAAAAGGACATGAAAGATGCAGCTGGTAAAGAACTGCTCTGATTCTTGTGTCACCAATTAAAAGAAAAATATGTTTAATGAGAATTGAACAAATTCTTTTCTCCTTGTCAAGTTTACCCAAGAAAGGAAACACTTTCATGGCCAATGCCATGGATTTTCCTTGACCAAGCAGTAGTTAAATAAGCCCATACTGGTAAGGAAGTGTAATCTCTTCAGACTCATTTTCATAATTAAGATACAGGGAGAGACATTAATCTCTGATATAGGTCCTGTTAATCAGAGAATACCTAAGGGAAAGCAGAAATGATGAATCAGACATGGAGAGGTGAACCTTACACACTGTGTCCTCAGGCAAAGGGGTTTACTATTTATTGCTATAAAGTGTGAACCCCTTTTCCATGAGAGGAATGTGGAACTCTTTCCAATGTAGTGATGTCATCCCTGGTTTTATCCATGCAGACCTTGTTGCAGCACTGGGGCCTAATTCCACAGGACATTGTTCATACACTTGGAGAAGGAGAAAAGACCCCATTTCATTGAAGCTTTGGAGCTTCTTAGCATGTTAAGGCACTTACAGAAATGGGACATTGATCAAGGAAGTTTTACTTCTAATACAGCACAACATGATTTATACACCCCTTTCTTCAGCCCTCAGCTTCCTGATCAACCCTGCACACATTAGTGCCCCTCCTGCCTGGTCTTACTGATGCCACTGGCAAAACTCCTTACTTAAGGAGGTGCATTTCAGATCCCAACCCCTCTGGAGCACTCAAAGGTAAAGGCACCAGTGAGCTCTTGACACGATCTGGAACCAGCAAGGAGCTTCCCACCTGCCAGTGTTCCAACAGGGTAACCTGTGCTGACCACGAGCACTCCTGGGTGCTTGTGGAGCCACACCAGCGAGGGAAATGTCCCCAGAGAAATCCTGTAATGCTGGTAGTGCGTGTTTTCTTCAACAGAATTGTGCTGATGCTCAGGCCTGAGCTCTGGCCCCTGCACAGCCCTGGCTGCCTCTGCTTCTCCTGCAGCTGCCACGGCTCTGAGGAGCTGCTGCAGCTCTGCCCACACGAGCACAGCCCATGGGTGAGAGGAGCTCTGCCTTCATCCCCTAGAGATGTAATTACATGTAAGTGTTAAGGTCAAACAAAAACCACAGAATGGTTTGGGTTGGGAGGGACCTTAAAGCTCATCTCACTGCACCCCCTGCCATGGGCAGGGACACCTTCCACTGTCCCAGGTTGCTCCAAGCCCCGTCCAACCCGGCCTTGGACACTTCCAGGGATGGGGCAGCTGCAGCTCCTGCATGAAGAGGAGCACTGTCACCAGCCACCTTGGGCAGATGAAGAGTTGCTTGGGAGGGCACTGGAGCCAACACAAGCTCCTCAGAAGATGAGTGTGTACAAGCCAAGCTTTTGCAGGTCACCTCCATTCCTCCCTGCTCCACCCCTGAGCAGGGTCAGCACAGGAGAGCACATCCTTGGGCCTCAAGGGCTGCTGTTCACAGCCCAGAGCCATTCCCCAAACTCCCTTTCATTACCTTGGTGATGCATCAGGGTTTGTTTTCCACATCCCAGCAGCAGATGCTTCCTCTGCCTTCAGTGAGGGATGCAACAAAACTGACCCCTCCAAGAGAGCAAACCAGGTCAGTCTCCAGCCCCTCCACAGAGCAGCTCCCGGGCACAGGGGCACAGGCTGTTCAGGCCCTCCTGTGATCCATGTGCTTTCTGCCCAGGAAAGAGGACTGGAATCATCATGCTCATTTTTCTGCTCTTCCTCAATTTGACAATGATTTTACCATACCAGTGACCAGGCCCAGACTCAGCAAGCACAGGACAAGAAGCTCAACTCCATCCATCTCTTTTTTGGTCCTATTTAAGGTAACTTAAAGAAAGTGAAACCCTCCCCTAAACTTACATACAGGAAAATTGCTGCAGGTCGGAGCTCTGTGACCCTCTGATACTCCTGATCCAAGACACTTTTTCTCCACAGCAAGTAACTAAATAGAAGTTCTTGTTCTTCAGCTTCCTCCACCCCTTCTCCTTTTTTAGAAATAAATCAGAATTAATTTGGATGCAAAGTGTAAAGGTGGCACTAGCAAGGCCTTGCCCAGATGGATTTGACAAGCTCCTTCAGACTCCAAACCCAGCCTCTTAAGACCCTTTTATTCAAATTCCTGAGTATATTTCACACCAGCCCTTGGGAAAAAAACCCCAACAACCCAAACCAACCAGCACACAGCAGGAGCTCAGTCATTTCACTATAAGTTTATGACTTCAAACACAACGCAGAAAAAGGCTGTGGTCTTTGTTTTGCAATAGGTTATTTGTTACAGCTTGTTTTAAACAAAACCCACCTCAACACACTCTCTCCCAAGCTCCTATGACACAAAGGCACTGGTAGGACAGTTATTCTTAAGGAAGTGTCCAAAAGAATGCAGGGCACTACAGATCATTCACTGTTCAGGGCAGTAACACCACCACCCACTCAGGAAAGCCAAAATCCATAAGCAGGTCACCACCTCCAGGGAAACATTTCTCTGGACTATGAACAACAACAGAGAGAGATCACTAAAGTCACATTTTTCTCCTGCCTTGCCTCACTACTCTGTTATTATCCAGACTTCAGCTTGCTGGAGGTCATTTCTTGGGAGACAGCATTCAACTATGGCAGATCACAGGCACTGTACAACCTGCTGTGCACCAGGAGCTGCTCCAAAGGCCAAACAGGATTCCAGACCCTCTTCCCTGCTTTGGTGGAATGGCTTAAACCAGACTCAAGGACGTGGGAGAAACAGTTCATGAACAGCAACAGCCAACACTGAGTCATTTTGGCAGCTGAGACACCCCAAATGCTGTAAATCACCCTGACCCAGATGCTGCAGGGCTGACTACAAATCTCAAAAAGCACTTCTGGCCTTCAGGGTCGTGAACACCACCTAAAAACAGAGACAGTCTGTAAATTAATGTCCAGGTGTTAAAATGCACAGAAGAAAGGCTGAACACGGAGGTTACCTGGGCTGTTTGAGTCCCCTCACACCCACCCACCACTGAGCTCCGAGAGCCACAGGTGCCCAAGTCAACACCAACATTTTTACTGAACTCTCCAAAGCTGCACTGCCAGCAGCACCCCGAACCCTGCTTCTTTTTTGTTTTTTGAAGAAAAACTCAATCAAAACAACCCCTTTAGTAACTTGGAGGGACCACATGACTTTTTTTTTTGTCCTTAATGGTCATCAAACAAAAAATACTAAAGGAAGATACGGGGTCAAACTGGCTACTGAAGTGGCATTCTGGGAGCTCCATGGGCAGCCTCGATGAAAATTCCATCTGGAACTGAAAGAGGTGGGAAAATGCTCCAACATGAGGCAACTGTGAGTGCACTGCATGTGCCCTTAGACCAAATCCTTGTTTAGAGAGAGCAACAGACGGGTATAAACAGTCCTAAGAAGGTTCTACTTTTTGAATAAAAACTCAGTCAATCATCGGAATACTTAAAATCTCCAGAAGAAAAACACATAAGACAAAACCAGTCACTGGTGACATATTTTAATATGATATGGTCAGACCTTTTGGAAGTAAAACCAACAGAGTAAGACAGAACTAGAGGACAGGCAGAGTCATATTTACAGCCACTCAAAACTAGTAGTGTCAAAGCAGAGCTCAGTGGTGACAGAGGCATGGAGGCATACAAAGAATAGCCTTTTTTAGGTTATTATTAGAATTTTATTATATTATCTTCTTAGCTATTAAAAGAATCTGTTGCATTTTTTACTGCCCAATTCTAACTCACCAGCTCTCCCTCGAAACGACTTGTGATACAAAAAAAAAGTGCCATTTTTGCTGTTTGTAGACAGCAAACCACCTGCTTTTGTTTTTCCAAACCTTACTGGAGTGGCACAGCACAGTTAACACTACTGCTCTATTCTTTACCATTAAATAAAAAAAAAAAGTTGGGAAAAGTGGAAAAAAAAAAAGACCAAGTCAGTGCAATCATTCAGTTGGATTCTGGATGACAATCAGGAAATAGTCTTTATCTGGAGAGAAAAAAAAAAAGAAAATTATTCTTTCATTGCTGATATTTGTTCACAGAAACAGTAAATTTCAACATTTTTCACATCTCACATACACTCTGAGAACTCCAGAGCCCTGATATTGATTCTCAACAAGCAAAACAGCCTCTGTGTGTCAGATCACTTATTTTATGGGTTTTACTGATAAAAAGTCTCAGTTTTAGAAACTTCATGTTCCCAAGGCAGCTGAAGTTAACCCTGTTTGTGCCAGGAAACAACAGTAACTGGCACATGCAACGATGGAATCAAAGCCAGCAGTGCAGGGCAGTGGTTTCCCTTCTCTTACTGGGGGCTGCAGTCGTGTTTTTCCTGGAGAAATCTTTCCATCCTTCCTGTGGAAATCAGAGGCTGCCCCAGCATAAACCAGAGCCTGCGTTAAGATGTGCCCTGACCTGTGCCCAGGACAACTGCCACCCCCTCCTTGGCCTCTCCATCAGCACCACCCACATGGAGAACACAGGGAGAAGCTGAATTCCTGCCACACCAGGGAACTGCACTCACTGAATTTGAAGGAATACTGAGAATGCTTCCTGAAAAGCAGGCTGCTGTTGCTGTATTCCAGGACTCATCATTACAGCTACAATGTAGTTCTAATACTTTCCTCAGAACTGGAAAATCAGGACTGTTTCGTTTTTTCACTCAGTCCACAGTTCTGAATGGAAGCTGCTCTCAAAACATATTCCTTTCCAAAACCTGGGTTTTTATACTAAAAAACACAAAGCATGAGAGGCTGCAACGTGCTCTCAAACACTGTTTCATGCTTTCTCCTTTGATCAATGTGAAATGAGAGAAGTGATTTCCCACACTCAAACACAACAAAGCAAACTTTGGTCCGTGACAAAAGCTTGCAGCTCTGCAGAGAGCAGAACAGCTCCCTGGGATTATCCAATGTGAGCACAGCAGCAGGCAAAACGCTTCTCCCAGGCTGGCAGTGAGAAAACAATCCTGCTGGATGCCCTGATTCCCACTCCCTTTTACCTGGAGCAACCATGATTTCGTTTTTCTTGGAGCGGATGCGCAGGAAGGTGAGGTCGTTCTGGGGGTCGATGTCCCGCACGGTGCTCCGCGCCTTCATGATGAAGCTGTGCATGAGCCCGGCATACTGGATGGTTGTGGAGTTGTCCATGGTGCTTTTGATGGGAATACCTGCAGGAAAGGCACAGCAGGGCTCAGGGACAACACTCCAGAACCTCGGGCATCACCAGGTCCAGCTGGGGTGGCTGTTCCACCTCAGGAGACGCTGCTGTGCACCAGGGGTCAGGAGTGTTCTTTTTAAAGGCAAAAGGAGAACATGAACAGCAATAAGATGTGGAAAACCTGAGATCTGGGACCATGAGTGTAGCTGAGAACTGTTTACCTCCAGTAGCATCACTGCTCTACTTTTGCATTTTCATTTATTTATTTATGAGTTAGAAATAAGTAACAACAAGAATAAACACCTGCAGAGGAGAGAGGAAATACCAATGTTTCAGTTTGGTTCTCCTGACTGGGGACACCTTTTTCTTTCATAAAGGCTCCTGACCACCACAGTTAAATGAGACTCACACAGGCCACACTGGGCCTGGGATTATACAGGACATCAGCTGCTGCATCACACAGTTCCAAGGCTGAGGCTCCAGCATTCAGCCACAGCAGGTGATGCAGTCCTGTGAGGTCCCTGCCTCAGTGGTCACCAGCCAGGAGGGCACACACACTGTTGGGCCAGAATTTTCCCTCCCCTACACTTCAGCCACCCATTAGCTGTGTTTTCCCACAAAAAGCCAGTCAAACCCAGCTCAGGTGTCAGAACAATGCAGCAGCCAAGGGCTAAATCCTGGCAGAGCAGAACCACTGCTGCAGGTTCCAACAGCTGCAGCTTCAGCCTGGAGAGCACAACCCATTACCCACCACCAGGGAAAAGCAGAGAGCAGGAACACAAGCTACTTACATGTACCCAGTGATCTGATCCTCAGTACATTCATATACAGCCACTTTTCTAAGGATCATTTCTAGGACATATTCAATTTTAATTGATAATCACACAATTTTAAGGGCTGCTCACAGTGTATTCAGACTGCTCTGAAGCAGCTGCTCTGTTGGACCCTTCAATGACTCCAAAAAGAGACAATTTCCTGATGAGTCCTGCAAGGCCATGAGCACCAAACAGTGCTGAGGAACTTGAGTCTGCCAGGCCAGCAGCACTTTGGACATGCACGGCAGCAAGATTCCACATCTCATGAGAGCCTCAGTGCTACTGACAGAGGTTTTGATAGACACAGGCTCAAACACTGGCATAACTCAAGTATTTCAAAGGTTTTGCAAATTATCTTAATTTATTTCCTAAAATGATAGAGTGAGCTTGCAGAAATGGGAACCCAATTTTCCCTTGTAGCCTGACAATTGTCTCTCTGCTTTGGCTCCAGAGAAACCTCTGCTAAAGCCAGACTCTAAGCTAAATGAGCAGCCCCCAAAGCACAGGGTTAGAATAAGTTAGAGCTCAGAGAAGCGAGGCTGACACAGCACCTTCTGAATTAACCACGATGATTCCCTGCACTCCTTTTTGGCTCTGGATTCGCTTCAGTGTTTCCTCCACCTCAGCCTGCAAACAGAGAAAGCACAGGTCAACAGGGGGTTCCAGCTGCTGTCTGCCTCCCAGCAGAGCTCTGTCTGAAAACAAAGCTGCACAGGGATGACTCAAACACACACAGTACAGCAAAGTGGCTGTGCTTTGGTACCACCTTTTCTGCAGGACCTTTGCTGTTGTTTTCCATCTGTCTTTGCTCATCGCTCATTTGTGATTATCACCTTGTGGAAACGTGGAACTCCCCTCTCATCTTTCCCTCCCTCCTCCTTCCCAGCCCTCCCAGTGAATTCTTGCAGCTGGAAGTTGCAGTCAGGCCACTACAATTTGGGTGTGAGACAAAAGTAATATTTGAAAATAGACATGGAATTTATGAAAAAAGTAGGAAAAAGACACATTCTGGGTGCAAGATCACCTTCCCTTTTATCAAATGACTGTTAAGAGCAATTACTCATAAGAGAAGTGAGGGGAAAGCAATTAATAAACACTATTTGCTTATAATTCTGATTCGTGCTGGGATGGCTGCAAGACTGTAACACTACCAATACTTTACAGCTTAAAAAGGGGAAAATGCAAACAAGGCCAAGGCAACAGGCCCTTGTAGTCTCTTTGCCTTCTCTGTAAAAACCACCAAAGTCAGAGGAGGTTTCAGTACCTTCTGCACAACTTCCACTGCTTTAAGACACAGATCAAAATGTAACTCTGGGTTCTATAACAGGGTGGGAAACCCTCAGCACCACAGCTGGGGAAATACTTGGCATTTTTTATTCCAATACTCCAAGAGACAGGCAGCATCTTTCAGATCCTGCAAGGCAGAGTCCCACAGAAATGGTCAAGGAGGGGAGACAGGAATCCCCTGAACCAGCACAGGTGAGACCTACCTGGGGCATTTGGCCAAGGCTGCGTTCCCTGGGCACTGGGAACAACCCTCTGCACTTCCTCCCTCAGCAGACAAGCCCAGCCATGTTCTCCAAGCCCTGTTCCCTGGGAAGAGCCCTTGTCCTCACAATACAACACAACACGAGCTCAGCCCCAGCACTGTTAACCCACTTTCCTTGGGAGGCTGTTGGGAACACGACCTGTGCCTGATCAGGGATGGGACCCCCTGGGCTGCTCTTTGTGGAGCAGAGGTTCTTCTGCCTGATACAGCACAGAAAGATACAGTCTTTTCAACAGAACTCTTGATTGTTTCTGAATGCTGAATTATTTTCAAATGGAAGGCAAGGGGAGTGAAATGAAGAACAAGCTATGGGGGTGCACAAATGCTGAGAGAAAGATGGTGGCAAATCTCTTAAGAAATTAAGAAGTAATCTCTTGACTTCTTACTATCAGTATTTAAGTCCTGATTCACAAAATACTTTCCTTCACAGGGCCTTTAAAAACATTTGGATGCAAAGCAGCAGCCATACAGAAGGATACCAGCTTTTAATTTCCTCTACCAGCAAGAGCTGATCTAACTCCCAGGTGAGTGATGGGCTTACAGTTCACTGCTGCTGACATGGGAAGGTCCTGCTTCTCCTATTCCCACCCTGGGGCTTGTCCAACACCTTCACCAGCCAGTATAGCTCAACAGAGCAGCAAAATTATTACTGAGAGCAAATAAAAACCATCTTAACAAAGTGCTGGATAACTACAAGAGACCTGGGGAAGGAGAGATACACTCTGGAAAAGGAGGATAAACACTCCCCTATGGCCAAATTGCTGTCAAATACCCTTTGCTACACGGACAAACAGCCTTTATCTTCCTGTTCTCATCTGGAAAGCCTGAACTCCTGGATTCACCTAAAAACACATCTCATCAGAGAATTTCAATTTTCTACCTACAGCTCAGGTCACCACTTATTTCTTTAGAAATTTTTGACACGTATTTTGGTCCTCGAATTTCATGAATACGCCCTGAACAACAGCACACCTGGGGCAGGAAGAAACCTCCGATGCAATCACAGTAGGAGGAATATATCCCGGGTTTCACAGAAAATTCCAATACAATCACAACAGAATCAATTCATCCCGGGTTTCTTGGAATATTCCAATAAAATCACAATACATCCCGGGTCTCACGGAACATTAAACGGCCCAAAACAGTCCCTTTTTCCCGACTGCTCCCAGCCTCAGGGTTGTGCCCCGGCAGCCGCAGGACAGGCAGGATTTGCTGTGTGGTCCCCCCGCCTGCCCACAGCGGGACCAGCCCCAGGTTCGGGGGAAGGATCCGCCTTTCCCGCAGTGACTCGGGGACAGGGAGGGCAGGGGCACCCCCCGAGCTCCCGGAACGGGACAGACCCCGGGCTGGGGCACCCCCCGCACAAACGCGGCCCCGAACCGGGCCGGGGGCTCGGAGCCCCCTCAGAGCTCCCGCCGCCCGTGCCCGGACCCGCCCGTGCTGAGGGGGCACCGGCACCGCCCGCGGGACCCCCGAGGGTGCTCAGGGACCCCCGAGGGCGGCTCTGGGGCCCCGCACGGCCCCGGCCCGGCCTCACCCACCATTGTCGAGCCGCCGCCGCCCCGTCTCGGCCCCGCCGCTGCCCCGGAAGCGCTTCGAGCGCGGGGCGGGACCGCGCCGGGGAAACATCCTCCGACATCCCGCAAAACACCACAAACATCCGCAAATACACCCAAATCCCCCCACAAAACACCACAGACATCCGCAAATGCACCCAAATCCCCTGGGGCTGCCGCTCCCGGCGGCTCAGCGGGTCCTCGATCCCGCGCTGGGGTCGACAGTGATCCCGCAAATAACCTCCAGCCTTCCAGTACGTGAAGGGAACAAGGATGGGGAGAGACTGTTCACAAGCTTTACACTGACAGAGAGTAGGGTTACATCAGATGTTAGGAAAAAATCCTTCCCTGTGAGGGTGGGGAGGCCCTGGCACAGGTTGCCCAGAGAAGCTGTGGCTGCCCCATCCCTGGAAGTGTCCAAGGCCAGGTTGGACGGGGCTTGGAGCAACCTGGGCTGGTGGAAGGTGTCCCTGCCCATGGCAGGGGGTGGAACGAGATGATCTTTAAGGTCCCTTCCAACCCAAACCCTTCAAGCAGAGCCCGGGGAAAAGTGCCCAGTGCTGCTGCTGTGTGTGTAGAGCACAGCTGGGGTTACGGGGGATGCAGTTCTTCAGGGCATTATTTTGTTTTGCCACCAGACTGTGGCCCATCCCCGATCCTTCCCCCGAGGGGAGCAGAGCACTCATCCTTTCTCCCTGGCAGGGGCAGGAGGTGCAGTTACCCTCAGATCCCCAGGGCCGTGGCAGGGACATCCCAGGGTTCTGGGGTGCAGATCCCAGAGATTTGGGGTGTACCATACCTTGGACTGGCCTTCCCCACCGTGCCCCTGTCCCAGGGGGCTCCGGCAGCAGCTGAGGGGATGCAGCCAGGGAAGGGGGGAGGAACTCCCCATGTCCCTTATCATAGAATCCCAGAATGGCTTGGATGGAAGGGGACCCTGATGATCATCCAGTTTCCACAACTTACTATAGGATGCTGTTAAGTGGTTCCCATCCAAGGCTTGGAGGAAGCAACTCCAACATCCCTGCTGCAGAAAAAGGCAATTGCTGCTGTATTTACCTGGCACAGAAAGTCATCCTTGGGATTTGCTGCCACTACCAAAACTGTGTTAACCCAGCCTGTGGGAACACCTGGGAAAGTCAGCCAAGGGAGAACCCTGTGGGAAGGCCTGCAGCAAGGAATATCAGGCAGGATGACCTGTTTAGGGACCATTTGACCAAACTGGACATAACCAGGTTCCTGAGACCTGACGGGATGTCCCTGTGAGCACAGAGAAGCTGGAATGTGACTGCAAATCCCATTTCAGTTATCTGGGAAAGGTCAAGGCCAGCAGGAGAGGCTCCTGATGACAGGGAGAACGTGAAGGCCACTTCTCCTTTTAAGGAGGATCAGGGACACACAAACCTGGTTGGGCTCACTGGAGCTTTTCCCCCCTCCTTTGTGGCACGCTGTCAATCCTAACCACTTGCAGTGTCATTCCTCATTTTTGTTATCCCTACAAGAGTGCCACAAGGAAATGTTACAACTGTGGCTCGTGCAGAACATTCCTCCAGCCCACGTCCCTCACTGGCTCCGCAGGGCAGCATCCACAAGCACTACAAATCCAGGAATTGTGTCCAAAAGCTCCTAATAAATTTCCAGTGCAATTAACAACAGTGGAAGAGGTCTCAGGAAAGAAACATTCCCAAAGAACTCTGCTAGAAGGACAACCCCAGGCAGCCCAACCCCAGACAATTCATCTGCACACAGATGTTCCATCACACACCAGGAAGAATGACCAGAACTACCAGTTCTTTAAGTAGTTTTATAAAAGTATTTGACTTATGGAGATACTGTTACAGTTACCTGAGTATTTGAAATTACAATGCAAGGAAATATCGACAATGAATTTCAGTACAGTATTTTACAATCCAGTGCTGCTGATCCCAGTTTCTTCACGAGTTCACTAGAGCACATATACACAAACAGTGAATCTTGGAGAAAATTAAAAGACACCACAAAAAGGGGGCTGGAGATACCAATATAACAGAGTTGAAAATACAGATCCAGTGCAGCATGTAATAAAATGCAAAACCAAAAAAAAAATAATTAAACAAGCATTTTTTGTTTTACTTTTCTCAGAATAATTAAAAAAAGCTTTTTATTTTTAAACACACGCAACTGGATTAAAAAATCCTCAAACTTCCATACTAGGTCAGATGAAGACATGATGTATTTACTGTGCATGTCATTAGTATATGAACAGTTCCTGAGCTACCCAAAACAATAAGGCTTTGTTAATTCTCAGCATTTCATTTTCTCACATCACTCTCATGAGGGAAAATTCTAAATAAAAGTTCTTTTAGTACTTGATAATTACGATCAGTTGACAATTGCATATAAACATACGTTTGTAACATACTATGACTTTATGCAGCTCAGGTTGCTAAATCAGTTGAAGTAGTGGGAGACAAATTCATTAATCTCTGCTGAAAATCTCACTTGTAAATCCAATCCACACTAACCTGTTATCTGGGACACTGGCTGCTCTGGGCTCATCCCTGTATTGCTTCACCAGATCCCCAGAAAGAACTGAAAAGTGCACCACTGGCTCATATTAATTCCTTTTTTTTCAACACAACATGCTGTAAGAATTTACAGATTTGTTAGCATTCACAAGTCAAATGCCTGAGGAATCTGAACTTGTGCCTTCAGAAATATTGCCAATTTAACACTGTGAAGTTGCTTTAAGCTTTCTATATTTTGGCCAAATCTAATGTTTTATTCATGTTTTATTTCTTCCCCTCAATGAATTCTTTATTTGCAATATTTTAAAATCACATCTGGTGCTTGGGATATCCAGCCCCCTTCCTCCCATCCTGGTACAGCAGAAAAGACATATAAACATGCCATTTAAATTAAAAGAAACAATGGAATAAGTGGAATCCTGGACATCAAAAATATATACAAGCAGGTATGTTTTTCCTGAACTAAACATTTCAACCATAAAAATATTCAACAGCCAAACCCTATAGAACTAGGGCTAAGGCTATTTCAATTATAACTATTCTTTATTTTAAAAATATAGGGCTGACAGCCTTTTGGGTGATATTTATACATGAACAATAGTTCTAGGTTCCCTACATGAATCGTAAAGCAGTATGCAGAACATAGACTATTTTTCATAGCTTAATCTTGCATTATCTTGCTTAGTTTACTCTCTCTTGTAAATATGTTAGATAACTACATTTCATCGTAAGAATTAATATAAACAGAAAATATATATAAGGCTTTTTTTCTCCTCATGAGCTGTATAATGTAATACACCCAAATGTTGAAGTTGGCAATTTTCCTCCCAGTCAGACCATGAAGGTGAGTTGTCACCATCATGAAACTTTATATGAGGGGCATTTCTGTATCACCAGCAACCCTCCCTGGGGCTTTCTTTGAATATGCCCGACAAGAGCTATTCACTCCAGCCCCACCCTCCTGCCTTCCCATTTATCACTCAGCCCTGACACGCTCCTGAAGTCAGTTAAAACCTGTAGTGCCTTGGTTCTTCTCAGACCCCAAGCAGTTTTTCCCTCTTGCAGTTTAGACAGATGGGACAGCAGGAAAGAAATATTCTTTTCCAGACTGGAAGTTCAGTTTTACACTTTCCCACTGTCCTGTTTCAGCTCTGTTACCTAGAACAGTCTTCAAAGCAGCTCCTGCCACACTGCTCTGAACTGCAGGCGTGCTTTCATATGTGCTACATGTTATTTCAAGTGTCACATCTCACTGTGGCTACAGCTCATCTCACTGGCATCTGCCTTTGGGCAGGGAAAGGGCTGACCAGACCCAAAAAGTGCATTCAGTCTAAAGGAGCAGTAAAATGCAACATGTTCTTTAAACCAGAAAAGAATTGAATATTAAGAGATTCTAAAAGGATGCTGTTATCCAACAGGAACTCACTACAAAAGTTATTAGCTGTAAGAAGCTGAGGGTGAATTAGCTTAGACACCTTCCCAAAAACTTTAGTTTCAAACTTTATCAAGCTATTTACTGATGCTCCAGCGTTTCAGAAACCTGCAATACATGTCTGAACTTCCTAATCCTCTTGGCCTCAGCCAGTCTCACACATCAGTTCATCCGCAGAGATGATGAGTGGGATCCTTTTCTGAATCCAGTTGTTTTGTACCTCTTCCTGAGAACCCAACGAACTCTTCGGAGCAAACTGACTGCAACATGTAGGAAAAACACCGAGGACAATGTCCATTAACACTGCTGACAAACATCAGCCTGCAAACAGGGACCTCAAGGGAATCAGTGCAATCCCAGGTGGGCTTGTCTTTTGCAAAACAAGTGAAGTACCACAGTGTTAATATTGATTTCAGAGTTAAAATGTGTTACACAGCAAGAGATCGGAATCCTTCGGAGGCCACAGAGCAGTTCCAGCAACTTTGGGCAGGTGTCTGTCTGTTTTGCTGACAGGAGCAGGGTTGGGATAAACCAAAGCCAAGCTATGCCCTGGATTTGTGCCACAGTTTGACATCCCCTTAAACAGCAGCTTGAGTCCAGCTGGCACGTGAGCAGACTCCAGGTGGGGAAAAACAGTCTGGCCACACTTGAGTTAGAAAAAGGAGCTTAAGGGACGGGAGCTGCTCACAGCACAGAGGTGGATCCAGGCTGGCTGGCTCTGACACTGCTGTGGAGAGGGCTCAGGATGCTGCTGCAGCATTGCAGCTACCAATGAACTTCCCAGTGCACCAGTAGCAAAAAATGCTACTAAAAAGGAAAGACAAAACTATTGTTAAAAATCTGTCAGTCATTAAGGACACATTCTAATTAATGAATGGTAAAACAAAGCAGAGCCCAAAGCTGTATTAAACCTCTACTTCGGTCATTAGTCACTTGTAGCCATTATCTGATTGCTCATTTGATTTCTGAAGGTGCTCAGTAGAAATCCAGAGTTAATGTGGATAACCTCAGGATAACATCCATTTATTTACACATTAGTATTGTTAAATAAATCCAAGTCAAGTCTACTTTACAATGAAGTGTGCAACAAGCAGAAGAAGTGAAGAACATACATCGTGTGGAGTTCTCATTCTTCAAGGTGCAAATTTTTGCTACTCTTGCCCAAATCCTTCTGTTTCTTCAATTGCAAACAACAGCTTTTCCTTCAGCTGCTCATAATTCTTATATGGTGGAAGGTCTAAGCGATTGAAACTGAAAATAAAGAAAAAACTTATGTACTGACAAAGAATTCAACAGTCACAAAAAATCCGTTACGAAAACAGGTTAATTTTTGCTGTGCAGACGGATACTGGCATTTATACCCTGTGAAAAGCTGACTATTGACATAAATTTAGGTATTTCTGAGAGCAGAGTGTTTGAACAGTGATAGTTTTCACTAACCTTTCCTACCTGGTTAACTAGAGTCACCATTCAGATTTGAAATTTTAAATTTGTGGGGTTTTACTAACTAGTAAAACCTGAGGAAATGAGCAGAAGTGACCTTTTCCCTAGGGAAAACTGTGTGAATGTGGCTCCTTCACTAAGATGTGGAGTGCAGTAATAACAAAGAATAATCCCAACCTCTTTAGACAGTACTGTTAATTACTCTAAGTGTTCAGTAACACACAAATCCATGGAATTTACAATGGAATCTACTCCATGCTATAAGAGTTTTCCAGAAGATCAGCTATTATTCAACAACACAGTTTATTGGTGTAAGTTGTGTTTGCTTTTACAGAGTCCCAGCCATTTCAGTATATTACCCATTTACTAAAATCTCCAAGTAGGTTGTGGTCAGTAAAAACCAGAGCAATAGTGATATTCTGGGTTTTTATGTACTCACCAGGTATGACTTCTAGGTAACCAGTTTTCCTTTCCAACTTTTTCAATACAAAATTTTTGGGGTCCGTTGCTCCCTGTAACAAATTCCAATAGACAAGGCATAGGTCTGGCTACCTTTGTATTACTGTATGATACTATATAATACACCTGGAATAGGCAAGGCTTAAATAAAGAAAAGATCACCTTTACTTGCACAGAAAAATGTCTCATTATACAGCTCTGCCTGGATCAAAATTATGCATGTGGTAAAATGCATCCATTTAAGTGATTTTAAAGCTTAATACGTCTCTTTTGCCACTATAGTTCGAGTATGTGCAGAGCTTACAAAACAGCATTCATTATAAAATTCACTTAAAATGTCCATAAATATATAATTTGGTTCTTTTTAAAAGTATCTGCTGCATTAGAGGGGTTATTAATACATACCCATGAGGTCAGCAAATCCTCCCACTGGCAATCTGCATGTTCCAGTCACAAACTGCAAGAGTCTCATTCTTTTCTCATTATCTATTTCTTTCACAAACTGAAAAACAGTAATTGAAACAAACAGTTAGGGATAGATTTGATTCTCAGATATTCACATCACAATCACCCACAGAGGAACAAGTGCCATGGCTGGATCAGCAGTAACAGTTTATATTTGCACTCTTTAGATGTGTTCAGGGTTCTGTGCCCTGAGCTGTAGCTGTGCTCTGCAACTTCTGCTGCTCTGACAAGACACCAAAGTCTGCAAACCTGCCAGAACCACACGATCTGCCTGCTGGTCCTGGTGTAGTGCCTGTAGATGGTGTGTCTCTGCCAGTCATTCAGATCTATTTCTTGCATTCCACAGAGAAGCACCTTCGGGGGGAAAAAAAGGAAATAAATGCATGAGTACAAGTTATCACTTTCCTTTTGTGACCTCCCACATAGCAAAGCAGCACACGAGCTGCACCCACCCTGAGCAGCACCTGCAATAACACTACACTTGTCTTTAATTTTAAACTTTATCTGAAACTTCTACACAAAAAATTGACTGTTCATGAAGTTTATTTGGAGAGGCTACAAAATAAAAAGCATCTCTGTCGTAAGTAACTGATTCCAGTTTCAGGAAGGAATCCTTCCCTGTGAGGGCTGTGAGGCCCTGGCACAGGTTGCCCAGAGAAGCTGTGGCTGCCCCTGGATCCCTGGAAGTGTCCAAGGCCAGGTTGGACAGGGCTTGGAGCAACCTGGGCTGGTGGAAGGTGTCCCTGCCCATGGCAGGGGTGGAACTGGATGAGCTTTAAGGTCCCTCCAACCCAAACCCCTCTGTGATTCTACACAGACTTTCAAGCCAGAACAGTTTATCTTTGCCCAGCCATAAAATTCTCCACTAGGGACAGGATGTTTTGTTTTGATGTTTTTGTCTTTTAAATGCTTCAGAAATTGTGATTTTGAGAGATCAAACCCATCTAGAGCCAGATCAATCTATATGGAAGTGTTTATTGCATATCTGGCTTTATCTCCCCTTCTGTCAGGTTACTCATTCTTTGAACACAGTCAAATCAAATGGCTCAGGATTACAAAAGCAACTCAGTCAGAAATTTCTACTGACAGAAACTTGGCCTTTGGAAACATCTAAGTGGGTTGCTAAGAGGCAAGGTCAGGAAAACACACCAATCTAGTACTACTCCATAAAGTTTCCTCCATAAAACAGAGGTGTCAGCTTTAGTGAGCTCTGCTCTTCCCATGTACTGACTGCAGTTTAAGCATTTCATGTGTAATGAGCTGGATCCAGCAATAGCCAAACAATCCTTTACCTCCAGTTCCTTTGCATCAAAATACTGCAAATACTGTTGTGGCAGAATTTCATTGAAGCCTTCAAAGAAAGCCTGTGTCTGCTCCTCAACACCTCGGGAAAGTCTCCACTCTGCTACTAGCCTGGAAAAGAAGACACAGAAGGGTAATTTAAATGGCCAGTGCTAACCCAAGTCCTCATCTTTGCCTGTTTTGAGATGAAATGTAAGCTAAGTTAAAAAAATACGGAAAGTCTGGAAAGTTCTGGGGATAGAGCATTGTATAATTTCATTAGTAACCTTTACTCTGTGCAAAGGATTTCATTTGCTCTTTCAGTTAAACCTGAAGTGTCCAACTATTCTGCTGCAGAAGTATTTTACACTCAAAGAGGAGGCAGCATCTCTTCACTGATTACACCCATGAGAGCACAGCAGTCCTGAGGTATTTGAAGACAGTTCAAAATGCAGAGCTGATTTTGTCTGATATTCTCCCCAGAAATCTCAGTCATGATCCATGACAAGGTAAAAACCAAGTCAGGCTGTACTGGGGAGAGCAAGCAGGACTGCTGCCTTACCAGAATGACTATGTCCATTTGGAAGTTCCATATTTGTTTCTGTTAAGGATAAAACTTTGCTCTGTGGCAGAAACTCCACTCTCCATTAATAAAAGGGTGAAAAGCAGACAGGAGACTCAAAGAACCTGAACCCAAGGAGAAGCAGATATTATACTAAATCCAAGCCTAACCTGTCAGGAGCACTGGAGCCTAAAGGAGAGGTGGCTATTTCTTATTTCAATCCTAGAAACTTGGGGGATTTAAAGCAGATAAAGAGCAAGACAAAAGAAAGTGAGTGAAACTGGAATCTGAGCTCTCCCTGGGTTCCTGCAAACTAGAAGGGAATGGTTTTCTGCAGATCCTCCCTCCTGCCAAATGCCAGTGTGTTTCCTCTGCAAACACCACCTTTCCTGTGAATCCCTGAAGTGACACAGATTCCTCATGGGATAAAAACAGAATTCACTCCCCTCTCCCTCTCCTGCCCATGGAAAAAGCCTTCACAGAACACATCGTAACAAACAGGAAAACTCTCCTGTGACTCAGTTTAGTTTGTGCCTGCAATGTGTGATTTTTTTTGCAAGCACATCCTCCAAGCCTGTGTGTTGCAGTTCACACCTTAAATCAGAGCTTCTGTACTGCTGCACACTGAGGAAGGAGGGGATGTCTGGGGACAGAGCAGGTCACTGTTCACAATTGTATTACTTAATCGCTCTTAGGTTCCTTCTCTCCTAATCTATTGCTTTAAAACATTCTGGTAGTGCAAATATAATCCTTCATTTATGAGAATGCAATTTATGAGATCATTCATAACACTGTCCTGTTACAATTAGACTGTAAGATCAGTTCAGGTAAAACTAGATGGAATTGCAACTATTTTTTAAAAATATGAATCATCACAAAAGCATCCAGAAATGTTCTTAAAAAAACCCCAAACCAAACCACTGGCTGGGTAGACTATCAGCAGGCTGTGAAGCAATATAATTACAGTAATTAACACGTGCAGAACTTTCATGAAATACCTGACATTCATATTTGTTGTGATGGTGTTCTGCTAAACTTAAATATCTCTAGAAAAAGTGGACTTTCTTCTAACCACAATCTTAGGGAAAAGATGATTTTAGAAACTTATTTCTGTCAATATTCCTCTTTCAAACATGAGATCCAAACAAATGTCACTTTTTGCCAACATCAGCAATTACTCAGAGACAAAATTTCAGCAATGCTTCAAATGACACAGATGGTCTTTTGCTGCCAGAACTTAAGAAAGAAAATGACAGAAAGAGTATTTTAAAGTCTTCACTCATTCTTACCTGATGTAGTCTTCTTTGTTTTCTTCTGTGACAAGAATGTTGCTACCATTTGGCTTCAAATCATGGCTTTTGATTTCACCTAATATTTCTTTATCAACAGAGAAAAACATTTCCAAGCCACACTCTTCAATATCATTCTCTCTGTAAGGAAAAAAGTATAATTTTAAATAACTGTGTTGAGACCTTGTATGCAATAAAGGAGATGAGCATGAAGAACCTAAAGATAAAAGGTTTGGAGCACATGATAATTATGGCTTTGCAAGAAGTCCTGACTCATTTTACCAATGTGCACACATGAATTGTACTCCTGATTGGAGACTTCTGATCAGCAAAACCCTCAAATTTAGCAACCACAAGGCTGACAAACTACCTCCTGATCTGAGGAATGTCTATGGAATAGAAGCTTTTCAAGCATTGCCATTTTTGCAGATTCCATGGCATGACTGCCCCTTCTCTCAGCTGATGCAAGGACTGTGTTCAAAGGCAGCTCTCACTGACAGGTAACAGCAGGTAAGAAGCCACTTTTCATGGTCAGTGAATAATCTCTTAACTCCAGCCTTTTTATGGCACTGTTTTGTAAGCATATACTACAATGTCCCAAACTCTTACGTTAATTAAGTACAAATAGTGTTAAAGAGGAATTCTCTAAGAAATTTCAACACAGGAACAATCTGAAGCCAAAACTAACTCTCTTCTCTCTATAGGCATTAATAGCCAGAAGGGTAACAGGTACAACACTAATTTATATGTTGATATGTGTTTCTGTGAAGAACTGCCTGCACATGCAGAGGTTTTGATGACCATTTTTCTATGAAATAAAGTGCAAATTCAAAATATTTGTCCTGAACTGTAACACAGAAATGTCAGTCTTGAAAACATGGCTGTGGTTTATTGAGCCCTGTGGTGCAACTGAGTGTGTGAACTTCATCTTTCCAAAATACTGCAGGAAACTTGGGATGAGGAGGGAAGGCTTCAGATGGATGGATGATGACAAAATCACCCCTTTCTTTGAAAAGAAGAGAAACTTGCTGTAGCTCACTTTGTGCACAGAGGTTTGACAGGTAACTTCTAAAGGTCCCCTACCAAACTCAGTGATTCTGTGAGCCTTCCAAACTGTGTCAAGGAATTCAAAGCTACTGAAAGCTTCCTGCAGAGTTATAAAATTTGCTTTTCTGGTGAGGAAAAAAATGATGTCTGCCCTGACAGACGTGATTCTTCTCCCCTGTAAATGTGCAGTCCCTTCCTCAGAGCAGCAGGGTCAGCTGCACTGAGGGCTCAGTGTGTCCCCTCTCAGAGCTCTGAAGGCTTTCCTCCAATTTTCACATCCTCAAGTGTTTTTTTGAAAGGGTAAAGCCCTTCCTGGACTCCAGTCTAGAAGATTTTTATCACTACAGAAATTGCTGTCTCAATTCTTAAAGAGATCATACAGCTGCTTTCTCCCCTCCTCATTATTCAAGGTAATGCTTCCAAGATTCAGTACTACAGGAGATGAAAATCCTGGGGTTTATATTTAGTTTTGCATTTCAAAAACCAATCTATCCTCACCTTTTATGAATTTCTCAAAGCATGTTTAACACTACTCTGGCTTTGTATGATTCTTAAGTAAAACGTTTTATGTCTCTAGTCACAAGAAATACTAATTTTTCTGCTAAATTGCTTTTACTGGATCAGAAGCAAAAAAAGAAAAATTAACTGAATTTGTCTTTTTCCCTTCTAATTTATTTTTTAACTGCTGGTAAAGGAAAATCACTTCTGTTACAGAAACAAATGGTGGACATCAGCCATGGACTATCATCCTGGCATCCTCCTATTACAAAATCAGTATAGAATTACAATGCTTTGGGTCTAAGGGGTTTTAAAAATTATTTCTTAAAATATTTATAATACATAATTCCAAAATAATAATGGCTGAGAAATTCCACATCCTTTTTACTTGCTGCTCTCTGGAGAGGAATCTGCAAAGGAGTGGAGCAGGAGGACTCCAAAAGAGTATGGACAGACAGGTGGCTGACCATGCAGACATGAAAGGCTGCATGTAGGAATGCTCTGGAATCATTAAGCTTGGAGCAAAAAACCCAGGACAGCTAGAAAAATACACGAGCATTAACTTCCTTAAAGCATTAAATCTTCAGTACTAACCTTAAAGTCAAAAGAATTACATGGTAGTAAATAATAAACTACATTTGTTAACTTCATGTTACTGTAGCACTAAACTTTTTGTTTTCTAACTAAATCAGGTACTAGAGAAACATTAAATGGATTTTTGCTGATTTCTTTTAATCAGTTATCTGAAAAGTCTCACAGAAATTTACTGAAGCCACTTTATTTGTAACAATAAAGTTCAAGGCTCCACATCTCTATGTCCAACTAGAATTACTAAAAACCAGCAAAAATGGACCCCAAGATGCTGCACAGAATAGTCAATGAACCAGAAAGGCTTTTGCATTAACAAATTACTCTTTGTGTATCTAAAGTTCCAGTAGAAATTCCATTCTGCTCTACAATGAGAGATTATACTTCTCAGTGGGGTTTTTAGTAATAAATTTACACCTACTTCTTGATATAAGTGAAAATCAAAAGCATTGTATTGCTATTTCAAGAACAAAATCAAGTCAAACTCACTTTACCCAGATGAGAGAGTTGTAAAACTCTGGGTCAACAGATTCTAAATCCTTGAGTCCTACTGCCTTGTTTAGGATCCGTTTATAGAATGGCAGAGAGAAACCAGTGTCAATGAACTTCCCGTGGAACAAAGCCTGCAAAACACAAACCCAGACAAAATAATGCAAAGGATGACTGAATACCCAATATGACAACATTCTGTACTCTGTACCCATGAAATCTGACAGCCAAAGAATTAAACCCACATGGATATCATGAGTGCTGATATGCTGAATTAGCTTAGTTACATACAAGCACCTGATAATAATTTCAGCTCAAAAATGAACTGTTTAATTGTCCATTTATAATGGCACAATATTTGTTTATAGGAATATTACAGGAGAGAGTCCCTTTCTGCTTCAGAACTCACCATGGCAATGAACCTGCCGATGAATCGGAAGTACTTGAGGTGGTCTGGGTTGATGTAGGAGGCTGGGTTTATCTGTAAGCAGTAATTATCCTTCCCTGCATATTCAAACAGGCAATACATGGGGTTCAAAACCTCGTGTGACAATAGAAAGAACCATTCCCTGAAATCACACAAACAATAAAAACACATTTCAACATAATGATACAGCAGAAATTCCTGTAGGTAACTTGTGTTGACTCAGGACCCGTTGGCACAGTCCTTCCCCAGAGAGCAGCCAGCCCACACTGACACCCAGGGAAACTACACCAAACTACAAATTAAAATGGAAAGCTACAATGATACACAACTGGCAGTGGTTTGGATAAAACACATCCTTGTCTAAATGAGCACATTACTGATCTAAACATTCAGGCTTTGGGAAATGCTCAGTAACACATGAACTTCTCGGTTCCATTCCACTGAAGACTTTGGACTTAAACGTAGATTTCTGTTCACTTTTTCAATCAACTCTACTTTGAGATTAACAGTTATGCCAAAGGCTCATTGTTAGTTCAGTGAACTGCATCTCTTTAATCACTGAGATGATTAAAGTCATTCCTAATGCAAACTGAAAATCATTTAATACAGACATGCAAACACATCTTCCAGAACTGCCTTCCTCAGATGTTCCGAGGAAAGATAAGGAATAAACTTCAGTACTGTTGTGAAAGCACTGCAGTTTGAAGTATCTACTTTGGGGATGCCTTCACACCACCACTTGCAGAACAAGCTTTATTTGCCATTTCAGTGTAGTTACCTTGCAACACCTCCATAATCTAAACCTTCTTCACCAGGGAAAATAACCCACAAACGTCTCCGGAGATCCTGAGGGCTGAAGCTCATTATCTTAGTAAAAGAAAAACAATCAGTTCTTTTTAAGAAAACAACTACAGAATTGGCTAGAATTATTACTATTGGCTAACAATTTAATAATTTGGAAAAATTTTAACTGGGTCTTAGGTCTAGAGACATTAACAAGAATTTTGCTACTAATAATCTAAATAGAATTAACAATTTTTGCTTTAACTATTTCATTATTCACTTCAAGACCCATAACACCCAGACTAAGATCCACTTAATGTACTTTGGCACATTGCCCATGCTAATGTAACATATTGTGAGGAAAAGTGTGCCAAACATAAGCACAACATGAAACCTTCCTGAGAATGGGGAGCTGCTCTGCCCCCAGTGCTTCCCTCAAAATTAACTCTGAAAGCATTCTGAAGAAAAACTTAAAAAAAACAAAACACCTTCTCTGTTAGATGAACCAGTCTAGTGCCAGAACCTCATGATTTAGCATGATCTTTTAATATATAAGCCTAACTATTAAATTAGTATTTTTCAGTTACTCTCATTTAAAATAACATTAGCAAGACATTAAAGGATCAAGAATATGTGACAAATTTCAATAACTCCATTTTTCATGCCCACTATACCATGTTTTAACACAATACCTGCTGAAAGGAGTCCTCAAATAATGTTTTCCTGCTCACTGTGATCTTTATGTGCTGTGGCATTGCCAGTTGCTGAAAGGAAATTTTTTAGAGGTGAAGTGTACAGTCACTTAAAGTTTCTAATACTGAGTTTGGACTGTTATTTGTTGTATATATTAAAAGGTACAGTTGAATTTCATTAATCCACATAAAATAAACCCAGTAATCAAGATATCTGAATTGTAATTTACTCCAAGAACAAATTGCTACCACACAGGTTGCCCAGAGAAGCTGTGGTGTCCCATCCCTGGAAGTGTCCAAGGCCAGGTTGGACAGACCTTGGAGCAACCTGGGCTAGTGGAAGGTGTCCCTGCCCACAGCAGGGGTTCAGTGAGGTGTGTTTTAAGGTCCCTTTCAACCCAAACCATTCTGGAATTCTATTAATACAAAATCAGAAAATGTAAGTTGTAGTGCACAAAATCCAAACTGAGAAATTAGGCTGGTCTCTCCACTATTTTCAAAGGATAATTCACTGACTCTTGAAAGCTGGAATATTTAAACTGACTGGAATATTTAAACTAGGACTGACACACTGGAATTTGGAATTATGTTGGAGCACACTAACATGCCCCACAGTATATTCTCCAATGCTTAGACGTGTCTGTTGTGTGTCAAATGCCCTGCATTTTCTACCAGAAGTAATTCTACAGAAAGCAGATCTTGTATTAACCATAAATTGCTGTGCCTCCATATATTCCTGTATTAACAGCAGAAAGAAAACACTATTCAGAAACCCACCACTTCAAAAGAAGTAGTGAAATTGATCTTTTCCTTTATTCTAAAACATTTTAAAGCCATAGCTTACCTCGCTTTAAAGCTTCCATGAGTTTACACAAGGCCTGTATTTACTCCCTCCTAATTTAACTCATCCTTAACCTTAAAGGAGTTTGATTACGTGTATTTGCAAGGCACTGAAGCATTTAAAGCATGTAAGCACAACCCAAAAATAGAAGAAATCCCAAGAAATGGATCCATACCTGACACCAGAACCTGAAATAATGGACCTTGGCCTTGAAGTCCCGCACATAGGCGATCTGGGGCCCGTTGTCTCTGGAACCAAAAGGAGGGGGGAAATGCATTTCAGAAGGGTTTTTGTAAGCAAAGTAAAAGCCTGCAAATGTATTTGCTGTTACACAGCTGTATGCCTTAGTTGGCTATCTAGTTGGGACATTCTTAGTCACAATTTTTGATTTTGGGGTGTAATTTTCTTGGTTTTAAATTAAAAAAAAAATAAATAAATCTTCCTTTGTCAATTGTGAAATGCACACTCTGCATGTTTTAAACAATATCTAAATTTTACCTGTAAAAAAGTCTGTAACAATAAGGATGTGATGACATTCTGTTAATTTAAGTTGGGAGTTAAATAACTTTATTCTGGTTCCTAAAAAAAAAAAAATCAAAGAAAGAAAGGGCGGAGTGTACTTTTAAAGAGGAAGACTAGTAGGTGTAAGGAAAGGATTTGTCATCAACAGGACAGATGCAGCTCCTCCATTACCCTCAAATCTCACACACTACTTGTCAAGAAGGATTCTAAGCATTCAGAACTCTGCCTTCTCCAGGGAGTTATCATCAGGGGATGGCAAAGCCCAGATAATTAAGAAGCATTGCTACATGTAAAACTTTCTGCCTAGAAATGTAGTAAGAGGAAAAAAATAAACCTTTCAAAAATGATGTGTGCTAAACTCCACTTTTGAAAGCTTGGTATAAAGTTACAAACACTCACAGAGCAGACTTGCCCGTGCGGGGATCTATGTACGTGGTGGTTCTTCGATTGTGATCCACAAAATAGGGAATTCCATCCACAGTAAATCGCATTTCCCAGCCCTCTGGTAAGGGTTTCTCATTTAACTGACTATGGACACAAGAAAAAAACATGGTAACACATCAACTTAAAACTTAAAGTCAGTTGAACAATACCTGAGACAGTAAAAATTCTGGCAAGTCTAGAAAACCTATAGATTGAGAAACTTCCCGTTCAATATTTATGCTGCCTTTTTTTACCCTCTTCAGTTTGCAGTCAGCTCTCAATTAGGCCAAAGTGACTGTTGAAGTAAACATTAGCTCATTTGGTTGCACTACATGAAATAAAGGCAAAAACAAACTTAAGTGGAAAATGTAAGCAAGGTGTCATTATTTCCTCCACAAACAACAGAATTTTATCTTCTAACTATTATGTTTTTACTCCAAAAGTGACACTGTTTTAATAAGCAGCTTTTGGTACCTTATGTATAATGACAGCAGCCAAAAAAGTGTTTCAGAATGATAAAGTTAAAAGAAAATGTAAATACTGATTGTGCATAATTTTTTGACAACTTCCAACTCAATTTTGGTATAAACAAAAGTAGATCTTAATGTATTTGGAAGATCTGAGTAGGGTCCCTGCAAAGTGCTCCACAGTGACTTCCCTCCATAAGCAGGGAACCATGTAGGTCCATGGTCCTGACTGTGCATCCTAAACATTGGGTTGTTGGGTTGCTTCAAGAGCAATAATGTTCTCCAGAGTCAGCTGCTGCAGAGGTAACTGGGAAGGAAAAGTTATCCCTGGATACAGCTATTATCCCTCACACATACTAGGCTATTCCCCTTCCCCTTCTTCTCCTTGAAGGACAGATGGAGTTGCTTCACCAAATGGAATTTTTCAGCTCAAACAGGAGTTAGGATTGAACAGTTCACCCTCAGCTTCCTGCCTCCATTCCTTACCTCAAAGACTCTGAATGGCAGAGCCCAAAATAAACAGAATTCCAGTGCTTTTTCTCTGTCTTTTTTTTTCCCCCCTCCTTTTTTAAAAAAGGATGAGAAGGGGTGCTGCAGTTTCTTAGGTTTGTCTTCTTTCTGTCTCTTACCCATCCCTGGAAGTGTCCAAGGCCAGGTTGGATGGGCCTTGGAGCAACCTGGGCTAGGGGAAGGTGACCCTGCCCATGACAGGGGGTGGAATGAGATGAGCTTTAAGGTCCCCTCCACCCCCAGTTGGTTCTATGATTCTGTGACTGTCTAATAAACAAGCAAAGTCTTACTCGGGACCCTCTGCACTATCCCATCACCAGACAACAGAAATCTCTCCCTCCAACAACAAAAATGCTCAGACATATGGGATTACTCATAGAAAGAGCAAAAGGTCCTTCTGGGGAATGAGCTTATTGCTGTTGACCAAGACTTTCCTGGTAATTGTAGTATTACTAAGTAATACTGTGACAGTTTCCATTTTGGTTAATACCTTTTATCTTTCTCATGAGCTGTCTGACATTTGTGTAGCACAGTCCATGCCTCACCTGCAGGCAGCATTTCCCAGCTCCCAGTCCCACTACTTTGCTACATTTTCATTCCAGACTTATACGAAGATCCAACTGATTTCTTACCCCTGACTCCTGGGATCTTCCCACTGAGTGATCCGTGTGTTGTGATTGACAAAATACACTCGGCCATTGCTGTCAGTTCTCTTCTCTGAAAAGATGCAGAGGGAAAAAATTTCAGTACCACTTCACGTATTGCTGAGACTACATCAAATAAATAATAACAATCACCAGGCCCTGCCATAGGCTTCTCTGCACTTCCTCTGATCCAACATCTTTTCACTGTCATTGACCTTATTCCTTATTATGTTATGTATTTTTCAGTTGTAGGAAAAGTTAACTGGAAAAAAGGACAAGTGTGAGCTGTTTTGTCCACAGGAAATTCCAGCTGCATCGAATATTGTGATGTTCCTGACAAGCAACACAGACAGCAAACAGAACAGGGAACAGATGTAGACACGAGTATCGAGACAGTACAGGGGCCTCGTGTCCAAATTAGAGCAGGGAATGAAAAATGGTCAATGCAGTTTCCAAGAAAACCCGTTTATATTTTCTCTCATATAGATTAAAGTCTGCCCATAGCTCAACAAAGCTTAGGAGAAATGCTCCACTTGCTCTTCTGTACCATTCTGCAGTTTGTGCCATTGTTATTTAGTGTTGCATGAGAAACAAGTTATAAACATGAGAAAAATCTGAAGGTCAAAAGCTTCAGTTTCCAAGAGAAGTCTGGAAGTAGATACTTGTCCATGGAATTATGCTATAACAGAATTCCACAGGATGTGGAAACTCAGTTTTGCCATTGCCTGGACAATGTCAGCCCACAGACCTTCCTTTGAAACCCTATATTTGTAATGTACCTCAGCATGAGCGTGGGGAACAACAGTTTCATGGCATGAAATTGCATCAATACCAGGACTAAAAATCCAAATAGTTCTGTTTGAAAAGCAGATGAGCCAAAAACCCAGCTCCAACTCTGCCAAGTAATTACATGCTTTAAAATTCCACAATTGAGAGCTTTGCTTGTGTATCATAAAACTTGAATTCTTATATCTACTTGACAGTCACACCAGAAATTAGTTTTACATTTTCATTTTTGTACTACACCCCACCCAAATTTATATTAATTGTAAATTTTCAACCCTGTAAAGTAGAAGAATAAATTCATTCCAGGGAGAGGGGCAAGTCAAGAAGTGGTTAGTTGTCATTACAAAAAACATTTTCAGACCAACGAAACTCTCCAAGAATTGGCTTGGAGAGGGAATTTGGCAGTTTGATTTAGAGAGGATTTGGAGCCTCTTTTAGCAGGAACAGGATAGTGGGGGGGGATCCTGCCCAAAAAAAGGCATAAAAGGATGACAGTGTGAAAGAAACTATTATGCTCATTACAGGGAGTAAACCAAAATACTTTAAAGTTTCTAATCTACTTTGAAATGGCATATCCTTGTCAGGACTCTGTTTTAACAGCACATTTGACTAGATCTAATTTTAAAATATTTTTAATCCAGATTTTAATTTTTAAAAACTAGCCTAGAACAGCTGACAAATAATTTGGCAGAAGTATGCTTTAATGTTTAATTACATTGCATTACAAAACACTTTCAAGTCAGCCTTACCCCATCCATGTGGCAGAGGGCCAAGAGGATCAAACTCTTTGTTCTGTGTGGATGAAAAGTCCTGGTTCTGCAAGTCACACAAACAAATGAGGCATTAATGACTAGTCATTTGCTTTCCAGATGTTCTGCCATAGCCATCCTGAACTATTGAATTAAATGCATTTTTGTTAACATTACACATAAGCAAAGATGCCAATAATTTCTTTTTCTCCACGGAGAAGATCTATTTTACCGACCCTTGGCATGGTTAATTGACTACAGTGCCAAGAAATAATTATTCTTTGTTTGGTGCCCCTGCCTACGCAGGAGGAAATTAGTACAGTAGCACCCAAAACAATCAGAAAGCAAATCACTTCATTCCTGCAGTCAGCACAGATCTCCCTACCACCATTTAGGGGCTCCACTTTATTTTCACACTTATTCACAACCTTCACCACTCTGATCACTGCAGCATGAGTTGCAGTGATCTAATGTCTGCTATCCATCAGAGGTAAACAATGGATTTAAAGTTCTGGAAGGATTGTTTTCAATTTCCCTGCTTTCCTAACAACATTCATTGTGCATGGCTCATTTTACCCAGAGCAGAAATGTATGGCCTGTGAGCTTGTTTACCTCCCAGGTGTTTGCCCAAGGCAATACAAGATAACCACACAAACACACCAGCTTCTTACTAAGTTGTAGTTTCATAGAATCATAGAATCAGCTGGGTTGGAAGGGACCTCTGAGATCATCAAGTCCAACCCTTGATCCAACCCCGCTGCAGTTCCCAGCCCATGGCACTGATGCCACATCCAGTCTTATCTTAGAAACCTCCAGGGACGGAGAATCCACCCCTTCCCTGGGCAGCCCATTCCAATGGCTGAGCACCCTCTCTGGAAAGAAATTCTTTCTAATATCCAACCTAAACCTCCCCTGGCACAGCTTAAGACCGAGCCCTCTTGTCTTGCTGATCGTTGCCTGGGAAAAGAGACCAACCCCCACCTGGCTACACCCTCCTGTCAGGGAGTTGTAGAGAGCGATGAGGTCTCCCCTGAGCCTCCTCTTCTCCAGGCTGAACAGCCCCAGCTCCCTCAGGCTCTCCTCATAGGACTTGTGCTTGATTTGAACCAAAGGCTTTATCGATACCATACACACGTTTTTATCACAGAACACCACCTGTGTTCAGCTGACAACTAAACCCCACTCCACTGCATGTGTAATGTCACTTAGTTCATGTCACCACACGGACATGAACCAGGGTTACAACGAGCCCTCCCTGCCACAGCACACACACAGACACTGTACTGTGATAAAGAACAAACCATAACAAAGACTGGTGTCTTTGTGGGGGAAGGTCACCTACAAACATGCCCAAACCCCAAAACCACCTTAACCTTGCTGGTGGTGCCTGTAGTCCTTACCCCATAGATAAACCTCTGGTTGAACTGCTGCATGGCTCCCTGCAGTTGGCTGCGCTGGAGCTGCCACTGCTCGTAATTCCGGACGGACTCCAGCGTCGGCCGCTGCCACGTCGTCGTCCTGGTGAAGTGGTCGACGTAATAAATCCTGCCCATGTTGTCAACCCGGCGCTCCCAGCTTGGGGAAAAAAAAAATCACAAGCCATGGTTGTGAATAGCAGCAGTTTAAGGGCTCAGGGGCACTCTGAGGGCAACAGGCAGGGTGGGAAGGGAATAAAAAGCAGGGGCTCAGCAGCAGCTTTTTCCCCCTGTACCCTCCGCTAAAATGACGTAAGAGCTGAAGTTGTTTTAGGAGAGTTGCTTTTATTTGTTGCATACTATAAAAAGTCAGACTCGTTCCGTTTTCTCTACTTTTAGGGTTGCTGGAAATAGTTTTTAAGAGCTGCCCAAACCCCAGCCATACTGTGCTGGTATCACCGCAGTCAGTTATCCCACCCAGCCTGTGATACAAGTCTATGGTTTCTCCTAAAGACACAGCAAAACCCCTGGCAGTTTGGGCTGTTCAATGCAAGACTCCCTCACTCTCTGATCTGGCAGAAAAGGAAGGTTTCAGCATTGGGTTTGGTGTATTGGTTTGATTTTGTGTTGAGTTTCTTTCTAATTTTCAGTTCATATGAAATCGGTACTATTTACAAAACTTGAAAGAAAACATAACATTCTGAGTAAGTTTAAGTAATGCAGTAGTTGATCCTCTCAAAGAGTTCAAAATATCTTGAAATATGACAGGTGGGCTCCCTTTATGAGACTGTCTGCCAGTTTTTGTTCTTTAATAAAAAGCTCTTTCCCATTCCACGTTTTTACTTTGTAATACTGTCTAGTGTGTGAACCACCTGAGGATGAATGAAGTGCAACAGAATAGCTCTTGTGTTTTTCTTATATTTTTTAAGAAACATAGAACAACTGTGAACTAAAACAGCCAGTGGGCTGTTCTGCTGCCAGGAACTGGAAAGGCCTAATAACCAAAGCTGGTTTCTATGTGCATAGTAAATCAGCAGCTGGGAACCCTGAGACAAGATCAAAGGCCTGTGAACAGTAACCTCAGGATAAGAGGCAACCAAGAGCATTCCTGCTCAAGCTGATAGTTACCTCAATCCCAAAATACTTTTCTGTGGGTTTGGTTCTCTTTTACACTTGGGGGTGTCTACTGTCTTTAACTGAAATCCACTTTTCAGTCAGTAAAGATGCACTTGCTTAATCTTTGACGGGAATTCGGACACTCAACCCTTCTCCATACCATGTACTCCTCAGAGACAACCTGGAGCCATCATTTGCACTGGGTTCACATTTCTATTTACCAACACACTTCTAGCTTTAGTAAACTGTCACACAATTCGTTCCTGAAAACCCCAGAGATATTCTAGATGATCATGTGGCTGATCCTGGCTCACCTTGGAGGAAGAGGCTCTGGCCGATCCCACGTTGTTCTTTTTTCCACATGATCTACATAGTAGACTCGACCGTGCTGGTCTACTCTTTGCTCCCAACTGAAAATAGAGCAAATATTATAATATTTCTCCAGGTCAAACTACTCCAACCATTCCTCTATAGCACAGAGATGAGAAACATCTGTTTTCATAAAATGCTTCTTTCTAAATAAAATGCTTGTAACTAACACCTGGCTCACGAGGTGCACCAGAAGTACAGTGTTCATATTAACAGTAATTCTGTGGTGACTAAAATAAAAAAACCCCATAACATTCTACATGACTTTTTGGGAAACTGAAGCTAAAATTTATGTCTACGTGCATAATTTTCGCAAAGTTTTGTATTCAGTATCAAGTATATTAATAACCTGTTGAACAGAACCACTTTTAGATCATAATCCCCTTTTAGAGTAGCATTAATTCAATAAATCCTAAAAAGTATGTAGATTTTGCAGTGATCACATATATGCAGAGTTCACCATAAGGGCACTGCTCACATTTTCTGCCTGTGCAGCATTTGGGATAATGACTTACCCCTGTATTTGCATCACATGTAACATCACAGGGAAAAAAAGAACATGCTAATTTGCCATTTCTGCTGAAATCAAAATGATAAAGCAACAACTGACATTTTCAAGACTGCTTTTATATTTCAGTTATTCTGTGAGGTAATTTAGACCTCTCCTAACTTTTGGTTCAACTGTCTGCAAATTAAGGCAGGTATTTCACCAATTTACATCAGGAAGCTTTTGCTTTCCATCACTCAGACTCCAGAAACTTTTACTTATTTTTTTTTTAAGTTTAGAATCTAAATAAGAGATTTTTAGGTAACAAACCAACTATCTGGCCAATTCCCCATGTGCCTGAAACATAACCATGAGGAGCTGCAGTATGAGATCCAAATCTTCAGGAGACATCACAGAGTAGTACTGGAACAGCAGCTTTTCTTCTACTTATCTGTACCAATATTTTCCTGCCTGACTTCATTCTAATTTGAAGACAACAAGGTATCACACCATTTCAAACCTGTGTTTCACTGACATGGGAACATATGATAAGTATCAAAAATATCTGACAGAGTAATTCTTTTCTTGAATGCTTGAAGACCAACCAGACAAAACAGTTATGAAAACCACCAAATGATTTTCAGGAGGGATTTTGTCATGCAGCAAAAGGCAGATGTTATCAATGTTTTGTTACACCTACTGTAAGTAAAATATAACAAAACCAGAAACGTCAGCACTCACACACACACACACACACAGAGAAAAAAGTCATTAAAGCCATACCCAGGTGGAAGAGGACCTTGGCTGACTGTGGAAAGGGCCTGAGGTGGAGGATTTACTGGTTGGACTTGTCTGGACACCGGAGGAGTGGTGAGGGCAGGAGTGGCAGGAGCTGTGGTCGCAGCTGTTGCCCCCTCAGGGCTCTGCTCTGAAGGTGTGTTGGAGGCAGTTCCTGCCACTGATCCTGCACTGGCCCCATCGCTCTCCGTGGATGTGGATGAAGGGCCGTTTGCACTCGCTGTGATGTCAGAGAGACCAGAGAAGGAAAGGAAAAACCTTCTGACATTTATCACCAATCCATTGCAGAAGTTGTACATCACAAAAGCACACCTGCAAGAACTGCTGTTTCAAAGTGCACACAAAGCCACTGCTTGCAGCTCACACAAAATCTAAAGAGCAGTTCTGTCTCACTGTAAAAATGCCAAGAACTGCCACGAATGGCACAATTTTCATATTTCTGGTAGAATAAATCATATTTACCTTGTTGTTTGCATTCTGTAAACATTAAATGATGATAAACAAAAACGTACTTCCTTGCATTGATGAGTTAATTATTTTCCACTTATTATCTGGAATAGTAATTTAAGGGATGATAGCCATAACATTTTCAGGAAGAGATTTTATACTGCATGAAAGAAACTATTGCAATGAGAGGAGAACACATACATTCTTTAAATGTTTCCAGTTTTATCTGAATGCCATTTGGTGGGTGAGGTTAGAAGTTTAATACAAGTTAGGCCTTATTAACTAACTGGACTGGATTAATCTTTAAAGGTATTTACTGTATTGCAGATCCTATCCACATCCAGCATATATCAATTGTAATAATTAGACTACTGAAACAGATTGCAGTGTATGGGGGTAAAGGAGTTACCCTAAAAACAACTAACTTTTCAGAACTACTGATCTTCCAGTTCTGTAGTTTTTAAATAATCAGTTTAATAAAAAAAATCTATCCATTTCAGCATGGAAGAGTAATGAATGTTTTAAGTGCTGCTAATTCACAGAATTTAACTAGACTCATAGAAACAAATAACTAGTATTTCAAAACACAATATTAACACCTTGAGGCAGTTCTGGGAGTCCTGCAGTACATTCCCTCTCAGCCTCAGTGGGTACTTTAGTGCAGTAGTAGAATTCCCCTGTGTTCTCCTGGCCCCAGCTCCTCTCTGTGTGGAGATCACTGCAACCACCACTGAGCAGATGCAGAAGCAAGACATTTCTAGTATTCGTAACAACAATTAAACATGTACCATATGCAAGCTAAAAAATACTCCTTTAGAAGTTACCTGCCAAAGAATTTACCATCAGAATGCAGTTAGACACGAGGAGCACAAGGAGCTGTGCTCACCCCAGGGGTGCAGCCCCAGGTACGTACCGGCCACCGACGGGGGCCTGCGGGGCGTGGGGGGCGGGGGTCTGGCAGGCCTGGGGGGTCTGGCAGGTTTGCAGCTTCCATTGGTGAGTAATGGAGAGTCACTGCCATTAACAGTCTTGTTTTCACTGGAAGCAGCTTCTTCAGAGCTTTCAAGGCCATTTGAGTTAGTCCTTTTGCAAGAAAAGACACAAAGAAGTGTTCTAACAGTGCACGGATGACATCAAACTTTATAAATCACAGACCCGTTTGGGGTGGGAGGGACCTTAAAGCCCATCTCATTCCAACCCCCTGCCATGGGCAGGGACACCTTCCACTTGACCAGGTTGCTCTAAGCCCCGTCCAACCTGGCCTTGGACACTTCCAGGGGGTTTGGAAAGACATGTGCAAGACACTAGAATGCAAAAGTTACAACTAAGTAATTTTAAAGGCCTCTGAATCTGTAAAAACATCTCCTGATCTCCTGAGGCACATGAAACCTCAACTAACGGAATGGTTGTGAAACAGAGGTATAGAACATCTGTCACCAAAATCTCAATACACCTGCCTTTGGGTCCAGGCTTTGGCTTTTGCCTCTCAGCTATTTCTGCCCATAAGTTCCACTTGCCTCCAATGAGACGAGAGGCCGGCCCAGACCTGAGAACAGCCTGTGTGCCTGCACTCCACAGGGCTGGCAGACACTCAGAACACAGACAGTGTTTCAAATTTTTAGAAAACTTACTTACACAAATACCAATTTTACCACTAAACTCAATTCTTGAACAGGCTGGAGAATTTAGGACTAAGTATTAAGGTTTTGACCATTAGCTACAAATACAAGCTGCTCAACTTTACAGGAATGAAGAAACTACACAGCAATACTGACCATTCTGTGCTGTTCAGTTACACCTGGCAGAGTATTATTCTGATATATTTGTAGCTCTTTAAGCAGAGTTACAGGTATCTACACATTTATTCTAAAGCATTTTATTTTCAGAATATGTTGAGCAAAATCAACTAAAACTGTACTGGATTTACAGGTCAAGCACATAGGCCATCAGTAATAAAACCAGAGGTTACAGTTTCAGCCCAGTACTTCTAAAATGACATTCCTTTAAATGTACACAAAATAAAAACCAGTAGGTAAGACTAAGTAATTACAAGTCAAACAGGACCAGATAGAACCATGTACACTTGATCTCAGGATCATTGTCAAACATACTTTTGCTCTATACCAGCTGTGGGGCACATAATTCCTACCACACCAACTCCCAAGTAAATGACTACGAAAGTGGGTACAAATCATTAGTGGTTTCCAGTCTGTCAGGGCTTTAGCCCAGGTGTTCACCAGGTTTCACCCATTCCCCCTTTTCTTTCACTATATTCCCCTGTAGAAAGTCCCTCCCCCTATCATTTACATGATCCTCACAAGGGACCTTTAATGACCAACCCCCCAGTTGGTACTAAAACCAAATCACTATTATTATTATTATCCTATTACACACTCAGGTATTCTGAAAACCCAAGCACAGAAACATTCTTTGGAGCATGAAAAGCAAACAGAACAAAAATAAACTTTCATAGGAAGACTTCAGACAACACAGCCAAGGGTACAATGTACTAAAAAAACCACTGAAATTTAACTTGGCTACTCCAGGTGTCATCCAGTAATGTTGTGTGTCCTGTACAGATCCTTAAAATACTTGTAGTATTGGGAACTAATTCAAGTAACATGGTGCTGGTCACACACTTATCCTACCAAGCAGCAGGGCTCATAATCCGGTATCGACCTTAAAACACTGTAAGTGCCAGACAGCTTTTGGGATCTTCTTAACAAAGCTAAATATAATTCTGATACCTCCATGCTATAAAGCAAACCTGTGTAAAAATAACCAGTGCCACCAACTTACCAGTGGGTTTTATTTGTTTGGTTTTGTTTTTTTTTTTAATATATATATATTTTACTTTTTATCTCTTTTGAGAGAAAGATGAACATGAAGGGAAAAAACCAAAAATCACTCATGTATGAAGGCAAACTGAGGCCAGATGATGGGGTTCACATGGCAAACACTTTAATATATGTGAATATACAACAATATAGTATTTTTGTTTAGGACATGCTCAGATCTTAGCAGATACTGCTGCAGGGCATATTCAGAAATTTTTCACTGCCTCCTTTATAAAACACACAGTTCCTCTTTCAAAACTGTGAACACTAAAAGGCTGAATAGAAAAAGAAAAAGAGGAATAAAGTCTTACCGTGTATCAGTCCTTACTCTGGAGCTTTCACTCTGTGTAGGACCTTAAATACCAGGAAGAGAAAGACAACAGAAGTATAAGCAACACTTGGAATGATTTCCAAGGAAAGCAGCACCTTTAATGCTCACACTTCTTTCCAAGGTGGAGGTCAGACACTATGTGCTGCTTATCTACTGTGTTTCAAGCCAGTATGTTTTGCATGTTGCTGTGAGTACCATTTTTTAAACCAAAGCCACTGTGGGCAACATTTCCATCTTACGGAGGATACACCAGGATATCACTTGACTGTATGAATATGATGATGATGATGAATATTCCCCAGCACACACACAGTTCAATAATGCTGTCTTTGTAGCAGTATAAAACAATGCTCATTCTTTAAGTGGAGCTGGCTTTTCATATTCTCTCCCTTTCAGTGATGACAAACAGAGCAGAAAGGACAAAAACTTCTCAAAAATCTTCTCTCTGGTTGGCTGAGGGCTTTGCTTTCTGGGGCTCTCTAGCCCAGACCCTTCCCCTTCTCAGTAAATTATTTAACATAAAGGCATTGAAGCAGGTACAAAATATGGCTGCACTCCAAAAGAATTACAGCAGCTCAGCCTAGATTTGCAAATGCTTTGCAACTGCTTATTCAGCCAGCTTGGAAATATTTGCCTTTTGTGCCAGCATTTGCAAACCTTGAATATGCAGCACAGAACTGCTCATTCATGTAGATGGCACCAATAGTTTATTTCCATAGAATTAAACACGTCATTAACAAAGAAATCAGTTCTCAGCTCTGATGGGAACTATGGGCAGATCTAGGCCAAAGACAAGGATGTAGGCATGGAAAGGCTTAGGATAACGTGCTGTTAGTGGACTGTGCATGGAAGGGATTTAATCCCAGAAAGAGAAATCTTAAGTCACAAGCAACTTCATAAACAAGGTATTTGCCTGATGTCCCTTCAGCCTGTACAACATGTTAGACTGCTCCAACATGGAACCTTCTCCTTGTGGGCTCCAGTCCCCTGATCATCTGGGAACTTTCTGCTGAGCTTCTGCCTCGGTCTGTTGAGCCCAAACGTGCACAGAGGACTCAATTCCACTGCCTGCAGGACTTTTCCCACCTTTTTCTCAGCAGGTAAACTTAGTGAAATGGAAGAAAGCACAGATGAAAATCAAGTCTTGCATAAGAGGCCAATTTGTTACTTCCACGGGGTATTTCTGTCCCTGCACCTCAGCCCTGCTCTACCAGCCCCACACAACCCCAGCACTCGGCTTTTATTCACAGAAAAATCCCACACAATCAGATCATCAGGTTGATCCTTTTAACAAGATGCAAAGAAAATGGACTAAAAGCTTTAAGAAATAATGATTACAAAGCTAGTGTGTTAATTCAAGTTTCCTATGATACTTAGATGAAATCTCACAGTAACTTCCTCTAGTACTTAAAAAAAAACAACCAACCCTACAACCCAGAAGCCTAAAACTTGCCAATTAAGTGCCCAGCTGGTTGCTACAGCAGTCAGTCTCCCATGCTGCCTTCTGGAGAAATAACCTCTTGCCTAGTTCTACCTCACAATGTACAATTATCTCAGAAACGCTCCACTCCCTGTCCTGCACCAGTGGAATTAAAATTCTTTACCTTTTTATTTTTGTGTAATTAGACATTTCACATGTATTCAAGTTTTTCAGTTAAAAAAACTGAAGACACCAACTAAACAGGAAATGGATCCCTCTCTGCAGCTCTCCACAGGAAACTAAATCTATGAATACCTTTATTTAAATGGGTTATTTTAAGAAAAAATTAATATAAGCCCATGTCTCCTAGTGAGCAGAATACTTATTACTATGACGGCGAGGTCAAACCAACTTAGTTAATATTTTTCTGTTTATGATGTTATTAAAACCCAGGGAAGCTAGGGGCTTTCCTTAAAGTTTGGGATTGCTGGATAAAAGTTTGCAAGGTCCACAAAATAAAGATGCTGATCTTGTTTTTGATACAGTAATGCTGAAGCTCTTCCCTCTGAACTACGACTCCACCTCAAAGAAAAACGTGTGAGATTTCTGGTCTCTACAAACAGGAAGCTACAGCAACTGCTGCTGTGATTATTATTACAACACTGGGTTAAAGCTGCCCAACAAAAAGCTTTGGGCAGCAGATGTGCAGGGGCATGTTTGAATTGAAAGGTACTTACTTCTTGAAGTTGAGGCTTCCCCGTTGGTGAGGAGCTCGGGATCCACCTGCATCCCATCGAGACAGACGGACAGATCCCCCACCACCTCTGCTGGTTCTCTGTCACCAACGAGGTGCAACGTCACCACCACCTGCTCAACTGGAACACAGCAGAGAACAAGGGCACTTCATCTTACTACAGCATGAAAAAGGGCTTTTTATCCACAGACCACAGTGGCCAAGGGGGAAAATAACCCAAAACAACCCCCACAGTTACAGCTCTGCCTCTCCATTGTTTTTCGTGTGGTAAAATGATCATCTTCATGTGTCAGTAGAAAGTTATTATTTCCACAAAAAGGAAAAAACTGGAGCATAAGTTTGTTGCTGCCTAAAGAAAGGACTGTCATTAAAGCAGAGATTGAGCCTCACATTTCTGCAGCAATGCACCCGTCCTCAATACAGAGTTAGGAAGTGTAATTCACTTTATTCTTGATACAGAACAGATATCAATTCTATCTTCTGACTTAAATGCTTCACCTTTATCTAATGACATTCACATTTAGAATGTGAAGACTTTCCATCATATCTCCAGATCAATGGTATATTCAGGGTAAACAACTGGTTTTCAGTGAAACAGAACTGTCAATAAACATTCCTGCTGAAAGGGTTTAAAACAAACCCCAGCGAACTCCAGCAGGTGCCTGGTGTCAGACACCAAATGCAGACATCCAAGGGGATTTTCACCCAGGTCCAGCAGGACAGGAGATGCCAGGAGAGCAGCCAGGATGTGTAGAATCCTGTATTTCTCCTTCAAGCTTCCCAGGATGTACATACTGCCCAAAGTTCTAAGATGTATGAAATAATACAGTATATCCCAGTGGCATTATTTAGAACAAAAATACCTTTACACATTTCCTGTCTAGTACCAGGAACATATCAGAGGTCTCATTTTCAAGCTATAGAAAAGGAAAGACTTGTCTTTAATTAGCCTTTCACTCACTCTTGCACACACCAGCAAAGTGAAAAACATCCTGTTTTCAGTGACACCACACCAGACTGTGTATAACCAAAAAAATGACTGAAAAAGTAGGAGGAAGCTCATGAAATCAACTTACAGCACCCAAAGGAATCCTTAAGGGCCATCTACAGGGCTGCACACAGCATTCCTGTTCATTAACAGACAACTCCTCACCAATTCTGCAGCATTACAGGGTATTGTTAACCTGGTACTTACGTTTCATACTGTTGGATTTCAGTGTCTCATGAATATCCAGAGCAGCACTGCCCAGAAGGACATCAGATTTTAATGTTTGATGGCTCCAGACTCGAAAGTTTAATTTACTTACAGGAGTGACAATTCTGAAAAGAAAAAAGTTGAGCACTGTAAGGGCATTTGTTGGTGGGGAAGTGGGTGAACTGAGCCATTTACTTTGGCTGTCACTTAAAGTTATTTGAAAACAAAGCAAAAATGGGGGTAACATCAAACCATATCTATTTTTCACATTCTCATGTGCAGTCATGTGTATATGTCATGTAAATCAAGACTGTTGCAAGGCTGTTCATAGACTGAGTACATTGTATATTACTACTATTTTAGGGGAAATATCTACAGAAAACCTTCCAGGAACTCCCTAGTAATACATAGTAAATTCCATAACAGCAACTTCAAAGCAATTTTTAATACTGATACTCTTTTTCTATATGGAACATTCGAACATTGATGTATTTTTCAAGTATTTTAATTGTGAGAAACAGGTATTACAGATACAGGTTTATTTTCTCATTGGGTCATTTCATCTGTATATGGTTGATAAGCTCAGACTTTCCCAGTCAGACCATCCCTTCAGAAGATCCACCCAGCAAACTGCCTCCCAGAAGAGGAATCCCTGGTCCATCCCCATTTGAAGAAGCCACTACACTTTTCCTTTTTATCCTGAATCTGAATGTAAGCAGCTGTGCCAAAGTATTTCCTAAAAACAACTTCCTTCACTAAGCTCCAAGCAGCATTAGTGGAATCTTCAATGAACTTGATATGCCTGGGGTGTCTCTGCTCAGCTCCTGCTCAATGAGAGCAAACAGACCCATGTATTACTATATGGACTTGCACAGCAAAGCCACAAACATTTCCATTAGAAAGGAAAGAAAAAAAGCTTTAAAAGCTAGAAGAAAGTTCTGATCAGCTACACTGATATGCATGTAAAAGCACAAGCTTTTCTTAATACATTTGTTTTCAATGCAAATAGTAGTGACTAAAGCTTCAGAGTAATCTGAATCACAATAAATAGGTAGAAAAAGGGTTTTCAATAATCAGGCAGCAATGTCCAAGTGCTTCAAGAAGAATAATCTAGAATTTAAGCATGAGCAAATCACAGAATCATAGAATGGTTTGGGTTGGAGGGACCTTAAAGTCCATCCAGTTCCACCCCCTGCCATGGGCAGGGACACCTTCCACTAGCCCAGGTTGCTCCAAGCCCCGTCCAACCTGGCCTTGGACACTTCCAGGGATGGGGCAGCCACAGCTTCTCTGGGCAACCTGTGCCAGGGCCTCCCCACCCTCCCAGGGAAGGATTCCTTCCCAATATCCCATCTAAACCTTCCCTCTTTCAGCTCAAGGCCATTCCCCCTTGTCCTGTCACTACCTGTCCTCGCTTGTGAAAAGTCCCCCTCCAATGTGCAAGCACAAGACTGACCTTTATCCCAGAGTTCCATGTCACATTCTAAAGATCAAATTAAATTTTGTAGAACCTGTGTATCTTTTTTTCCCATGCTTCACACTTCCTATCATCTACAACACAAATACTGAGCCAAGCAAACCTCAACAGAGGTGTTCATCTTGAATCTGATGTTAGTTTTGTACTCTGGAAGCACAAATTAACTGGGAATTTTGTATTTGTGCTGGAGTTTAGAGGTGCACAAGACAGTCAACTACCTGTGCTATGGCCTGGTACACACAAAATGGTACACAAAGAACAGCTACACTTTTCAGCCACAGCATTTCTGAAAAACTGTAACCTTAAGTATGACAACAAAAATGTGCATGGGAAAGTCAGTTGAAATATTAAATTACCTTACTGCCCTTACTACTCACAGAATTAGAGCTCCTTTGATATGCCACATACATTAATACAGAATATATTCCTTCATAAATATTGAGCACAATGCAATAGTTTGTAAATATCCATTCCAGACTCTATTATATTTGCTCCAAAATATCTCCGTGGCATGTAACGTTCCACACCTTGCTTAAAATAAAAATACAACCCTCAAGTCCACTGTCAGGTGCATTAATTTAGCTCAAACAAATTGGAAAATGAAACCAAACCTACACTGTAAGATGCTGTTTCCACTTTGGACTGTTTGTATTGTTGCACTTTTCTGTCTTCTTTGACTGTCCATCTACTGAGACTTCCACATAAGGGCTAGGTCCAAACCATTTATTCTTTTCTTTTAGTTTTGCTGAAATCACTGTTAAGAAAGAGAAAACCCAATAATTTATTCAGCAAGATTTCAATTGCAAACAATATTTTTCAATGGTGTGCTTCAGTATTCAAGTGTCAGGTCACTGATGCCTGACAGTAACACTCAAGGAAAAAAGCACATTAGATGGATAAAAACATTCTTGCATTTCAGATCATTTTAGACAATGCTAAAGCTCACACAAATGCCTAAAATATGTGAAAGTACTTCTGTAACATCAGATGCTAATTAATAATAATCAGTACAAGATCCACAAAAGTGCTCAGGGGTTGCAAGCAGAAAATATCCTCTACAACCTTCTCCTGTCTATCCCCAGCCAAGAGAACTCCTAGAGTTTATTACACTTGCTTGCTAAAAAGCTCAAAACATGACCTGCCTCTTATGAAGGTGGAAAACTGCCACCACTTCTGGTGAAAAGAAAATCATTAAGAAAAAGAGTTTTGTGTGAAGTTTTCTGTATCAAACCAAACTTACAGAAAAGCTGAAGGCAAACTTCAGTAATTACCTCCTGTTACAGAAACAACAAACCTGGACAGGCCTTGCAGCCCCAGAGCTTTAATTTGGGGGGTTGTTGGGTGGTTTTTGTTTGGTGGGTTTGGGGGTTCAAATGTTTTTTAAGCATTCAACATCGAGTGCAATGCTCCTGCCTTTCCAAACACAGTGGTTATGTTGCCTCTGCTTAAGACACGGGTCTACACCTGACATTTGACTCCCAGGAGTGTTCTTGGATTCCTGGGCAACACTAAACTCACAAAAGAGCACTTAAGATACTATCATTTCCATCAGCCAGTGAATTCACTGTTGTAACAAAGAACAACTGGCTCTCCTGTGTGTTTGTCACTGGCTACCTCCTTAACAAGGATGACTAATTCAGGCCCATCTGGCTAATCTGCCCAGATTCCCTTTATAGTCTGTGCTCCTTTAGAGATTTACAGAAGTAGCTTAGTATAAACTGCTCCCAGCTGCTCCCAAGGGAAACTCTTTGTGTATTACAGACACCTCACAGACATTAACTCCTTCATTTTCACAAACAGCTCCCCATCCCTTCCCCTCCTGTCTCCAGCACCTCTGCCTCAACACCACTAATTATCTCAAGACCTTCCTTGAGGCAGCAGAAATCAGCAGATTTGTCCCTACTTTGAAGGTTGGTTCTTCCCCAGACACCCTGAAAGTTCATTCAAAACCAAGGAGGGCAGCAGGAGGGGGAGCTGAGGGCAGGGCAGAGGGCAGGGAACACCTGCTTGCACAGGCAATAGTTGGCTGCAGACTGTGGCTGAACTTCTACAGAGATTCAGAACTGTTCAAATATCTCAGTAGTCTCAATTCTAAACACAGGCATTTATTCAACTTCCCTGTCTTTATGTGAGTCCCAGGCCTGTGCTGGAGAAAGCCTGAGGCATCAACCACCACTTCAATCCTTGGCTCTGCTCTCCACCCCTATGTGGAGGATGGACCTCCTTCCAAACCTGCAATTTCTCTCCAACATCAACCTGCAGGGACAGGATTTCTCTGATTTCCACAGGTCTTCCACACTGAGGGTGCCAAGTTTACTCTTGATGCTTCTCAACACAGACCTGCAATTCCCCCCCAGATCACCCATTCAGCTTTAATGCTCCAGCTAAATCTGCCAGAGAGCAAAAGTGAGGAACCTTGGTAATTCCATTTCAACAGCTGCTCTGTTGGTGAGGCACTACAAAAAGCAAAGTATGTCATGTAAATCCATTCCCAAACAATCCACAGGGGCTCAATTACAGTGATACTCTCACCAACACCTTTATTAAAGCTCCTTGGCAATGGTGGCCATAAAAACATGTAACAAGGGAGAAGCAATAAGTCAAATTTAATGAACAGCAATGCAGGTTCACTTAGCTAGAGATGTGAGAAGAGTGTCAGGAGAAAGTGTTAGATTTGATGTTCTGCCAGGTTTCAGTAAGTGTAAGCAGTGTCTTAATGCATTATTCCATTTCCAAGAGGAGTGCTCTGAACAGCATTCAAAAAGAATTATTCCTTCCTTTTTCTCTTTTACACAAAAATGTATCATTTCAAAATGCATTTAAGATAAAATCCTAAATAAAAGAGCTCTATTTCTACCAAGTAATGACAGCATAACACCATCAACTGCATTGTGTGACTTCTCTTGGGCTTTGTACAACTCAGAACTTCCCAAAACACATCATCATAACCTCTGGTTAATTGTGGGAAAAACACTTCCACATTTCTAACCAGAAAAGATATGTAATTTCAAAAGGCTTACCAGTGATCTGGAGCTGTGATTTCATGGACAACCCACTGGCTGGTCCTGATCTGGACCCACTGCCAGCCATAATATGGGCTGGATCTTGAATCTGGATGGAGAGAGAACATCAACATTTCAATCCTCAGAAAATCAAAGGTTAATCTGGTTTTTCACCTGTAGATACGTTATTCTGCAAACAAAACCTCCACACTTGTCTGTCCAGCTCCTTTCTGTTCCCCCAAAGTACAGAATATGCTTTGCAAAGGGCTCAGTCTCTATTACACAACTGTGACTGCTCAGGTCCAAGGCAAAAGAGGTCTTTTGATTTTGTCATTTCAATTTGCCAATTAACTGAGTCAATGATGTTCTAATTGCTAAGTTTGCTGTACCTCTCATGTCTGGAACACCTGCCTGTTTTGATGTCGTAACTCCTGGGTAAGTTTATCTTCCCATAGCAAGTATTACTTGGTTTTAAAAAAAAAAAAAAAACAACAAAAAAACCAACCCCCAATCCACAAGTACAGCAAAAAGACTGAAAATAAATTATTAAATTAAAAAGCGAATTTCAAATTTAGAGCTACCTGCTTTTGTATGTTTTTTGTTTTCCCCTGGTCAGATCAAGTCTAGAGATGGGCTGTAACTCTACAAAGCACTCAACTAGAGAAGGAAATACAGCACTTTTTTAGAAAGAGGGCAAGACAACCTTCAGTTCCTACAGCTAACACACCCCAACCCTCCCAGCTGGGCTGGCCTGATCCTCCCAGCACCAGGCAGCACATGTCCCTCCTACCCTTTGAACTCAACTCAGTATTTGGTTTTGGGGGCAGGGGGAGAAAGTGGACAATATACATTACAGAGCTTCCATATTAACTGACAGAAATGAAGTGGTGTGCTGTTATATTAAGAACAGGCATCCCTTTGGAATATCCAGATATTCCTGTCTCCAATTCATTTTTATGACACATTTTCAGCTCAACATCCCCTCCCAACTGAACTAGATATAAGACTCTACAGCACATAAACCAATGGATAACAAATGGATTATTGAAGACTCCAACTTGCCTGCTGGATACAACTCCATCCCTGTCCTGCTGTGTTCCCTCCTTTGGGACATTTCCACACTGCTCATAACCCACTGCAAAGCATCCCTGCCCCTCTGGGCACCAGGTGCTGGCTCTCAGGGTGTTCTCTGCACACAGCATGACCCCAGCAAGGACAGGAAGGTGTTGGCTTCAGCTGCTGCTCTCTCTGCCTGCAGTCAGAAGGTTGGGTGTGTGACCTGACCAGCTGATAACACCACATGCAGTTTATCTCACCTCGGGCATGTCCAGCCTCTCTGGGCCAAGCAAACAAGAATTTGTACCAGGAGACCAGATCTGAATAGGGCAACTTTCTTTTTAGAGGCTGCAATTTGAAGCAAAAATCTGTATACTGTGACAGTTGCTGTGAAATTGGTAATTCTATGGGTATTTGGAAGTGGGGAAATGGGAAGCTCTTGCATCCTACAACTTGCTGACGCCAGTGTTCCCCACTGCAGAATGTGACACCACCAAAACCAGTACTAACCACTCACTTAAGTAGTAGTTGGTGTTAATAGTTCAATTACTAAATTTCAGACGTGAATCACACAAATCTAAATTGTGCTAGAGTGAAAAGGCTTTTAATAGAAGTATTTAAAAAGTAGCCTAAATTTAAAACATTTAGAGGACAAGTCTTAACTCTGATCCTGTGACTAGTTCTACCAAACACCCTGGGTATCCTTTCCATTTCAGGAGAACAATCAGACCACATCTAGATCAACACTGAAACAGTCTGGAGGAGTTCAGATTTTCAGAAGAGCTGCTATTTCCCACTTGGAGAAATAACACTGCACAGAACACACCTGTGATCACTGAAGGGGAGAATTTTCAACTGAACTCATACAATAAACATTTACACCTCACAACAGTCATTCAGAAGCACATGGGAAGGGTAACTTTCATTTCTAACCTGCGAATACACTTATTAAAATGATTCTAGTAACACTTGAGCATTTTCATTGAGAATGTGCAAAAAAAATCCAGCAGCTTAATCCCATCTGAGATGAGTGTCCTGCAGCCACCTCCTAAGTTAACACATGTGGATGTACAAGTGTGTCAGGAGACACAGCCTTCACCAATGACTGGCTTAAGGAAAATCCCAGGAATCTACTGCCTCCCAATATTTCTAAACCCATGAAACTACATTACACATTGTTTAAGTTCTCTCAGCTGCCAGAAAGTTTCTAATTATTTTTGAACAATAAAACTGAAGAGCCTTAGTTTTTTGGCAGGCTTGCTAAAAATCCAGTTAAAGCAAGATCCATTAATCAGCCAGGAAAAAGGAGAGTTCCAGAGGAAGAAGCAGCAAGCAGCAATTTACAAAGTGCCCTGCACTTCAACAGCCCTGTTCCTCTTTCCATGTTTTCCAATACCTTGACTCCAATGCCTCTTCTACTCCCCTCAAGTGCCAGCTGAAAAAGGCTCCACAAGTGGAATAGCTGGTTCCATGCCAGGCTTCCAGCCAGGAATAATCACTGAACGCTCACTGCAGTTTTTCTCTCAGCTGGGCACTAATTCCAGTCCCTTCCCTCCCATGCCTGGACATACTCTACCCAGATTTTTCACAACTCACAGAAATCTAATCAACGTTGACACCTCCATCAACTTCTAGCTGGAATGGATCAGTAATTAAGGAATTCTGCAGTGGGACACACAGGAAAAGAGGAAGAAGAGAGCAGGAGTGGCAGGTGGAATTCCATACACCTCATTTTCTTAGGAAACAAAGCTACAATAGATTAATTAGCCAAATAAGAATCCACCATGATTAATGAACTAGACTTTGAAAGAAGCACAAAGAGTGCAAAAGGCAATAACCCCACCAGTCACACACTTCCAGCTGATTTCTGTATTTAATTAAACTTAAAGTTTAGCATTTTACTTCTCTTTGTTTATATAACAAATACACCAAACGGATTTAATTTGTGTGCAAGAAATTACTGTATTAACAGCTATTTTTAATGGTAACACTGCAGATGATTTCAACCCAAAACCAGCCTAGGGCTACTTGTAAACTTAGTCACAAAATAAGAAAACATATACTCCTCAATCATTATTAAAGTATTTCCATTTAGTTTTATTACAATACAAACAATATTTAGGAATCTGTGAAAAGCAAATGTCTTTATAAATTCAGTGTAATGCAACAAGTACTTCCACAGGTTGAAACTATAATTTCAAACAACTGAGAATGCACATTTAAGTTTTTTTCTGCAGTAGAAAATTACACACATCTTCGTGGATATTTAGGGATTTGGTGTGGTTTGGGTTTGCTTTGGGGTTTTTTTGTTGTTCTGGTTTTGCTTTAAATTATAGTAAACTCCTACTGCCATTTTTCTCCCAGATGCTGCTACCCACTTCCAAGAAACCCACCAGAATCTGAAATTTAGGAACATTAAAGCTGAAAGATTTGACAGCTGTGACAGAGCAGGGCAGTGCAATGGATATTCAGAGCACGATCACACAAGTATAATTTTCTCAGAAATGAACCAGACAAATTCTTTGGCATATAAGGAGACACAGTTCAGAAAAAATATCTTGTCATTAAAAATAAACCACTCAAATGGTTGCCCGAACTTCTTCATACCTACTGCCCAGGAGGTTTAGCTTTATACCATCCTACTCTAACATGTAAATTGTTAGATAAATTATGCTCAGCTTCATGATTGCCTCTGCCATTGTTGGTACTCAGGCAGGTTGGAACAAACGTTGCTTTAAATAAATCTGCCTCACAGTAGGAAACTCAGAGCAAGCATCCTTCTGGCACTGCCTGAATCCCACCTGGAGCGTTCCCAGCAGCCTCCCCTCGGGAATGGTGATGCTGCTGGGCCAACCTGCTTCAGCTGCTGGGGTATTTTAATCCCAGAAGCTTGGAAGGAGCTTCTTACCCCAAAAAATCAGGGAGTATAAACAAAAGAAAAATGCTATCAAAGGCTTGAAAGATCTTCAGTGTCACACCAATTTATCTGACTTTATTCAGTGATGGAATTCATCTGGTAAAGAACTGACTTAGTGTCACAGGAATTTTGTTTCGTATTTATTTAAAAGAATCGAAGACATGTAGGTGAGAATGAAACCCTGGGACTGTGTATGACAGCCTCAGCTCTGAAAATATGTTGGCACATGCTCTTTATAATTCAAAAAATACTGAAATAATTGCACATTGTTGGCTGCTGTGAGCCTTATGTTTAGTAATTACTTTTAAGAACAGGCTCAACTGCTCTTTACAGGTGTTCTAATTCAAAGTGCATTTGCTGCTTCAATAATAGAGACAAAAAAATTGCATAATGAAAAAATTTCTTTCACACACCTGGTAATTTTATCAATGGTTTTGAAAACCTCACTATGTAATAGGAATAGAGACTTCTGGAAAGAGCATAAAATATACAAAGTTTTGTTTACAAAACTGCATAGAACACCAGGGGGTATGTGATAAATACGTGCACTTTATGCATGAGAAATCAGAAAAATGCTTTCTCTCCTTCTCCCAAAACACTGAAGCCTCTTTTTAACTGAAGACATGCATATTGTGGAAAAGGGTTTTTCTCTTTAATGTTAGCTGTAAATACACAGAGCCCAGGCAGAGACAGCAAGTTTGGCAACTTACTTGCTTAGCAAATTTGCAGTTACTTTAACTGTTCAACTTTCATCTTTAAAGTAAAATGTGGTTTGACAAAGCTGGTTTTAGCGGTTTACACTTTTTTTCCCCTTAAAATAAGTTTTTAGGCCATGGTCAGGTTTGCCCAAACAAATCAAAAGACAGACAGAAAGGCAGAGAGTGCTGAGTAATCAACCAGGGAGAAAAGAATAGACACAGATGATGAGTGTTGAGTACAGGTTGGAAAGGGAAGCAATCCTGAGGTTTGCATCAAGGGGTATTTATATAAGGGATGGAACAGAGAGGGTTCAACACAAAGTGCAGCCTGGCTCCTCTGGTGTTGCTGTGAGAGCAGCACTACCCCCATTTACTGGGAAGGCTGGAAAATCCAAGCAGCCTGTGCTGCATCACAACTGCTGACATTGAAAATGCCCATTTTTGAACAAATGTGAAATCCATGCTGGAAACAGACCCTGGCCTGGAGTTCTGAGCCGTGTGGTCCCGTCTCCCCTGGCAGAGGCAGCACAAGCCCAGCTCCCTGCAGCCCCACACTCAGGTTATCCAGGTACAGCTGCACTGGGAACAGCCAGGGAGATCCCAACCCAGAGATAACACTGGAGCCAGTTCAATACTCTGGCTAAAAATATATTTGTGGGGAATACAATTTAATCAGTTTGGGAAGCAAACCAAGTGACATGACCTTCAGAGGCTGCAAGGAGGGAAAAGCAAGATATGTAAACCATAAAACAAAGGAAAGGAGGTGCCCAACTCCTGTCCTGTTTCTACACTGGGTTTGCTAATGAGAAATTCTTGACACTGCAGTAGAAACTTCATTATGTGTCTTCAAATTGTGTCTTGATTTTTTCCATATCTGATCCATGTATACAGGGTATACAATCCACTGTATTTCTGGCTCAACACAGGAATCACTTTCTTTTTACATCTCCTTACAGAGGATCATTTCCACACCCTTTCAAAGCACAGTGATGTACAAGAGTCAGAAGTCACAGCCCCTCTAAATCAACAGGTCTAATTCTACAAGTGAGATTATCTGAATCTGTTCTCTAGAACTGAATTTATTGAATCTTTTTCTGTTATGAGCAAACACACCTTGTAGAGAATGTAATGGAGATGTTCCATTGAGATGAACAAAGAAGAAATGGAAATGTGTGTCTAAAATCAGCAAAACAAAGGCTAAAATGGCTTTGATTGATAACAAAAGACACTCCTTGCAGGAATAAAACTGAGGAGTGTTTGTGTCAAGGCCAGGATGCCTTCGCTCTGATAAGACTCCAGCAGATGCCTGGCCAGCAAAACAGCCCGTGCTTCAAAGAGCAAATTGCCAACAGGGTTATGTCACATCACATATGTCATTCCTTTTCCTGTCAGCCCAACAGGAAAACATACTGTAGCTTTAGAGATACGGATATTCCAAATAAGGAAAAAACAACCAGCATTAGCCTTCACTGAAGATTTATGGGGGCTGAACTAAGCCAGATTCTAGAGCAAAGGACTAGCAAAAAACAGCACTTGACTCCCAAAGGATATAAAATATCCGTCTATGAAGTAGTTTGTTGTCACCAACAGGAAGCTGGAGCAAGATAAACAGCGACAGATCCCATGAGTTCCATCCTCCATGGAGCACATAAGTGACACTGGATATCCCAACTAACACATGGAAATGTCCTGGTGTCTGAGAGCACACGGGGGTGAGAGAGGAGTAAATGAAATGTGTGGGAGAATGAGAGTGAGAACCATCAATGTGAGATCTGAAGAGTCAATACCACAGTCCCTTCCTGTAAAGTCTCACACTGGGTTTTGTTTTACCAGTTCCCTGTGACCTCAATGCTACGTGAATGATAATGTGTGACAGCACATGGACATCCTACAAAAGCATCAAAAAAGGACTGTGTCACCAACAGATTTTAAATTACAGCAGCAAAGACTAAGGAATTAAACACTAACAGCCTCAGACACCTTTTTTAGAAACAATTATTTATGCAACAGTAATCCTGAGTGCTGATTCCTTGTTTTTCCTAAATATCTACCACTTCAAAAGAGAACTGAACATTAGAATCCAAACTGAACGCTTAGAATCCAAAGTTTCTAAGCTGGCAATGCTGAAAAACATTTAACCTGCCTGTCAAAACAAAGACATTGCCCAAGGAAAGGCAGAGTAAGGCTGGAAACGTTGTGGCCAGACACTCAGTGATATTCACACTTGTAACTCTTCCCTCAATACCTGGGATCACCAGCGGTCCTTGGTTAGAAAAACTGGTCCATCAACTTCAGCCTGTAGAGCAAAATGCTTCCAACACTGCCTGCAATCCAAATTAAACTGTCTTCAGGCCTCTCAAACTGAAGACTTATATCAAAATTACAGAGAATTCAGTCATTAGCATTTCTCTGTAGTGAGAAGCCTCCTTGTAAAACCTGCACCTCAGCAGAAAGAGTTCATCTGACTTTTTGGTACACACGGGTAGCATTTGACACTGAATAAAAAAACTGGGGAAAAGACATGTAAAGAAACAGAACTGCAACAGGCAAAATTCAAAGAAAAAACCCACGTAATTTGACAGTTTTTCCCTCTTTCAGTAGTACATCAGTAATTCCCAACCAGAGGCTGTTCTTTGCTTAAAACTGTGGCAGGCAGGACAAAAGGGACCAAACAGGCACTGCCACCAACTTAGGTAACTATCCAATTTCCTCTCTAACTATGAGGATGTTAACTTCTACTAACTTTTAAGAGGGGGAAAAAAAGACAAAAGTGTACATGAACATCATATGCCTTGATTCCAAAAAGCCTGGCAAGAGCAGCCACTGCAGAGAGCTGCACAAGATAATTAAAACCATTTGTGAAAACAAAGAGATGGTCTATTTTTGTTTCAGCCATTTCCTTCTCATGGTACAATCCATTTCAAAGAGGACAACAATTCATATATGCAAACCACTAAGCTAAAACTGGTTTGCTGCTGTAATCTTTGAAACAGAGCAATCCCTAAAATGGCTGGTTCTTAAATACCACCATTGGAAAACAAGATCAATTAAACTCGACATGCCTGGTAACCCCCAGGACAGAGAATTAAACCAACGTTGAGAAGACAGAGGAGAAGACAGTGAAACTGGAATAATTTAACTACCACAACCTTAAACAGATTTTTAAATTGCTGGATTTACTGGTATTAACTGGACATTAACTGGATTAACTCCTGCATTTTACAAACCACTGCTTTTAGAAATTCATTTTGGCCTTAAAAATTCCTTTAAAAAAATCTTTTGTAATCATACAGCTTCAACACAATACTGCACTGACTCAGAACTATGTTTCATCTTTTGTGATGAGATTCCAGGAAAATTTCCAGTGGGAGTTCACGACCAGAACCAAGTTACAATACGTGGACTGCAAGGGAAGCAGTTGCTTTGCAGGTACCAAGGTAAGACTTTGCTCTTCATTCAAGAAACCACATATTCAGGCCCGTTCCTTAATAGCTGAAAGTTTCCAGGTGTTATCCCGGGCTGGCAACACACTCACAAGGTAAAAGCTCAGTTATATATAAAAGCTCTTTTATCTAGTTCATGATGAACAAAACTCTTTTCTAGTCCCCCTCTTCTGGGAGTGACCCTGTAGGTCAAGAGTTCTAACTCACTTTTCCTGCTGCAGTAACGGAGCCCTAAGGTGTGAACACCATGGGGAAATACCCTTTTAGCATCTCCAAACACCAAAGTTCCTCTGACCTTACACATTCCTGTCACTAGACTGTTATTATAGACCTCTCACAAAAAAAAGGCATCAAGTTCTAGCAACTAGAACTCTCATGTGCTGTAGAAATTAATGCCAGCTCTCCCTCTTAATTCTCCCACTTCCTTGCACTGTGACCCATGTCCCAAATGGACCTTTGGAAATACAGGTTAAAGAAATAATCTGTGCTATAACTTCAGGGACATCCTTCCTCAGAGAGGAAAAAAAGAGCTTGAAGCAATGTAATGGGCAGGCCTGACAAGCAACAAACCCTTTTATATTACACTTCTAAAAAACCCCAATTGTTTTATTTCCAGGTTTCTATAAAGAAAGCACCTAGAAAGTATAAACAACATTTTTTTCAGTGGAAACTGTGGAAGACAATTTTCTGCAGGGAAAAGCAGCCAGTGTGGCCAGAGATTTGTGAGCAGTCACTGTTAAACTGTGAGCTGACAGGGAGCTGAGCAGGTACCCAAAAGCATTTAATGCTCCCATAAAGCACAAATCCCAGCCTTGAGCACCTCAGTCAAATATTCATGGTGGTGTTGGCAACAGGTTATTTTAGACCTTACCATGACAGCATGCAAAGGAATCTTGAGAACTTTACCCAAAGTCCCTTCCTGCCTGTTGCTATGGGAAAGGGAAGGAAAGAATTTTTCTGGAGGCCTCTTCTTATCACTGCTTTAGCTGTGTGACACAGTAGTGAGGGAGACAGTCACATAAATCCACAATCTATAAGCTACTTATTCATGTTATTCAATTAATTTTTAATTAGGGCAACAATATAATCTTAATGTGATCACCCAGATCAAAAATATCACGTCAAATGTTTAAGTTATTTCCCCCCCTTAAGCAATTTTCGTACTTGTAATCTATTAACTCATGATTGCTGGGAAGAGATAATTTATATTACCCTCCTTTCACTCCTCTTTTGGCACTTTTAACAATTTTCTTGCAATGCAACAAGTTAGTAGAAATAGTCAGGAAAGACACTAATTAACATTTCCATATTTAAAACAAAGATCTTCAAGGATCAAAAGTTATTTCACATAAAACACACGATGAAAACTTGAAAAGATAAAAATACACCAAAAAAAACCCTCAAAATTTTGCCTGTTATGAAATGCCCAGGAAATTAAGGAGACAAAATACACTGAGCAGGCACTGACTTTGAAGTGGTGGTACAAAGCCTTGTGAGAAAATTCACCCAGGATGAGAAAAGTGTGTTTGGTTTTACTCTCAGGCATTTCTGCACAGTCTAAACAACTGCCAGGCAGCATTTATTCTTTCATCTCTCAGACCCTTCCCATGTATTTCTGTTCTCCTTATGCTGTGCATTTAAGCACAACACTGCCTAAAAACAATCTGAAAATAATGGAAATGAAAATGTGTTACTGAAAGAGCACAGGAGGAAACGAGGGTATCTTAAAACAAGAACACACTTCTAGGAATTGGTTTCCAATTTCCTCTCCCCCTTTTTTTTCTTTAATAGAATCACACATTTGGGCTGGAAAGGGCCTCTGGAGACCATCCTGTCCAACACCCCCCCCAAAACAGGGCTAACATCAAATGTCAGTGTCTCTAACTTTCAGTACACTCAACTAGGAGCAAAATACAAGTTATAATAAAGGCATCTTACTAGATGTTCATGTTTCCAGATACAATGACAACAAAGAGAGTGGCTCTGAGGCTTTGCACAAACATATATCCTATTTTCCTAGGGCATAAAGGTGCACAATGCCTTCCATCCTTAGCATGTCTGCCCTTACACATCTCCGGGTCACACTGCTGCTGAAACCCAGCAAAAGAAACACAACTTATTGAACAGGAAAGCTAAAATACAGTTACCTAAAGATGCATTCCTTAGAAATGTCATTCCTCTTGGTATTTGCAATAACGTGGAAAAAGAGTGAGTAAAGAGGTGAATTCCAAAGACAACTTTCAACCTAAGGGACGCCTTCCAATCAAGTTCAATCACCAGCAGCTTCCATTTGATAAGAGATTGTTTACTTCACAAAACTATATATCAAACTACTTTGCTAAAACCACAGGACAAATCGAAAAGTTAAAACAAACAAACCAAATAAGATCTATTTTGCTACATGATTTAATTCACAGAAGTGCAGTAATTTTTCCACTACACGTTTGTACATTCATTTCATACAGCTCTCAGCTGAAAGGCTGAGAACAGTTCCCAAGCTACACTCCTTTGGAAGCACTCTCCAGTTGTTTTCCAAAAATAATTCTGGATTTAGTAAATGCAACAGCTATTCCTTTAACACCTTAAGATGTATGTTCCTCTGTGCCTTTTATTAATAACAATCCATATAAATGCTTCTCTTTTTATCAATTTGGGTTTCTTTCTGTTTTGTTTCATTTCTTCTTGAAGACCTTCAGTGCTTCTTCATTTTCAACACTTGTTCATATTGTACACATTCACAGAAAATTAAAATAATTCCTTTCTAAAAGTTGCATTTCAAAATAAGACTATTACCCTTTAGCTTGTATCAGCTCATTGCACTGTCTTAGGGCTCCTAAGCTTCACTGAGGGAATTACTTGCCAAAACAGATCCCTGTTTTCTTACAGACCCATCTTCACCTCTTGTACTGTAATCATCCTACAAACCCCTTGCCCATACCTTTCAGAAACACTGTTTTTTGGTTTTTGTTACAGCTTTTCTTACAGTGGTAACAGCCTTTTCCCAGTGGTGAGGGTCTCTGAACTCTTGCTGTACCTCCCCTCATGGGATTTGCTGGAGCTGTGCCCACATCCACAAGCAGGGAAGTACCAGGAGCGGGGCCAGGCAGCCCCAATACCCACAGGGAACACATTTCTGGAGCTCTAGTTTGGAACAGCTCAGAGTCCTCAGTCCCACACCAGCAGGACCACAGCTTCCAGTTTAGTTTCATCCAAAAGCAGCTCAGCTTCCTTGATCCAAGCTCATTTCACAAGTCAAATCCAAGTGCAGTCTGTGAGAACAGTCAGTGGATTCGCACTCCTTGTATGAATTAAAACAATTAAAACACTACTGAAGATGCATTTCCTGTTTCCCTTGCCCTCGTCCTCTCTGCACTCTGGCCCTGTGGAAACCTCCACAGGTCCCAGTTCCATCCACTGATTCGAGCTCTCTGTCGTGCATTACTGCTCTTCTCCTCCTTTCATTCCCCCAGTGTGCACAGGAGTATTTTCACATGTGACCATATGACTCACTCAGTCTCTTCCTTTCAAGACTTCCACATTTCTCTTCATTTCACAGTTCCAGAGGAGATTCTTTCTCAGCATATTTTCCTTTATAAAACTATACAAAGGAAGCCCCCAAATTTCCCACTCTCCATCACTGGGACAGATCTGCTTTGTCCCTTCTTCTGCACAAAATCGAGGATAGAAAATTGTTTCCACAAAACTACTAGAAAGACATGACCACAGCAGTTAAAACTAAGGGAAAAATCACAGTCTCTTTAGTCCAATAGATCAAGATTACATTTAAAGCATATATCTATTTAACTTGAATGATGAATGCTGTAGGTAAAAAAAAAGTCTGTCAAAGCACTAAGTATTTGTGTCATCAACCAGGATAACAGACTGTGTTTCTGAGGCCTATGTGATGAGCTGGACCACAGAACTACCTGTTTTCATGTGGGAGGAAGTGCAGTAACTGAGTACTGTATGTAAGCATAAATATTTCTTTTAACAAGGAGGATAAATTTCCAGCAGTATTCAGCATCCATAGAGGTGCTGAACAACTGAAAACAAACTTGCTTTTCATTCTATGCTCTAGAGAAAATCAGTCATCAAAATTAATATTTCTAATGAATCTCTGAAGTCATGTTTGGGCTCAGTGGAGCCCACACTGTGCCACAGTAAAGCAAAAAGGTCCCTCAACTCCTGTGAGTGCCTTTCCACACTCCTGGTATTGCAGTTTAACTTGTCCAGGTCATAAATGGAGAATGGGACCAAGCTCACTCTCAGCAAATATGCTGATGGAACAAAAATTCCATGAAGTTCTGCACCTGGGGAGGAATAAACCCACACATCAGTATCATAGAATCATAGAATAGGTTGGGTTGGAAAAGACCTCCAAGATCATCAAGTCCAACCCCTGATCCAACTCCAATTACTATATCATGGCACTAAGGGCCACATCCAATCTCTTTTTAAAAACCTCCAGGGATGGTGAATCCACCACCTCTCTGGGCAGGCCATTCCAATGCCTGATAACCCTCTCTGTAAAGAAGTTCTTCCTAAAGGCTGGGGAAAGCTGGACAGAAAAACAACTCTGCAGAAAACACTGGTGCTGTTGAACACCAACCAGCAATGCTTCCTCACAGCAAAAAAAAGGGTCACCAGCAGCCTGGGCTGCATTAGGAAAAGCATCGCTGGCAGGACAACAAAGGTCATCCTTCCTTTCAACTCTAATTCTGGGCTCCCCACATCAAGAGTGGCACTGATGTACTGTGTGACACCAGCCAGGGGACACAGAGATGACAAAGGGATTGCAACACCACATATGGGCACCGGCTGAGAGAGCCAGGATTGTAAACCTGGAAAAGAGAAATGCTCAGGAGGATCTTATCAGTGTGTGTAAATACCCGAAGGGTTAAAAAGCTGACTGTCCCCAGCAGTGCTCAGGGATGGGACAATAGACAGTGGGCACAAATTAAAACACAGGAAATTCAATGTAAAAACAGGGGATGGAGTTATTTATTTTACTGTCAGGTGACTGAACAGTGGAGAAATTGCCAAGAGAGGTTAAGTTGCCATCCTCAGACATTCCAAACCCGACTGAACACGTTACTGACCACTCTGGTCTGGCCTTGCTTTAAGCACATGGGTTTGGACCAGACCATGTCCAGAAGTCTCCTCTAACCTCAAGTATTCTGTGATTCTTTGAGTCCCCTAAAACTACCTCAATAATTCCAGTTGTTCCTGTCCTGTTCTTCCTGCTTGTTCTCTTTATGTCTGTCTCGCTGCAGATTCCTCCTCCTCTAAAGAGACACCTAGCAAGAGAGTTAGAGAGATTATTCTTTTTTTTCAAACTGAGGTTCTCCTTCAGTGCCCAGTTATTGACACAGTTTATGTTTTACTAGTTTGAACAGTACAGACTGCGTAAGTCAGCACTGCACCTTCTTCAGGTTCAGCAATCTTCATCTTCAGTGTCCCTCTAATTTCTACAGCTTTTCCCAAGTCCTACACTAAAATTCAATGCACAAGCCTACACTAGGTATTTTTTCCCAGTTTTAAAAACTACTTCCATTTCCCTCATTGCTGCTCTCTATTATAAAGAACAAAGAAACACAGCTTGAGTCAATCTTCTATACTGTGTCCAGGACTGTACAGACCCAAGTGTTACCTGCTCCAACTACTGACAATCAGGTAACATGAGACTGAAGAACATGCAGAAATCAAGGCCAGGTCCCAACAGAAAAATGCTACTGGACACTCCACATGCACACTGCTTTCCTGGCTGATTTTCATTTTCTTTTGCCCTGATAAGAAACCTCATAAAACATTTACATATCACTGCCTTGGAACCTGGGGTATCCTGTCATTATTTACACAACATCAGAGATGGGGAAGTCATTGAATATCATGGTTAATAGTCTGTTTATTTGAAAAGACATCTTAACTTGTTGATACTTTTACATATTTCCTTCATTTTAACTCATATGGTAAAAACTCACCCAAGCAAATCTGTTATAACATTTATCCATATGTTGCTCTGCATCTCTCCCATGATTCTTTAAACCTACTGCCCCAATCTCTGCAGTACTTTCAATCAAACTAATTACTCTATTTTACGTTAAATATATCCCATGTGTGACAAATTTAGGCTGGAGTGTCACTTAAAGGATGTTGATTCTCTAACAGTTTCTAAAAGCTTCTCCTAGGTGTCTATATAAATGAATCCAAACTTCAGTGGGAAAGAATGGCAGTGGAGTTTCACTTCTGATACTAAAACCAAACAAAAATGATGCTGCCAAAAATCCCAGGGATGTATATACAGGTAACTTAATTTTGGAGGCATAATACAGCTGCATTCCAAGTGGATAATTTCCCATCAATGTTACCACATCAACCTTATGATTTTCACATATCCACTAACTTTCCCTCGTTTCCAGTTCCCACATTTCCCTCCCCTTTCCCACTAGTACAGACATACCCACACAGCACCACAGTTCAGATTATGCTTTATGATATTTTCCAATTAAAAGGCGGAAATCGTTAACCTTTGTGAGCAAATTTCAGAAACTGCAGAACTTAATTTGATGCTCATGGGAAGAGAGATAAAAGACTGATATCAGTAGATATGTTGGAGAATCACTTGAGCTTTAACTAATTTGGTTGGTTATTTTGTGACTTGGCATCAGAAGGAAAACAATGGTTTTTGTATTACAGCTATTTTTAAAGGCATTTCAAAGGCGTTATTTTCAAAGTGTCAATAAGAAACAATTTCTCTGCTATAAAATCGCTCAGTAAAACAAAATACAAGGCCACCACCTTCTGTTTCACCACCCACCTTGCAGCTTTGGAACAAGCCTCTTCAGCAGCAGTTACACATTCAGCTATTAACAGAGGACACCATCCACACAGGATTTCATCATCTCTGGCCATTAGTTTTCCTCCTTGTTAACAGCTCAGTTCCTGCTTCCACATATTTCCCCATTCCTTTCTCAGAGCTACATTTCATTATCAATGGTTTGCACACACACTTAAACAAACCTGCAGAAAGGCTTTAACTCTGGGGAATGAAAAAACCCAGGAAGTTTCACCATTAAATTACAGCATTACCTGGGGTCATTACAACTTCACCTGCCCTTACAGTTGTTTTAAATAATGTTTTTACAAGCAGCCTTTGGTAAGATCTGTTGCCTACTAAAAGACTGGAAACCCTGATCCCATCACCTGGAAGCCTCAAATGCAGCAGATACAATTTCCACAAGCGTAATTCTGGTGTCTGCATGAACCTAAACATGATCCTTCAGGATGTGCTGTGCAGGACTGTCCAGAACACAGTGCACCTGGTTTTATGTGTCCAGTGGCACTGATGAACGTTCAAGGAGTACAAGGTACCTCCCTCTGTGGGTGTAGCAATGAAGAGAGCCTCAAACACACCTCCACTGCTCCCAAGAGCACAGATAAAAATGCCCACGGAGCTTTCAGGAGAAACACACTGCCTACAAAAACTTGCTGAACAGATTGTCACCGTAGGTACCTGAGCAATAAATGAAATCAAAACAAAGTGCACAGCTCTGCAATCCAACCTGGGAGGCTCATCAAAGAAGTGATGAATCATTCCCTGCTACCAGGGACAACTGTAACGTGCTGATGATCCAAAATCTCTCGAAAAAGAAAGCTCTTGGTCACCTGCTGCTTGTACCTGCTTTAGCAAAGTCGATGGTGTGAGGCAGTTCCTGCTGATTAACTCTGACACAGCTGTAAGAGCAAGCACTGAAATTCTCACAGGTAACTTGTGACCAAGGTATAACTACACATATATTGCCCCATGAGAAAAATAAGCTGCTTCTCTGAATATACTTAAGCATCACAATGAAATAAAGTAGAACTGGAAATCTAGTATTTGCAAAAAAATAAAGTAATATTCCTGTGTGTGAAAATCAATGTCAGCCAAAAATAAAGGTTGAATCTTTCCAACCTAAATTATTTATTACTACAGCAAAAGATGTAATGGAAATTAGAATTTCCAGGGGGAAAAAAGTATAGAGACTATTTAAGTCAACCCCGAGGTATCTGAAATGCTGCTACAGGTCACTGTCTTTTCCAAAACTGCAAACTGCTGCAAGCAAAATCTTGAGTTCCAGAGGAATCATCTTCATGTTTTCTCATTGCAATGGAAGCCCATTACTTGCTTCCCAGGAATCTTTTGCAAGTGACCAGATGGTCAGGAGTGGACAACACAACCATCCCAACCCTGCACAATCTGACTGCCTGCTATGTTCCAGCTCATGCCTCTCTGAAAAAATAAAAGAGAAACAACAGGGAAAAGGTGGCTCGGAACTGTACCACTATTTCAATATTCTCAACATTTCCCCTAATCTTGGTTTTTGTGGGGCTGCCCTAAAATTCCTTTGCCCTTTACCAGCAGATAAAGTAGATTTTGGAAATCCTGGGTTACCCAATGTTTCCAACTATAGTAATAAATGAAATCCTTGAATGACACTCTTTTACACCTTCTGTATGAAGAACTGACAGTTGCACATTAAAAAAAAAAGAACAGGACCATCTGCTAACAACAAACATGAATTACACCCTTCAGTTCCAAGGGGCTCTCCATACTGCCAACTGGAAGCCCACAGGACTGTGAAGAAGTTTAGAACTGGCTCCTAAACTAAAACTAAACCAAAAAAGTGAGCCAGAGGCAACTGCACAAGTGTCAGCAGTGCAGCTGCTGAGCCCTCAGGGGAGTGCAGCCCAGGAGATCCCCTCCAGCAGCTCCACAGTGCCACAGGGATGGCCCACCTTGCCCTTCATGGGGTCTCACAGTCCTTCCCTGTCTTTGTGCCAGTTCCAGTGCTAAACTGACAGTCACTGAGCTGCCTAAATCCAGTAAATCTTCAGGAAAAAAGCCTGGAGAACTGCAAACCAATTTTTTTTTAACATAAAATAGGCATATTTTGCATGTCCTGGCAAAGCACACTATGCCAGGGGAGTAATTCAGTGTGAACACCCCACATGGTACAGCCCCCCTTCACGACTTCCCTGTCCATGCACCACGAGGCAAACCAAAAAGGGACCCTGGAATAAAGGTACAGGTCCCACAGGGTTATAATGCTGTGCAGTGACCTTCTTAAACAGCAAAATATCCTTGAGTCTAAACCAGGTGAGGAGTACTGACAATTGTTCTTCTAAATTTTGTTCAGACACCTTATCTAGTTTGTGATACATTAGAACCTTACTGTGTTTGATTAGAAGTCATGAAGGCAGAAGTGCAAAATACAAAGTAGAAAGTTTACTATTTTAAAAAACGGGAAGTGAAATTGCAGAAAGCAAAGGAATCCCAGCTGTGACATAGGCTTTCTCTCAGAATAGATCCCATCCCTATCATTACTGTCCCTCCTCTCTCACCTCCCATATCACCCCCCTTAACTGGGAATTTCACTGTGCTGGTGTTTCCTCCACTCAAAGGTGGAGTTCACTGGGCAGCTTCCCAGCTTCAAAGTGAACAGGCATTAGTCTGACAGCATTTTCACCTCTAATATTCCCCTCAGAACAGTATTATTTTGTTCACATCCCAGATGAAAGCAAGACTTTGCTTAAATGTTATTTTTTGCTTTAATAACTCAAACCCCACTAAGAGTACTTACTACCATAAGTCTTGTAATTCTGAGAGTGGAAAGGAAAGGAACAAACTCATGATATGCCACACCTCACAGGGCTATATTTAAAACCTTTAAACCACGGAGAATATAAAATAAATAAACCACCAGCAATGTCAACAGGTCTCCACACAGAGCAAATCCACCTGGCCAAACTAGATTTCAGAACAGGGGTTAAATACCCTGATCCAATGGGTGCACAGAAGAACAATGAGAACACTGCTGCCTTGCCATAGCTTATTCATTGACCTGAACTAGATCTGGTTCAGGCAAATGTTTAATAAATGCAGCATTGCTCTAGAAATTGGTCATTTTAATACACAGCAAAGGCCATGCTTGCAAAAGGCAAAAAGGATTCTGTTATCTCTAGTGACAAACTCAATTTGACATGCACAAAAGGGAACATGCCAATTACCTGCAGAAGTACTGCCCATGGATTCTAACTTTTCCTCTGTGTCCTTAGGTGATGAACACTTAAATGGAATTAGAAATGTTACACATGGCCAGTATTCACCTGAAAAGGCAGGTGACAGTTATTTAGTCTGGAGAGATAGGTTTAGTTTGGAAACTTTTTTAACATAGAGTGAGGTGGTCAGAGTGCTTTCCTAAACCTTCAGCACTTCCCTCCTCTTTCCTGTAAGCATCACACACATTATTCCCCTTCAAACAGCTGGAATAAGAAGCTGCTTTCAAGACTTCATTATTGATGACAACACACGCACTGGGTCAATCACAGACATTTAAGAACCAAAGCAGCTTTGTGATCTTTGAACTGGTATCTTTAATGTCCCTTCCAACCCAAACCATTCTGGGATCCTGATACAAAAAGCAAGTCAGTGTCACTCTGATACTTTTTCATTTTCTAAGCTCATGTATTTTCTTTTCTCTCAGTTTATAAACCTTCACACGCAGGGTTGCCCAGGAGGTCAGGAATAGAGAGAGGAAAGGCTGTTCAGGTAAAAGCTGGTGAAAATATGTAACACTTTCCCAGAGGATGGCAAGCCTGGTTAAAGATTAGGCCAAACACATTATCACCTTATGAACATGTTGATATATTGGCCACCACATTTTTTATCTAGTCCCTGAAATTAAATACTCCCAGCAGTAGGAAACAAACACACACATAAACACGCAAGGTATACACACTTGTAGAGGCAAGGCCTACCAAGAAAAATTAATCCAAATGATCCAATAATCAGTGAATTCAGGCTCTGACAAGCCAAAGCAAATAAACTTTAAAGATGAGGAATCCTTATACAGAAAAAACTCACTCCATCAAAAGAGCAGCAGCTCTTGGCACTGGAAGAGCAAAAAAATCAAGGTGTCAGAAAAGAACAAATGGAGTATTCAGAACAACAGGTCTTAATCCATTCAAGTGTTTATGGAACCAGCAGGAAAGAAATAACATTTGTATATCTGAGCACTCTAAGAGTTAAGCAAGAGCAATGATTATTAATACATAATTAAAAGACAGCTAGCACTGGGGACTGGAACAGGCACGAAGGATGGATACTGACCAAAAGCATGTTAAAAATTAACACAAATCCACTCTTCTCAGTCCATCTCTTCAGCTTGCTCAGCAACAAGCCTTCCTTTGCTTTTCCCATCGTACAGGACAAGCAAAGTTAACTAGGGCAGTAAGTTATCAATGACTTGCCCAGGCAAAAGTTCCACCCCAATCACGTGAAACTCAGAGAATCAAAGAGCCTGTTTTGTTTTTCAGTAAATGAACATGTTCCCAGTCACAAAAATTATATTCTTGATGGATATTTCCCTGTAAATAGCTATCCACTTGACAAATTAATGAGTAAATCAGAACCAGATTACAGGCCTGTCTTACCAGGTCGTTTTCTATTTCAAGACCACTTTAAACTCTACCTGATCTTCCTTTTCCTTAGTAATAAACTTCAAAAAGATTACCAGGTATCCAGCTAACTTAGTATGTCTGAAGGGTACCCTTGACAAGAAGTTAGGTCTATAAAGAACAGAAAAGAGAGCACATGAAGACTTTATAGAGGCTCATATTGACACATTCCTCTTGAATCTCCAGCTCCCACATCACCACCTACCAAACTCAGAACCCAAGATCTGCACGTTTCAAGTAAAGGAAAGTCACCCAACTTTCACTTCTGGATTAGAAACAAGGTTCCACTCAATAAAACTTTAACAATCCCCCAGAAGAGAATGGGTCTTTTCTTGCTCAGCACTTGAGTCTGGGCTCCAGGTTCAGAATCAATGATGCAGATGCAAACATGGCAGTAGTTCTGTGCCTCTCCCAGCAGCAGAGTTGAGAATAGCTCAGGCAGGTGGGTGGAAGGCAGGAATTATCAGTTCCTAAATGGAAGGACTGTAATGAAACTTTAAAAAAAAAAAAAAAGAACAGCAACATACTGCCAAGTATGAAAAAATTATTTGAATTACCGGTGCAACAAGGTCTGGTCTCGTGTTTCCTCAGAGTGGGGAACAAACCTGCTCTGCTTTGGTGTAGTAAAAGGAGAAATTCCAGGCATAACTCGAGAGCTGCTCATATGAAACAGGGCCTTGGCTTCCTTAAAATGCTTTTTCCCAGTTTGTTGCAATACTTAAAATTTCTATTAAGTGTAATTTGCAATTCTTATGAAGAAAAAGATCAGTCGTTCAGCTCCAGCAACTCTGCACTACAGTAAAACCCGAACACCAGTCACCTACAGAAAATGCCCAAATCTCTCTTGCTTTATTCCTCAGAGGAGAGGGATGAAGAACAACTGCCTTTTTATCTCCAAAACATGCACAGAGAATTAGCTCAGGTAACAGTCCAACCAAGCCCAAGAAGGACTGCCTAAAACCTTTAAAAATACTCAATTTACGAGACAGTAAAAAGCAAATAACTAGAAAAACAGAATCCTCCCAAGCTAAACTATAATCATGGCTTGTCTACTTCCTCTTCTGAGGCGAGCACACACTTCAAAGGGCTCCTGCAGCTGGGCAAAGTGCAGTTACAGTGAGGAGCTGAGGCCAGCCCTGCTCTGGGTTCTGCACACGGGTGTGAGGGCACAGAGCAGTTCCCACAATTACATGTAAGTACAGCACAGTGACAAAATCCGGAACATGACATGAGCATAACTGGACACCCCAGCAAAAGGGCTTACAAATAAAACCCACCAGTAACAGCACTCCCAGAAGCTTCACCATTACCATGTGCATGGGTTGTTTCTTCTCTCTGACCGTGCAGATTCCTCTCCTTGCTTTTAAGTAGAAATCAAATTGGTTTTGCTACATGAAAAGTACTTCAGTATGGTTGAATACATTTACCATTTTGTTTAAACAGCTTAAACTCAAAAAAGATGTTGAGGCTATCACTGACTGATAATGCTGTTGAAAAACAATATCTATTGCATATACTGTAAAATAGGAGAACATGAAACCTATTTTTTCAAGCAGCCTAAGGCATGCTCTCCTAGAAACAATGATTAATTCAAACCCTACAAGAGAATCATGCTACTTTACTACCTGTCTTCCTATGAGCTTATTTATTCTGTAGTTAACTTCTCCAAACCATTTGAAATGTAGAAACAAAGAAACGTGATAACTTCATGTTTCAGGTCTGTTCCACCATAGAAGAAACAGAACTTCAGGAAGGGAGAGTAAATCGAGGGAAGAAAAAGAGGTGATGCTCCTTAACTAATAAATTCATATAAATAATCTTCTCTCAATCTCTCTTAAGCCCCAAAATAACTTTAATCTGTAAGAAGCTTTCAAAGTTAGCTCTCAGAAGTCTCAGTTATTTTCCACTGCAACATCATCTTTCACATGTACTGTATGAGCTCTTGTTTTAAAGACAAAAAAACCCAGTTTGGATCAGAATGCTATGTATTATTCCAATGATCACTTGGAGGTGAAAGCATTCAGTGTAATGATTAAATGTTCCCTAAATCATAACTCAGAATGCACACTAGAGCCAGCTCAGATTTAAACAGCTGTAGTGAATAGCAATCTAACTGTAGTTAAATTAGAACTGTTTTGGACCTCCGCTTCAAGAAGACAGAAAAGAATTTATTTTATTTCAAACAAGATTTTTTTAAGCATTAAAATCCTTAGAACCAAAGACAGCTTGCAGGTCATGTTTTGTTCTTAAATGCCTGCACCTTTTCTCAGGTAAATACAAGCAATAGCTGGATGTACTGTCTCTCCACACAGAATGTCTTTTTACAAACAGCAGCCCAGATCTCTCTCCTTTTCTCTTTGAAAAGGTTGAGTGGCAGGGTAGCAGAGACCAAACAATGACAAACTTACTAAAATAAGCAGTAATATATTGGGAAAGGATAGCCTAAAACGTCCTGGTTTCTGAGCTCTTCAACTCAAAGCCAAAGAAGTTGTGCTGGGGATGTCTCCTGAAGCGTCAAGGGTAAAGGATAGCACACAACACACCCCTCAAATGCTACACCTGCCTCTCTCTGCACCACACACAGATCGGGAGTTCCTCTGCCTGTTTAACACCACAAATGACAGATATTAAAACAGGCCGAATTCTTGGATATCTGAGCAAATTGGACAAACGCATCCTCAGACATCATCGTCTGCTTTATCTGTACGCTACCGGCACACAAGGTCACAGACAGCCTGGTCGGGAGCGGGAGGGTTAACAGCCACAACTTGTCCCTGTTTCCAAAACACAGCGGTGGCACCAGCGTTGCCGTTCTGCCGTGTTTACAAGAGGGAACACGGCTCGGGACAAACCTCTGGCTGCAGCCGGGCTTTACTGCCGGGAAACATTCCTGCAAGGCACGGCTATGCCCGGCCGGCACAAAGGCACCAAGCCCCCGGGAGAGAGCCCCGGGACAGGGGGGACACACAGGCGGGGGAAGGCGACTGTGCCGGCAGGGCTGCGGAGGGCACAGCCCTGTGGGCAGCCAGTCCCCGGCAGGCCGAAGGTTTAGGGGCAGCTCCCGGCGACACGGGCGGGACAGGCCGGCGGGTCCGGCCGGGCAGGGACGCGGCACCGCCGGGGACGGGACCGGAGGTGCCGCCGGCACCAAGCGGGGAGGGCGCGGCGGGGCCGGGCAGTGCGGGGGTCCCGGGACCCGCGGGGAGGGCCCGCTGCTGCCCCCGCTGCTGCCCCGGGCGGCGGGACCGCCCTCAGCGAGCCCCTCCCGAGGCGAGCGGCCCCTCCGCGCTCGGGCCCGCCTTCAGCGTCCCCGCGCTCCCCGTGTGCCCCCTCGCCGCCCGCAGGGGCCCACGTCCCCCCTCCCCGACCCCCCGTGCCCCCCGGCCCGCTCCGCTCACCGGCGCGGCCGCGGCTCCGCCGTCCCTCGCTCCAAGATGGCAGCGCGGCCCGCCCGGCCTCCCACAGGCACTTGGCAAAGTCGGCCGCCACCTGCGCAGGCGCGGAGTTCCCCCCGCCGGCCCGCAGGGACTACAGCTCCCGGCGTGCCCCGCGACGGGGCTGCGCATGCTCGGGGCGGGCCGGGAGGGGCCGGGATGTCCCCGGTATCCATTGGTATCCAGTGTGTGTCCTCGGCCTCCATGGCCTGTGCAGACGGGCGGGGAGAGATGGGGGGGGCAGCTTGGAGAAGAGAAAGCTCCAGGGAGACCTTAGGGCCCCTTCCAGTCCCTGAAGGCTCTCCAAGAGAGCTGGAGAGGGACAAGGGCTGGAGGGACAGGACAAGGGGCAATGGCTTCCCACTGCCAGAGGGCAGGGTTAGATGGGATTTTGGGAAGGAATTCTTGGTTATGAGGATGGTGAGACCCTGGCACAGGTTGCCCAGAGGAACTGTGACTGCCCCATCCCTGGAAGTGTCCAAGGCCAGGTTGGACGGGGCTTGGAGCAACCTGGGCTGGTGGAAGGTGTCCCTGCCCATGGCAGGGGGTGGAATTGGATGAGCTTTAAGGTCCCTTCCAGCCCAAACCACTCTGTGATTTGTGACTCTATATACACACACAGAGTATATATACATATACATATATGTGTATATGCACACACACATGACAGTAAAAATCATTGCTCATCAAAGCACCGCTGTGGGCTGGGCTGGCACAGGAACACCTTGAGGAGCCCACGGCCATCCCTGGCACCAGGTACTGCAGTGACAGTCATGACTGGAATTCTCCCAGTGCACAAAGGGTAACAGGAGTTTCTGACTGCTCAGCAGCTGGAGCATCCCTGGTGGCAGTGAGGGCTTTGGGACCCACAGTGAAGGTTTTGCTGTTTAATGTATCCACTTCAGATACTTCAGCTATTGATACCATTAAGCTTTTACGTAACACCTTTCTTGTTTTCAGTGTATTTTTTCTTGATCCAAATGCATTTTTGCTTAAGTGAATGCATAGAAATTAAAATACATCTTCTCTTTTGACAGTGAGGAATGAGAGAGTTCAGTTTCCATGTGCTGAAACCAGATAAAAGACTCCTTAATTTTCGGAGAGTGGGAGAATATGCTCGATAATTCTTCAGGAAAAATTACATTCTTTGCAAGAGCAAAGTTTAGCATTTTCTTACAACTGGTAGGGATGTGAAAATCCATCATGCCTTCCACACATAAACTCCAATAAGATCTCACAGCTACAATTAAGTGTTTCTGCTGATTCAGGAAAACAGCTCCAGTTGTTTCCCCCAACAGACCAACAGGTCTCGATGCCAATCAACCATTTGTGGTTACAACTGACCAAGGCACGTGTGCACATCACTTCAAGCACTTGAATTTCAGTAGAGAACAACAGGTGCTGCTCAGCCAGAGCCTGGGAGTATGAAAAAGTCAGGTGTGGGACTTTGTCACAGAGGTGCAAGTCCCTGGGAAGCAAGTTTGGAGCCAAGGTTACAGCCCTATATGAGAACAAACAACTTGAAGAGCTGAAATAAGTTCTTGAGGTGTTTTTTTCTTTTCTTTTTTTTTTTTTTCTCTAGGGCTTTTCTATGCACCTTTAGGTCTTTATGTTCCTTTAGAAATATTTGACCACATACGGTTCCAGTAGTTAATGGTCTATTCAAATTAATGATGATAAAAATTAACGGAGATTTCTGCCTCATGCATCACCTAAACAAACAGCTGTCTCTTGTCCAGTGTTGTGATACCAATTCCTGTCCTGGACAATGAGGCTCTGACTGCAGCTGGAGTTCCACATATGCACAGCTGGGCTTCCTTTCTGCTGGATTTGTTGTCTCCCAGCAGAGGTGAATAACACTCAGTGTCTCTTTTCAAGGACACCACATCAGTTGGCCTCTCTGTAATCATTTTCCCCCTCCTTTTTCCAACCAGCACTTCAGAAAAGTGATTGCTGTTCAACCCCGGCAGCCCTAATCTCTTTGTTTTTCAGCTTCTGATGCCTCCAGTCAAGTTCCACTGGCGCCATCTGCTCTCCAAAATTCATGAGGAAAAACAATGTGTTCCAGGTGCACAGACTACTGATCAGTTTGTGTTTGCCAGGACAAGAGGAACGTGGAACAATCCTCACATTCACACTGTTTCAGAGATCATTTTCCCTGGTAAAAATCACGGCCTGTCAGTGAACTGGAACAACAAATAAATAATTAACATAGAATACATTACAAACAAAGACGAATATAATTGAGTGGCAGAAGAGCTATGTGTCCAAAATTTTGCTTTGGGGGAAGGAGGAGAATGCTTGATTATTTTCTTTCTTCCCTGTACTTTTTATAACTGCAAGATACCCAGGCAGGATGGAATTTTCTTGCTATCCCCTGTCATAACTTTCTTTTGATTAGTAAGAACCCCAAGAAATTGCTGCCATTTGCCACAATTGTTTAGGATAATCTTGTACAAAGACTTTTTAAGAAAACTGTGAATGCTTTATAGGCTTTCAGATTTGCCAGGTTTGATATGATGAATCTATGCTTCTGGGAGTTAATTTTTTAAAGAAAATATGTTATAATTTTCATAATATTTTACCTGTCTTTCTCAGTCCAATCCAGACTGGTCAGGGGGACAGAGATTGTTTCTCGTGGCAAAATATGTGTAGCATTTATTCTCACTTGGGCTGTGGTAAATAATAATAATATTCAAATCCCTAATGAAATCTTATCCAGTTGTTGCAGCCAGAATTGGCACATCAGTGAGTGCTGTTGGGACCTGACTGGGAAACCACTGAGGATAAGGGTCTGTGTGGCAGAGTTGTATAAATCATTTCCATGTTTGAATCTTTCATGTGGTTATAAAAAAACCCCTGCAAGATCGTTAAAATATTGTGATTCTGATAGATTTTTTGAGCAGATGTCTTCAAATGGAGATTGCTCTCTGATACTTCAAAGCTCTGGGCTCCCTCACCTACAGGGCTGAGACAAGAGAAGCACTGAACATACTTATTATTCTACTGTTCCCAGAGCATGGGATCCTCTCTCCTGAATTAGGCCCTGCCTTCATTCTGTAATAAACACAAGCCCTAATTCGTGTCAGCAAAGGAAAGAAATGGGAAACAAATGGGTTAATGTAACCTCAGGAGAGAAGAAAAACAAATGGATTGTAAAACTTAATTGCACCCCCATAAAGACATAAAACAGACCATCACCTTCCCTGTCCTCCCAGCCAGGAATTATGTCCAAACCAGGTCGGGTCAGTAACATGCTGGCACCTTTTGTCAGAGAACATATGAATTTATAACTTGTCTAGAGATAACAAATTAGTCTTAGCTGTAAAAATAAACATATGTTGAATACCTGGAATAGTGATGTAAAATGTATATGTATGTGATGTAATGAATATGTATGGGATGTTTGAAATAAATATCAGGCACACAAACTGTATCAGAGTGGCAAGTCTAGGAGCAAGACCCCACTGCCACCCAGAGCTGCTTGCTTCTACTATATAATAAATTCTAATTTGAAAAATTATGTTACTCCGAGACTCTGTTTCTCACAATTCTCTCCCTTTTTCCACTCTCAGCCAACCCCACTGACCTCACACATGACAAAGCTCTTCTTTCCAACATTACACGATTTCCTAAAGGTTGCCCAGCAAGTTGCTGTCAGAATTGGAAACAGAACTGCATTTCTTTCTCCTTGACAAGTGTTTGATGTTTTCTATTTTATTTAATTTAGTGAAGCACACAAAAATCCTGTCAGCATCACACAAATACAAAACAATTCAGGTAGGAAGGAACCCATGGAGGCCTCTAGGTCTTGAATCAGAACCAGCTTAGATAAGGTTGCTCAGCTGAGAGACAAATACCTTCAAGGATGGAGATCCCACATGCCCTGGTCAAGTGTTTGATGACCCATATATTGATTTTTTCCCGCATGTGTCTGTTTGGAATTTCACCACTTGTATTTGCCTTTGCTTGGTTTCCTGAGAGGTTTCTCCACCTTCACGTTGGACCTCAGTCCCTGTCACTGTATAACTTGACAACACAAAGCTGGTCCTGGTACTGAGGAGACCACAGTGACCATCCCTCCACGGAGGCAGTTTGGGGAGTGTGGATGTTTACCTGCTTTGGGATAGACACACCCCGAGCAAGGATCACACAATGACTGTGCGACACTCATCAGGTGTCATCAGCACCCATTAGCTCCTAAGCGATCTTCAGTCTTTAACAGTGGCTTAATGCTTCTGTCTGACTTAAGGCTGTGTAAAGTTGGTGATTTAGAAACGCAGCAGTATTTTGTTTTCACATCACTTCTCTTTACTGGGTGTCAAAGCACTTTATAAATACTATATAGTCTTATTCTTATAAAGGAGTCTTCTGGAGTGTTTTGTTAGCTGAGTAATTATTGCAGGAAGTGCTTTATATTTTATAGTCAGACTTCTTGTCCTGAAATTGTCATCTCTGAAAGGAGAAATTTTGTCACGCTGCCTTGTTATGAGTCTGAATTCATTACTCCACTCATGAAGATAACAGTGTAGTGTCAGAGTGCATCTCTTTCTAATTGACTTTAAATCAGAATTGATTAATTTAACTTGGGATTTAGAAAAATATCAGTAGGAAAAGATAAATTACTTCCTGTTATCTGCAGAAGGAATTAACAAACCCTTCAGGTTGGTGAGAAGCTATTATTATTTCCAAGTAATCTAATTAAAGGGTATAACAAAGACATGTGGCTATTTAATTAAGTATTTGATTACTCAATTGCTCTGCAGTGCATAATCAGAGAAGTGGGAGGGAGTGATTAGGTGTCTTGGGAACGGAAATGACACAACCAAGATATGCAGATATTTTAAAGGAAGGAGAAGCTACTGAGAAAATTGTTCCTCTCTTCCCCACGCAAAAGGCTGAAGATTATTTTTCGCTGGGAATAAAAAATATGATACCAGAAATGTGCTGGGGAGTTTTCAGCAGAAGACACGACATGCTGGTGCTGGGAGAGGTGAAACAACCGTGCAGTTCTTAACTGATGGCTCTGTCCAGCTCTTGCCTCCACAGAGACCTTGGTGAGGCAGAGTGCCACAGGCACCACTTGGATCCCAGTTACAGCTTTACCCTCTGGATGGTGCACCAAGGGCTCACAAAGGATGGGAACACATGCTCAGTGTCAGTTGGATGCCTGCTTTTGCCAGGCTCTTGGAGAAGAGGTTTTGACAGGGAGAGGTTAGCAGAGACAGCTCTTGTTTAGACCCAGGTTTGTTCCCGTCCCATCCTGATCACCTCCCTCATTTAAACAAATTGTGAATTACCTCCATCCAGAGGCTGACTCACCTCCTGAGTGGTTTGCCTCCTTGCAAATTGCTCTGGTATAAATCAGCTGGTGTTTCAGAGCAGAACACGTGCTGATAAAAAGCTGTGTGGTGTCAAAACTCATACAAAGGGAGGAGGAATGATTTAAGTGCCTGAGCTTGATCCAAAGCCAAATAAAACTGGTTTCCATTAATAATTCTTTAAAAGCCATTATCAGCTTCAGGGGTCTGTACCTTCTTTACCTTATGTAGCACCTTGTACTAGGATACCTCGATGTCCTCCACTGCAAAGAAAACTCCACCCAAGCTATCAATCCTGTCGAGTGAGAGATCAAGTTTCACTAAGTTGGTCCCTTGGAGCTGCAGCTTCACACTTGTGAACTCTGAACCAAGCCTCTGGTCTTGGACTAACAGTCCAGGCTTTGAACATCCCTGGCTGAGTAGTGATCTTGCTCATTCACTTGATTTCTTTCATCCAGCCTTCCTTATGCTCTGTGTGCACTGAATTGCAACCTTAGGGTGAGTAAGAGCAAGGTGCTGGAAGGTGGCTGTACCAGTCCCATCACATGCCATTAACATACCAGGTGCAGTGCTCATGATTTCCCAGAACGGATTAAGGGAGAATTGACTTGGTTAAACTCGCTCTGCGAGGCCCAGGGCTTGGTCCTCAGCTCATGTTATGCACATGTTTGCTACAACTGGAGAGGGAGGAGAAGATGATCCACTTGACTTACCACCAACCCCAAGCCTCGGGCTCTCATGGACTGAACAAGCCTCTTGTGTAACAGGCTGGCCTCAGGGTTCCTACAAGGAACAAAACTTGGTGTTACTCCTCCTGTTGAGGGTACAAGGGAAATAAGAGGCAAGAGGTAATAAAATTAGTCCAATTTTCCCTTCACAGTAGTTCATTTGTTATCTTCTGGCTCTCGCTTCTGTTCCTGCCTGCACTGGGTGTGCATGATCACAAGTAAATGATTTCTAGTGTGCTTGCAACAGAAATACAGTCTCCTTTTAACCCTTGGACTAACTGCCCTCCTCCCAAAAGGCACCAGCTCGATCATACCAACCTCTTATTTGAATGTTGCTCATCCTCATTCCCAGGGAAGCCAAAGGAAGGCTTCCTCTGCCCTCTGCCGGGCAGTTCACCGTGGGAAGGGATGGCATCAACAGCATCAGGACCTGGCAGAGTGCAGGAGACTTTTTGGAGGGCAGGGGAGGAGAAAGTCACCTGCATAAATCTGGAATGTGTTGGATTTAATATCACTGGGGCAAATGGTCTAATCATCAGAATGCAAGTGCTTCCTACAGTAATATAAACGTCGCTGTGGACTGAGACACTGAACTGGATCCCCAGTGGTGTCATTCTGCGCAAGGAGATAGTGGAAATCACGTTGGGAAGGACTTTGTGCAAACACGAGGCAGTATGTGCAATCATTAAGGCTGCAAAAGCCCTCTAAGACCATTGAGCCAAACCATTTACCCAGCACTGCCAGCACAAAACTGTGCATGTCTCAGAGTTGATGCTGAAGGCAGGCAGTTCACTTGTGGCATGAGCTGGACCACGTTTCTGAGTCCTCTGGGTGTATGTTTGCTGCCTGTAACAGCCCTCAATCCAAGCCAATTCAAGGCACGAACAACAGGGGCTCTATCCCACACGGGACCCCTGCTAAGCTGAGTTCCACGAGCATGGAAAAGGGATCCTGCAACCTTCGTCTGCTGGGCTGGGGCCCTCACAAGGTGAGGCTACAGAGCAAAACACTTCACTTAGAAGACACCAGTGATGCACCACCAGCGTCTTCATTAGGCACCTTGTGACATTTCCCATGGTATGATCTAACTGGATCATCAATGCTGGATGTGTCCCTCTGCACTGAATGGCCTGTGCTGGCTGGCACAGCATCACACACCTCCTCTTTCATCTGCATCCTTCACCGTGGGGATTCTTCTTCACTCCTACCCAAGCAGGGTAAAACAACATTGGTTTCCTAACCAGGGTCTCCTGAAGGCCACCACCACAATATCACTGTGCTTCACGGGCAGAACTGAATTTATATGTGCAATATGTGTTTGTAAGTTTGTGGGAAAATGAAATCATTGCAGTTTACAGGCAAGGGCTACCTGAGGTACAGAATGCAACAGTGAATGATTTCTTTCTCTGTGAGTACCACTTTAAGACGTGCACGGGCTGCTTTGTCAGAGTATTGGGCATAGTGCTGGATTTTCTAAGGTCAGTGATGCACCTGTGTGAATATCTCAGCTGTGTTACACAGAGGCTTAGGCTGATGTTTTCTCCTGGTCTTGACATCTGCAGCACTTCACAGCCATGCCAGCAAGCCCAGTCTTTTTTGAAATACAGTTCTGAAGAAATGTCATATTCTTATTTTTAAAAGAGTGGGTTTCTTTCCCCTGAGTTTCAGCTTTTCAGTGCCAGTGAGATACATAAATTTACAACCCAGAA